>NC_133771.1:146609193-146733043 GCF_003597395.2 Chelonoidis abingdonii
TCTGTTAGTCTATAAGGTCCCACAGGATTCTCTGCTGCTTTTTAAGAGAACAGACACTCTAGTAAGAGTGTGCTTATTAAGAAGTTATTACCACCTCATTTATTCTATTTTAAAATGTCACATAACAGAATAACTGAATAGTTGTTTTAACGGAACCAAGAATTAAATTTTAAAAAATTTATTTCTGATGGAAAAAAATGTTAGGCCTGCCGTTTTCCTAAATTGACATTGACATCTTTCTCTACCATTTTGGCAGATATGCAATGTAGTGTATCAAATAACTCATAAAAACAGAAGAAAAAAAAAAAAGGCATTTTAGAATATATAAATCCTGCATCAGTTTTTCTGGTCTTCAAAAGCTTCCCCCCCCACCCTTGCTTTTTACATAAAGATTCAGGTCTTGTCTACTGTTTTGGCTTTGGCTTATTGAGGAGCTGGTTAAATTATATTGCATTACAACTACAATGCAGGTGATACCTGACAAATTGAAATACATTACTTTTGTTTATACTGTATTCTCAATTAAGTATAAACTAGATAAATATACGTAATGCCCTACAAACAACTAAAATAAAGGATTTTTTACTACCGCCTTTTCAATCATTCAAAAATGGAGCACATTTTACCTGGATATCTTTGAGACAGAACTTTGGACACTATGATTACATTTTTTCCAAAGTCATTCTGTAGAATAGAAATTCTTCAAATTGCTCTAATTTAACAGAAATCTAGTGGATTATATATTATATATTGCAGTTTTGTAAAGAAACTACAAATTTATTTTTTTTGGCGAGATCCAGAATATTTTGTGCTGCCAGATGTTTCTGTAGCAAAATTTAATATTTAACACTTATCCTCTTTAATAACATGACCTGGAAGCATTTTATAGCACTTCTCATGTATAGAGAAGAATTCACACTACTGCCTCTTAAAAAATAAACTATTCACACCAATCCCAAAGCTCCCAATTTATTTATTTTGATTTTTACAAGGAGACCTCAGCAGAAACATGGAAGACTAGAATTTCTATTGGTAATACTTCTTAGTTTAGAGTCCAAAACACCTTTCTCAAAAGAAAATTATTTCAAGCTTTAATGCTTCATGACAAAAGGAAAAAGGCCAAACCAACAAATTTTACTTTACCAAGACTACTAATGATAAACATACTTTATTTTCTCGTTACGCTTCTTTAACTGGAATACGGGACTTGGTTAAAGAACAGTTTTACATGTTTTGCTTTTTTCACGTACTTGAATTCCCCTCCTGCTTATCTTTTTGTGCAAACCTCTCCTAATTCAGTTAATGACTCTATTAAATTTATCTTTCCTTGCTCTAAGTGCTTTTTTACTGATAAAAAAAACTAATAAAAAAACCGGGCAAGGCTGGGTGGACCTGGTAACCATCTTCAAATGTGTAAAGGACGGTTATAAAAAGGATGGTGATCAATTGTTCTCCATGTTCACTGAAGGTAGGACAAGAAGTAATGGCTTAATCTGCAGCAAGGAAGATTTAGGTTAGATATTAGGAAAAACTTTCCAGCTATAAGGATAGTTAAGTACTGGAACAGATTTCCAAAGGAAGTTGTGGAATACCCACAATTGGAGGTTTTTAAGAACAAATTCAAACACCTATCAGGGATGGTGTAGGTGTACTTGGTCCTGCCACAGCACAGGGGGCTGGACTAAATGACCTCGAGTCCCTTCCAGTACTATACTTCTGTCATTTTTTTTGTGGTTGTGGTTGTGCTGCCCCAAAAACTTTAGTCCTGTTAGCCAAAGTAATGAGAGTCCAGAAACTACTTCTAAACCTGTGGAGTTTTTTGCCTGACAACATTATGCCAATTTGGAATGGGCCAACTGTTTGTTTTTTTAATAAGATTTTAATGGCAGACTATTAACATTTCAAAAGCTGATAGTCATCGATAACGAGTTTAAGCACCACCCAACAAAGGTGCATGTTATTATACACAAATTTTATATATTGTGCTACAAGTTCTGGCAATACTGAAGAAGAAAAAAAAAAAGGCGGTTACAGTGATTTCTCCTTAGCTGTGCCACACAACATCTGTGTGGACAAGAACAGAAACTTTCCCGATATTCCATTGTATTAGAGATTTGACGTATTTGAAAGAATATGCAGAACTAGTTGTGATTTTGTTTCTTTGTAGTTATTCAGATTACTGAGTAAGATATTTATGGATGCTGCTAAAGTCCCTTAGTAAGCAACATTTTTTATTTTTTGTTGTTGAGGCTGTCATCATTGCAGAAGAGGACTTGGACAGGGAAAAATAAAATAAGGTATTCCTCTTTTCCTCTTGTAAAACGAAAAAAGTGGCATCTCTTTCTGATATCAGCAGAATGTCTTTAATCCTAAATCTGGACTCTGGCTTCACCCCTGTAATTTACCTCTCCCTCTGCTTTCTGGCTGTTGCAAGCAGGGACACTTTTGCTATTCTGTCCCACTGCTGTCTGCCTGCATTCCTCCTTCCCCTTGCCCCCAACCCCCAGATTCTGATGGCAGAAGTAACCATTGTGATAATCTAGTCTGACCTCTTGTATAACACAGGCCACAACACTTCCCCAAAATAATTCCTACCTAGAGCATATCTTATAGAAAAACATCCAGTCAAGATTTTTAAAAAATTAAAAAAATCTTGACTCCACCACAACTCTTGGTAAACTGTTCCAAGTCACCTCTTAACTTTCTCTTTGTTAAAATAAAAAGATGGAGCTCCTTTAATCTGTCACTATATACAGGCTTATTTTTAATCCTTTAAAGCATTCTTGTGCCTCTCCTCTGAACCCTCTATAATTTACTAACATTCTTCCTGAACGGTGGACACCAGAACTAGAAACCTTATGCCAACAGCGGTCACACCAATGCCAAATAGAGAGGTAAAATAACCTCTCTACTCCTACTCAAGATTCCTCTGTTTATGCATGAAAGGACTGTTATCAGTCTTTTTGACCACAGCTGAACATGTGCTCCCAGTGCAATGCTGATTATTCTCTATCACCCTCAAATCTTTTCAAAGTAACCGCTTCCCAAGAGAGAGTCCCCCATCCTATAAGAATGGCTTACATTCCTTGTTCCCAGATGTATTCATTTAGTCATATTGAAACACACAGTTTGCTTGCTGCCAGCTCACCAAGTGATCCAGATTGCTCTGTATCGGTAGCCTGTCCTCTTCATTATTTAGCACTCTCAATTTTTGGGTCATCTGCAAACTTTCAGTGGTGATTTTGTTTTCTTCCAGGTCATTGATAAAAATGTTATGCAGTGTAGGGCCAAGAACTGATCCCTGTGAAACCCCAGCAGAACTCACCCATTCTACTATGATTTCTCCATTTACAGTTACATTTGGAGACCTATCAGCCAGCTTTTAATTCATTTAATATGTCCCATGTTAATTCTGCATCTTTCTAGTTTTTTAAAATCAAAATGTCATGTGGTACTAAGTCATGCTTTACAGAAATCTTAGTGTATTACATCAACACTATTACCTTTATTAACCAAACTTGGAAGCTCATTTAAAAAATAAAATTTAAAGTTAGCGAGGATCTATTTTCCATAAACCTGTGCTGACTGGCATTATATTACTGTCCTTTAATTCTTTATTAAATTGAGTCCTGTATCAGCCATTCCATTATCTTGCCCAAAATAGGGGTCAGGCCGACAGGACTATAATTACCTATTCATCCTATTCACCCTTTTCAAATATTAGCACAACATAAGCTTTCTTCCAATCTTCTGGAACCTCACAAGTGTTCCAACATTTATTGAAAATTCACATAATAAATTCAGCGAGCTCCTCAGACAGCTGTTTTAAAACTCTTGGATGCAAGTTATCTGGATCTGCTTATTTTAAAATGCCTAACTTCAGTAGCTGCTGTTTAATTTCCTCCCGAGATACTATTGGAATGGAAAGTGTGTTATCATCTGATATGGCTACATTACGTTTTTTCCCAAATATAGAACAGAAATAGTTATTGAATGTTTCTGCCTTATTATGGATAATTCTACCATTTTCATCTAGCAGTGTACCACTACTACTGTTAGGTTCCTTTTTGTTCCCAATATATTTTAAAAAAATCCAAATCCCTCCTTATTGTCCTCAGTTCAGCCGGCCATTGATTTCTCCTTGTGCCCCTTTGTTTTCCTTATCCATTTTTGACAATTCCAAGCTCCTGATTTATATTCATTACTATCAATTTCCCCTTTCTTCCATTTTTTTTTTAAAATAGCTGCCTTCACTTCCCCTCTAAACCAAAGTCAGTTTGTTTTTTAAACTAGGACAGCCTTCTTCTTGGATTGTGGGTTTTTGAGTGTCTAGTAAAGTGTTCCTAAACAATTCCCAATTATCATTCATATTTTTTCTGACTGAATTCTTCCTTCCAGCCTTTAATCCTCTCTTTCGAGTTAATAGTTGCAATGGCTGCCTCCGCTGTTACTCATAGCTTCCAAAAGTGATACCAGAATAAAACTGACCAGGACCTCTTGTTAGTTTCACTGCTAGAAACAAGGATATGAAACAGGGGGGAGGCATAGCTCAGTGGTATGAGCATTGGCCTGCTAAACCCAGGGATGTGAATTCAATCCTTGAGTGGTCCAGTTAGAGATCTGGGGCAAAAATCAGTACTTGGTCCTGCTAATGAAGGCAGGGGGCTGGACTCAATGACCTTTCAAGGTCCCTTCCAGTTCTAGGAGATAGGTATATCTCCTATTATTATTATAATAATGGCAGTGGAAACTGACAAGAATCTTGGTCATTTGCACTCTGCAGCAGCTTGTGGAAGCTGCCTGCAGCAATGCAGGCAGTGGAGCCCTCTGTCAAGTTTGGAAGAGCACTTATCACCTTAACCTCTGTTGATAAATTACTTGTGCAACCATAAGTGCTAGAACTGTTAAAAGCTTAGATGCTGAAAAAGATGGCAGCCATCCAAGAAAGTTTTCTAATCATCCTGCAAGTGGATTTCTCAAGCCCTGACTACCCAAGCTCTAAATATATACATATTATGTATACATAAAAAGACACACATAGCTCAATTAACTTGATGGATATAGTGGAGGGAGTTTTTTCTTCATATTGGGGTGGACTGCTTGATTACTGGATATTATTTCTGACAGTTAGCAATATAATTTGATACATAGATTTAATTTTGTGATGTGCTCTGAAGAATTTAATGGGTGAACAATATTTAAATAACTTAAGAAACTGCAGTGATTTTTTTTACCCTAAAGATGATATCTTACGCTATCAAATCATAGTACTCATTTAGAACATTCTTAAAGTCAATAAAATGTTGATGGAATTCCATTTTACAGAAAGCATAGGTATAATTTAATCACTAGTCTATAGGCCTTAATTATTAGTTACTACATCTACAATACATTAATCAGAGATTGTAGTTGCAAGATGGTCAATACTGAAGATTGAAAGTATTATTTGAACTCAACAACCTCAGTGTGCTTATATAGCTACATGAAACATAGTATGATCCCTTATCACTAGCTGATAATCCTGAAATATCCAAGTTATTCAACAAGTAGAGCAGTTAAGTACATGAACGTCTGATAAGGGGCATACCAATATTTAGACAAATTAACACAAAAATATTGCCAGAAAGAGACCATGGTATTCAAAATACAGTATACTATCAGTTTAGTTAGTGCTATTCAGTTTCTAGAAAAACTTCCCCCTTTAAGTGGTTCCTTATGAAACATCAGTATTAGAATCATGCTGTTCTAACAGAAAATTCCTCAAAAGTAGATCCAAAGTTTTTGGAAGAATTAGTCTTTTCCCTATTTTATGGTCTTCTTGCTAAAACAGCATTATAGTGATAAGCATT
Source organism: Chelonoidis abingdonii (assembly GCF_003597395.2). NCBI lineage: Eukaryota > Metazoa > Chordata > Testudines > Testudinidae > Chelonoidis > Chelonoidis abingdonii. The sequence goes on from NC_133771.1 coordinate 146,615,043, forward strand.
TTAGACTAGTTCCCCACTCTGGGCACATACAGTGAGAATTCGTAAGATTTCTATAACTGAGATATACTGGACTTTATCTACTACAGACAGTCCCAGAACCTCTTCTGAAAAATATACTACATGGCAAATGTGTACAGAATTATTTACAGAATGCACAGAGGGAATATAAGAGATAGCTGTGCCGATTGGAGGTGTTGAACATCTGGGGACTATTTGATAAACATGCTACAGGAACACCCTTTGAACAGAAAGCTTTGAAAGGTTCATGCCCTCCAGAATTAGCAGAATGGTCACGTTGCAAATTTTATCAGCTAACTTACTTTTTATTAGCAAACCCCAAGGTTCAACAATTTAGACTAGCAGCTCCTATTGGCCAAGATCTGATTCCTCAGTGTTGGAAGAGGATATTTTTCACAAAACACAGGAATGGTACAGTGAAATGATTAAGATAGCAGCTTTTGAGGGTGTTACTTATAAAAGACTGGACAAAGTCTGAAAGAGTGGCCTAATTTTTCAATTTACTGGATTGACTGGAAATTGTTCCTAATATGGCATGAATGGTAAATTATTTTGAACACAAATTATTTCAATGTTTAATCAAACTGTGCCAAGTGGCTAGCCTTCATCCTCATTATTCACAGGCTTGAGAGATTACTTCACTGACTTTCTTGCCTGAAATATAAGTTTTTAAAAATCAATAATTCTAGAACTATTAATACAAACAAATTGAGTATGTAACTGCAGATTTAGCTATTTTTTTCTGAAATTCAGAATGAATTTGTTACAAAAATATTAAGGAAAAAAAGTACTTGTCTTACAGCACCATCTGACAAAGCAGTAATACCACCATCACCACCACCAGTAGTTGATGACATTCAGCAGTTCCAGCACCCAATGAAACAGGTTGCTGATACCCTGCAAATTCCCCTGGAAGAAGTCAGGGAATCCCATCACAAGCTCCTGGACATACTGCACACTTCTGTTTCAATACGGGTGGCACTGTCAATTAATAAAGCCCTTCTTGAGCCAGCCAAGACTATCTGGCAAACTCCAGCAATGCCTCCTCCATCCCCATGCAAGCAGGCCAATAAACAATACGACATCCAAACCCGGGATTTTAAATTTTTGTTTTTTCATCCAAACACTAAATGCTCTGTTCAGGGATACACTCCGTGAAAGGAGCAGGGAACATACCAAAAAAGCCACCCCATATATTGAGGGGAAGAAACATCTAGACCTTTCTGGTTGTAAAAGCTACTCTTCAGCAACATTACAGTTCAGGATAGCTAATTGCCAGTTGTTAATGTTAAAATAAAACTACCTGAACTATAAAGAAGTTTAATGCTTTTATTGACCGTTAGCCACAGGAACACTGGGAACAGTTTAGCACCATGATAAAGTCAGCTCTTGGCAAAGACATCCCTGCAGATTTTGCTTAATGCAGCAGACACAGCAACCAGGACTGTTTCCTCCACAGTAATAATGAGTTGAGCTTCCTGGCTACAGTTGTTTGGTTTTCTGTGAAGAGTACAAGTGATTGTGGAAGATGTGCCTTTTGACGCCAAAAGCTCTTCATAGGCTCCACAGAAGACTCACTTCATATCCTAAAAGGTCTATAGGGCAACACTCAGTTCTTTAGGGATACACACACTTGCAAATAAGAAAATTTAGCTGATCTCAATGTGTGCAAAGATCCCAGCCTGCTCAAATTTTCCTTCTTCTGTAGGCCACTGGAACCACTGGCTAAAAGGTTGAAATTTTCTAAAAAGAAGAAGTATGCAACTATCATCCCAGCCATTAATATTGTCCAAATTTCAGCTCTGATTGGTTTGGTCCAAAACACCCGATAACGAGGGCTTTTCAGCTGTATTTCACAACTCTCTTTCTTTGGTTCGTGCCCCTCTCTCTCTATTCCATCAACCATGGGAGGCTGTAACATCGGACAGATGAGTATTGGAGGCCATGTACATCACATTATCTATCCAATTTACCTCCATCCTACCCTCTCATCACCCTTCCCTGTCTCCTCTTCAGGAACTTATCTCACGATTATTTGCTGACACAGGAGATCTTATTGCTCCTAAGTCTAGTGGCCACAGAAACAGTTCCACTTCAACACCAGGGAAAAGTTTCAATTCAACATATTTTTTTATACTCAAGAAAAGCAGGGGTTGGAGGCCAATGCTAGATCTCGGACAACTGAACAGACATGTCAGACATTTGAAATTCTGGATGATGTGCCTAGCAGCTATAATTCCCTTCCTGGAATCTGAGGACTGGTTTGTGATCCTCAACCTCAAAGATGCCTCCTTCCATGTAGCATTTTATCCATCTCACAAAAAGGATTTCTTCATATCACATTCAATCACAATCATTACCAGTATTGGGTACTACCCTTTGACCTGTCTTCTGCCCTACAGGTGTTCTTAAAAATCATGGCAGTTATAGCTGCCTGACGGAGAGGTCATTGAATTTCTACTATAAAAGTCTGATTTTTTCCCCCTTAATTTCATTAGGCCATTATAAAACTTCCTTTGAATGTTGAAACAAGAAATGCCTAAGACATTAACAACAGCACAGGATTCAGATGGTTTCTTATACTTCGCTGGGAAAGTGGAACCAAGCAGTTGTACAAGAAACTTCTTCAGATTTTGCTGTACTTGAAGAGTTCCACAAATCTGAAATTCATTAATGATTGTTAAAGTAGTGTTTTTGGTTTGTTTTTTAATAAAGGTAAATTTGGTGATGACTTCACTTTATGGTACTACCTTAAATCTAGCTGTGTATTAGGTGTAGAAACACTTCGGAAAAATTTACTGGTCTATCAAACACTGGTCTAAACCAAGTGAGAAACTTTTTTCTGTCCTTACAAAAGATGTTTGTGGCAGCTTCTTTACAATCCCAGAGACTTCAGTATACAGTAAAAGCTTTTTTATCCAGAAAGTTGGGGAAATGAGGGGTTGCCAGGAACTGAAAACATCTGGTTGACTAAAAGGGAGGGAGTTTGGGTGCAGGGCTGGGGGTGGAGTTGGCCAATAGGAGCTGCGGGGGCAGCGCCTGCGGGCAGAGGCAGCATGCAGAGCCACCTAGCCATGTCTCGGCCTAGGAACAGCAGGGACAAATCACCGTTTGTAGAGAGTTGCCCGAGGTGAGCACCCCTGGATCCAGCACCTCGATCCCCCCTCCTACACCCCAACCCCTTGCCTCGATCCCCCTCCAGCACCCAAACTCTCTCCCAGAGCCTGCACTCCACATCTCCTTCCATCCCCGAACCCCTCGTGGCAGTTCCTCCACCTAGTCGCCGCTTCCAGGGAGCCATGCAGAAGCAGGCAGGGAGCCTGTGAGCCCCGTGCCAACTGGACTATAAACTGGACTTTCTACAAAGATTAGAAATGCTAGTTTATAGAGCTTTCAGCTTGGTACAGGGCTGTATAACATAGCTTTTACTTCACACAGTTTCCACATATTAAAAAAAAGTCCATTTTTTTTTAAACTAGTACTGTACACAAGGTAGCACATCATATATGTCCCTTAGCCAAATTACTGCTACCTAGTAAACCTTGTAGCTTTCAGTTTATAATATTTGGGATATACTTTACAGGAGCAGTTCCCAAACTGTGGGTTGCAACCCCATTGGCTCATGGGCCCACCAGGCCAGATTTGGCCCAAGAGACAACACAGTCTCTCCCTGAATGTGTCTGGATCTTCTCCGCAGACACCGTGCCAGGAGGCCTCCATTTTGATCTACAAAATGGCAGCCTCTGCACAGCGTGACCTCACATATGTGGTGCATTTGAGGTCATGCTATACAGAGGCCACCATTTTGTAGATCAAAATGGAGACCTCCTGGCATGGTGTGACCTAGTAACAGGTACCATGTGTGAGAGGTCACGTTTTGTGGAGGCTGCCATTTTGTAAAATGGTGGCTTCCTAGTGTAGCATTTGTGAAGCCAATCTGGACCCGTTGTCTCTGCAGAGGTGGCAGTGCAGATGCCATTTTGCTATTTGCACCATCTAGTTGTGCAAGCATCCAGCTAAGAAACTTGAATCCAGAAGACATCTGTGGACAGGAGCTTTTACAGAACATCCTTTCTGCTTGAGCTCGTAGGAACTCGTGCCAGCCTTTTCTGAGATGGGAATCTGCAATGGCTTGTCAGCTTCTTAAGGCAGGGCCTGTATCTTCTTTTCTGGCATTCGATAAAGAATTATTGCGAGTCATTGTCTCTGTGCTGTCCTAATATAACCAGGCAGAGCATTCCTAAGTCCAAGCCTTATTTGCTTAACAGTGAATTTGTAATAAGAGGCACAATGAACTCATTTTTATGCAGCATATCTGCTTCAACCTCCAGCAGTGAGGCTAGTAATGCAGTTATGAATGAAAAACAAGAGTGCAAGAAACACACTCACAAATATGATGAGGCTTTCTTTGAGTATGGCTTCACTGGTGTTTTTGTCAAGAATGAAGAAAGGCTAACATGCCTGCTATGGCACACATGTTTATCTAGCGAAAGCGTGAAGACTAATAAACTCTCGGAAATTTTTCACAAGTAACAGAAAAAACAAGGTCATCTTCCAGTGCCAGAAAGAAGAGCCATAACCATCTGACCACACTCAAAAGGCCTCATTTGAGCTGTTACTTTACTGCACAGGCCAAGAAGCCTCACCAAATTGGAGAGACCTTGATTTTGCCAGCTGCAATTGATATGGTGAAGATAACAAGGGAAAACAACGCAAATGAACTCAAAGCTGTACCACTCTCCATCAACACAGAGAAGGATGGAAACAATTGGAGCAGATCAGAAAAACACTGGTGGAGCACCTGGGGGAGGAAAAAAAAAAAAAAAGATGCTTTTGCTTTTTAAATTGATGTGACCATTGAGGGTCATGATGCATATTTCTTGGGTTTTGTGAAATACACATGGGAGGATGCAGTTCCCAAAGATATTCTGTTCTGTCTCCCTCTTCCTCAATGTGAGACATCACAAGGAATGTTCGATGTGCTACATGCAAGACAAAAATATCCCACATGATCACATGGTGGGCTTTTGCATAGATGGGAGCTCCATCTATTGTAGGCCACAAAGCTGGGCTCCATGCCTTGGTAAAGAAAGTTGCACTGTCTGCTATGTGGATGCACTGCATGATTCAGAGGGTATGGCTACACTCAGAGCTGCACAGCGCTGATGCGGGAACACTCCCACGGCAGCGCTTTGAAGTGTGAGTGTGGTCGCAGCGCCAGCGCTGGGAGAGAGCTCTCCCAGTGCTGCACGTACTCCACCTTCCTGTGGGGATTAGCTTGCAGTGCTGGGAGCCGTGCTCCTAGCGCTGGGGCAGTGTTTACGCTGGCGCTTTGCAGCACTGTAACTTGCTGCGCTCAGGGGGGTGTTTTTTCACACCCCTGAGCGAGAAAGTTGCAGCGCTGTAAAGCGCCAGTGTAGCCAAGCCCAGAGAGAATAACTGTCATGTAAAGATCAGAGTCCAGAGCTAGGTCAGTAAGTCTTGTCTATTGTGAACTACATCAAGACTCAGCCTTTTCAGGTACATCTATTTGCAAAACAGAAGATTGGCGAGAAGGGGGGTGTTGATCACATCGTCTTCTTGTTCAACACTGAAGCTTGTTGACTCAAGAGGAAAAGTACTGCGACAATTTTTTGAACTGAGAAGCTGAGTGCCTATGCAAAGGACTGCAAAGAGTGAATTAATTAATCTTCTATATGACCAAACAAAGATATGCCTTCTTGTCTATGTTAGACATATTTGGGAAACTGAATTAACTGAATACAGGTCCACAAGGGAAAGACAAGCACATACTTCAGCTGAGTGATCAAATCACAGAATTCACAAAGAAAATTGTTTTCTGAAAGTATAATCTATTGAAGAGAAACGATGAATCTTCCCTCAGCCTTACAAGTTCCTGGCTGACAAAGAAATTATTCAGCCTCCCACACAGGTGATGGTTGAGCATCTCAGCCACCTAGAACAACCGTTTGCATCCTTTTCCTCCTACTTTGACATGACAAAGTATGATTGGGTGTGAAACCCCTTTCAAAGTGAGCCTGATGTCATGGATTTGCCAGCAGCTGAAACTGAACAGTTTATCAAAAGTTCCTGAGATCAATTCTTGCAAGGAACATATGTCCAATATTCTCTCTCAGAGTTCTGGTTCACTGTCAAGAATGAATATCCTGAATTCTCAACACATACTTTGAAACTGATGGTGCCATTTGCAAGCAAATATTTGTGTGAAGCTGAATTCAGCACACTTGTGTCCATTGAATCTTGATATTGATCTACTGTTGATGTCACATCAGAGATTAGATGTGCAATTTCTACCATGACACTAGACTTTGAGAAGCTGTGTTGCAACAAACAAACCCATATAGCACATCAAAGATCATTAAATAATGTACTTAACATGTAAATTCATTGGATTCCTTGATTGCTATGTTGCTTTCTGGGGTCATAGTCAACAGTAAGTCTCAAAATGGGGCTAAGCAAACAAAAAGTTTGGGAACTCCTGCGTTATAGTAATGGTAGATAATTAGAAGTATTTAATATTCAAGTAAAAAGCTGGTTAGTTATCTGAGAACATATAAGCTTGCTGGTCTACGGCTGCAGATTGTTAGTCAGCAAACAACCTAGAGCATGGCATCTTTTCGTGTTTTTTTCTTCCAAAATCTGACAAACAGCCCTATGCTGCAGTGACACATCAGTCAAAGGGTGGCTACTCTATGGTCTTTTCTCTCCAAATCAAGATTTCTGGGGAAAAAAATTAAATGAGTTACAGCATAATTACCAGAGATTAATTCTAGCTCTCCAAATAGTTGGTCTCCAACAAATTTAACGGACAAAACCTAATTGACCAATCTGTTTACATCATAGGCTGTATTCTCAGAAAAAAAATAATTAAAGGTAAGTTAAGGTTGAAAGAATATTTCACTACAATAAAACAAAAAACTTAGGATCATAATTTACCAGTTAGCCTTGTAATTTAAAGTAAAAGCTCAACTTTTCAACTCCCAACCAAAACATCTGCATACTCTAAAGCCCAGTAAAGATCACCCAATCAATTTGAAGTAACTCTTGCATACATTTTTGCATTTTATAAGCGAATGACAGCTGAGCACATAATTTCATGCTAAAATCAACTTTACCCCAAAACACTTCCCCCCATAAACATATTTTAGTGATAGTGGCTTGTATATTAATGCATTAAAAACCAAGATATGAAGCTAAATGTGGGGAAACTTATGGCTCCTAGTATGGTTTAGCTAGTGTCAAATATACAATGAAATCAGGTAAAATGAACTCTTCCCCAAGTTCTGTAGATGTCTGACACAATAGATACTAATGTACAATTTGCATTTAAGACAGAGAACAGTATTAGAACAAGAGAGTGTTCCATGGGCATACCTTAATATGGACTGTAACTAATGCACTACTGCAGTACACAGCATTTTAAAATGTCAGCACAGCAAGACTAAAAGTGAGGTTTTTAAAAACATAAAAGTTGTACTGATGTGTGAAGCTTAAGCAAAATAGGCAGGAAATTCAGAGATATGGCCAAAAATCTGTCCAGTTATTTGTAGGTATTTTAGGTCTCCAAATATTAGGTGATTTTACATTGTGTTGTGTACGTTGTATAAAGAATAGATGTCAGTAATAACATTGAAATTCCTTACTTTATTCTGCATATTTTTATCATAGTAGCATGCAAATGCCCCAGTCAGGGATTACTATCCCATCGTGCTAAGCACTGTACAAACAATACAGTAGCTGCTGCAGAGAGCTAACAACTGGTTTAAAGCAGACAAATTAGTAGGGAATTATTATTTTTTAATGTTTATTTTAAAAAACAGGATTAGAAATAAGACTTCTGGTATTGTTTGTTATTTTAGTCTCTTGTCATCTGTCAACGAAGTGATAATATATGGATGGAAATATCATACATTTCCTTATTTAACAGAGGAAACCTCTAGACTCTAAGAGTTGAAATTGCAGGTTGAGGATTTACCAGCAGAAAGATTCCAATGAAGTCCAACATTCCATCTCTGTGTTAAGTAGTATAGGTTAATGTTCTATTTCTCTCTTCTTCATAATCAAGATAAAAGTTAGTATTATAGCAGGTGTTTCGAGGCCTCCACAGACAATGACCTACAATATGCTGAGCACCTTCACTATCAAATGAAGTCAATGAAAGATGTTACACTTTTCTTTGCATTTTCAGATGGCATTTTCAGGAATTTGGACACATTATGTCTAAAAGGAAACAGAACTGTATTAAATGGGAATTCATTCCCCCTATTTACTTGTAGCTATTATTGGGTCATTTCTCATTGACTACCAGACATCTAACATTAATGTCAGCGTTGATTCTTTTACCTCTTGATTCATTTTTCTCTTTATAGCTCCTTTGCCAGCATATTGAAGTGGTCATTCCAGCTGAAATCTGCCCAGAGGATGAAATTATTTCTTTAAATTTCTTCATTTCACGATACACTGAAGGCAATAATGTTAGTACAAAACAATGGTGCCCAACCTTATTATACAGAAGGGCCACAAAAACCTAAGTACAACCTTGTGAGAGCCAAACAGATTCTACCTATTTTTAAAAGATTTAAAGTCACCTTTATTAATTTATATTTTAATTTCAGCTTGTTTTGTATGTATTTAAATAGACAATACCGTTCACAGAAACAACCTATTTACACAAGTATGTAAACTATAACAATGTAAACATGACAACAAAATGCTAATGAATCACTTGTTAGTATACTGCATTGACACAGGCCCCGTGGGCCTTATGAAATGCTCGAGGGGTGGGAGAGGAAGGCAGGAGTGTACAGCCTGCAGGCCATAGATTGGGCACCGTTGCTATAGAAGAAGATTGCAGTTTTTCATATTTAAGTCAGTTTCCATTTGTTTTCAACCAATAATCAGGTTGATCTTCACCATTTAGGGGTGAGGGAGCTCCCTAACACAGCATCTACATTAATTTGATGTTAAATTGTTGCTGAAGGTTTGGAAAATGGACTTGTGGCTACGTTTTGATGCCACTGAAAGTGTTTCAATACCGGATCCATCCTAAATGTTCTGTTCTACTTAAACTGAAACTATTTAAGTTCAGATGTGCTGTGAAGAATCTAAGAAAAATTGTTTTCTACACTTAAGATGAGTGCATGTCCTTATTAGTTAACGAGACAATGCTAACATTTTATTGTAGAAGAATTGTTTTCATTATTTCAGGTCTATTCAATTGCTTGTCTTCTATCACTTTCTCCAACACTGAGCATGCTGAACTAGATAAATTCACACAGTGTTTGTGAGCCACTAAAAATTATTCACCCATTTGCAGAATCCACCAGTGTCTTTCATTTTATCAAAAGACAGAAGGCGACTCCAATAAATGCAACTCTGAAGTCTGAAAAATAAGATGAGCTAGCCAGGTTTATAAGAAACTAAACCTGATGCCCTGTCTACCTTCCAGAAGTTTTAGCCAACCAACCCCCATAACCGCTTACAGCTCTCTTTACTTCCTCCCTCTTTTCAACTTCCAGTGACAGTTTATTCCACCCACTACCAATGCTGTCTCCTTCAATTCATGAGTCCATCCATTCCCCTGCCCCCAAGTGCTAGAAAGATTTATAAATGTCTTATTCTTGTTTTTTGTTGTTTTTTGAAAAGAACTCCAGTTTACATCTTTGCCTTTGTACCTTTCCAGAGTAAAATTTTCATTCACAGACTGAAATTAAAGCTTAATTTTTCTAGTATGAAAAAAACCTTATGTTCATGTAAATATTCACTTAGGAAGGGGGAAAAAATGAATGCACAAATACAAAATGGGAAATAATTGGCTAGGCAGCAGAACTACAGAAAAGGATATGGGGGTTATGGTGGATCATAAAGTGAATACAAGTCAATGTGATGCTATTCAGAAAAAGGCAAATGTCATTCTGTTTTAAACAGGACTGTCATATGTAATTGTGGGAGGGAGGAGATAGTTGTTCCACTCTACTCAGCACTGATGAGGTCTACTCTGGGCACTACACTTTAAGAAAGATGTTAAATTGGAGAGTGCCCAGAGGAGAGCAACAAAAATGATAAAAGGTTTAGAAAACCTGACCTGTGAGGAAAGGTTGAAAGTATTGGGCATGTTTAGTTTAGAGAAGAGAAGCCTGAGGTGAGATATTATAACAGTCTTCTAATATGTAAAAGATGGTTATAAAGATGATTGATCAATTATCATCCACATCCATGGGGGTAGGTCAATTAGTACCTCGCTTAATTTACAGCATGGGAGATTAAGGTTGGATATTACAAAAATCTTTCTAATGATAGTTAAGCACTTGAACAGGTTTCTGGAGAGGTTATCATCAGGATTTCAGTTTTTTTAATAAATTAGACAAAAATCTATCAGAGATAATCTAGGAGGTACCTTAACCCTGCCCTGGGGGACAGGGAGGTGGGCAAGATGACCTCGAGGTCCTTTCCCATACTACATTTCTATGAAATCGGTGTTATGGAGGTTCAAAGAGTGAAAAAACCTGATAAAGCCCCCACTGAGGTGAGGGAGTTTTGTTTGTTTGGGGGTTTAAGTTTTTTCACAGCTCTAGTTTATTCAATTTCACATATGCTGCAATACTGTGTTTGGTGTGTCATGTGAGGTGAAATTTGTTTTTAAAAAGTATTTCAATTGGAAAAAATTTTTTATACAGTTTAAAAAAAAATCAGCTGATGACAAACTTGATCTAGAAGTATCCCTTTAAAAAGAATGAGATTATGGCTTGGAAAAAAGTGCATCCTTTTAAGGACTGCTATTTATTTTGCCCCATACTAGAAAAAACAATGAAACATTCAAATTAAAAGGCAACTAATTTAAAGAAAGTGATAAACAGGAAATGCCTTTTTAAATATGCAAATTAATCAAACTGTTGTATATACTCTCTCAAGTTACTATAAAGGTGAATAGTTTAATAAGATGAGGAACTTCTTATTGGCAGTGTCTTTGTAAGGTGCCAGCTAGGATGAAGGGATATCAGTAGTCATACTTTTAAAGGTATGACCACCACCAGCTAGGATCTGGAAGAATGTCCTTGTTCCCATGTTTACAATAAACACCACCACAGTCAAATGCATATGTGGCTTTTTGTCTTCTCCTGACAAGCCAAACAAAGGCTATGGCTGGATACTTCCCTGGCAGATGGTCAGCTCTAGTACAGTAATTAAGATGTTCAGTTATGTATGCCGGACAAGATCATCTTCTAACCTGCTCAAAAGTCAATGGCAAGAAAAGAACTCACCAAACATGCAAAACATACAATATGTGCAAAGAATAAAAACAAAACCACCCCACACATATAGAACACATACAATATAGAACCAATCATACTATTTCCAAAAAGACCCGACGCTAGTTTAGTGTGGACAAAAGTGCCCACATTTTAACCACCGTGGCATCCAAACTTACGCTGAACAAAGCGAAAGAGCACAAGGTTAAAACTCTGAACCCTTGTCTATACTAGTGCTCTCAGTATTGCTACCATAGAGAACACAACAAAGGAAGAAAATTTTAGGGGACAGGACTACTGTACACAAGGTCGGTGAGAATATAGAGATAGTGGCAACGTATTAGATGTCACTGGAATAGAACACTGATACAGCAATTACTACTATTATTCAAATCAACTCTGAAACTCCATGTACAAATTTGAAAGGCATAGCCATCTGCCCCACAGTTTCTCCTTTATAGCCACTGACTTTTTGACGGAGGTGTTTGATAGGTGTTCAACCTATATATAAAGTGTTTCAGTTCTAGCCCAATAGCTGACTAGTCACTCCATCCTGCTCAGTCAAGTACTTTGTAGTCTCCTCTTTTCTTGGAAATAAATATTTCACTTAAGGGATTATCCAGATTAGAAAAAGAAGTGGACCTCAACCAGATAAAATGAAAGTGAAAAGAGTTATCCTATACCTATGTTAGGGAAGAGAGGTCACAGTTAGCACAGGCTAACTGCCTTACTAGAATTTAAAGGCGTGTCATCAGAAGAACAACATGCTAGCTAGCACATTCTAACATCCTAGCAGTACTTGAGCATGTACTAGCTTGTCAAGTTGAAATCTAGGTTCTCCCATTTCCAGTCTGACCAGCTAGCAAACACTGAAGTACAACTTCCTTTTCTATGCTACAACTTTTAGAATGTGTTTGCTAATATGTTCTTTAGGATACTTGATTTTTTTTTTCAAAAAAGGAAAAGTAAAGATTAGCCTTGCTTCTATAAAACTTGGTGCACTGTATAAAAGATAATTTTTGAGCTTATTAGTAGTCAGAGAGAATGTGATAAAAGCCACAAAGCTATTTTCTTACGCTGTGTTCTAAAAGTTTCCAGTGATGAAAGTAACACCTAAATATATATATTTTAATAGAGAACTCTTTCCAGATTTGATTTGTTTAACCAGCAACCTAAGTGTTGGTGTCACTAAGCATAACCCTAAGTAACTTGGGAAGGTGGAAGGCCACAACGGTATGGAGCCTGCCTGGTTTTAGACCTCAGTAGACAAGAGTCCCTCCATGTTTGAACTTTAATCGACCTAAAAGGCCAGGTGTAACAGCCGTTATCAGTTGCAACAGTTCTAACCAGTCTAAAGCAGAAATAATGAGGCCTGTGCTAGTAGGCAGGTACTTGGGCAGGTACCTCTGCTAGTGAAGCCATAAAGTTCAAGTGCCTCTGATGCAGTTACAAAGTTATTACTTTGGTCACATCAAATATTTCACAACGAGAAAAAAAAAAGAAAGCATGCAGTCACTTTTATGGAGCTATATATTTTTTCCAGCAAAGGATGAAATACTGTTCCACTATACTGTATGCAGCAGTAGTTACCTAGCAGGCCAGGCCAGTCACCCCACAGTGGTGGCTCCTGCACTGTGGGGCTGGCTGGGCCTGGCTCTCAGCTCTGGGTGTTTCAACCACTGGGGTTGCAGTGACACTCAGGTTTGGCCCCCCTCCTCTGACTGGGGCATGCAACCCTGTGAAACATTCTGGTGACCAAATTTTGGGTCCCAAGCCACAGGTTGAGATATCCCAGTATAGGGATAGGCTGAATTGGTGTAGTGATATTATTGCATCTTTCCTGTCATACTGGTTAGAAACTACCATAGTAAAACTGCTCTAGTTCAACTTAACAGAGCTAAAGATCTCATCCCAGATGTCACAACCAACTGGTATAACATATCACTGCAGAGCACCTGGGACACATGGCGGACCTACCACAAAGCATCAAAAGCTCATTAGGTTCTGACCTACAGTTTTTGCAATGTCTTGTCAATGGGTCCTCTGTAAGAATTAAGCCATATTAAGAGACCTGATTTTATGCTACTTTATATTAGATTATGAACTCTCTGGACCACCTTTTTGTTCTGTTTGTACAGTGCTTAATACAAGGAGATCCTGGTCCATGCATGAGTGGCTGAGGTTCTGTGGCCCACAATGTGCAGGAGGTCAGACTAGATGATCGCAACAGTCCCTTCTGGCCTTAAAGTCAGTGACTGGAGGTCCTAGGCACTACTGCTATACAAATAATAATACCTGCTTTTCTTGGGCTTTGGATCAGCCATAGCAGCTTTACAAACCTTCTAGACCAGTGGTTCTTAACCTCGGATGCACATACCACCTAAGAGGGCAAGATGCCCTTTCTGGGAGTGTGAGACATGCTAGATTTTTTTAGAGGGTAAATCATCGAAAACACAAGGCATGTAAGTACAACTAATTTGTTTCATCAAACCTATGTATTTATTAACATTATAAATTTAACAATTACTGTAATATACAAACAAAAAATGTATTTTCAAGTTTTTAAGCTAACTGTAGTGAAATTATCTCGCTACAAAATACAGTGTACCACCAAGTTGCGGGGTATTTCTTGGCGCATGTGCAGATGATGATGTGGCTTATATATATACGTTATGATATATCTAGGTTTAAAGAACTGACCTACTTCAACAATTTTTGATAAGGGGTGCAAGAACATATTTTGAGAACCAAAGGAGTGCAGGCTGCAGTAAAGGTTAAGAACCACTGCTCTAGACAATGGCTTATAAACAGTTTAATGTTTTATGCAACATATCATGTATAGAAAAGAGGCATGTTCTCCCTCAGAGATTGACAGCAAGGGAGGGTCAGATGCCCCCTAGAGAGCAGAACCAGGAAAGCCACACTCACCATGTTGGAAGCAGATGGACAGGACAGGAACAGGAAGTATATAAGATGGGTTCTACAGCTCACTTAGGGAAAAAACACTGCAAGAGGCAGATGCTTCTATTGGAGCTAGAGCCTGCTGAAGTCTTCTGCTGTCCTGAGGACTTGTCTGAACTACCAGACGATACTGATGCTGAGGAGTGATGGGGATTACTGCTTGCAGTGTACCCAGGGGAGACAGAGAACAACTCAGAGATCCAAGTGCACCCTGAGGGTAGTGGCCCAGGTACAGCTGACTACACTCTGGCTGGGTTGCTGCCTGAGTCTGGTTCAGCCAGCTGCAGCTGGATCCCTGCTGACCCAGTGGAAGACCACTCTGCCACTGTTAAGACTCTGGGCTGGTGTACGATGGAGTCAGGTGGACGTGTGGCATGGCAGCCTCCCCACCTTTGGCCAGGAGGCCTCTGAGAGTCTACTGTCTGGTGAGCTAGGATCCTAGACTGTTGGGTGCTTGTCCTGGCCTCAGCCCCACCTATATTGTGTTTGATGCTTGCCCCACTATGAAGCTCTAGACTGTTGGTACCTCGTCCTGCTTGTGGGCCAGGGTCCCTGGATTATTCAGTGCTCTGCCCTACCTTAGGTTTGGGATCCTAGACTGTGCTTGGTACCTTGCCCTGTCTGAGGGCCTGGGTTCCCAAACTATATCTGGGTCTCCCATGTCTGGGGTTGGGCTTTAGACTGTTTGGTGCTGTGCCTGCCCTAAGGCTTGTGTCCCTGGACCGCTCACTGCTCTACCCTGCCAGAGGGATTGAGCCCCAAGACTGTTACCTTCCCTTATTTTACACTGTTATTCCAGGAGCGTGGCCTCCTTCCAAGACTGACAGTGAGGGAAGGCCACACATGCCTAGACCAGAGGTCTCCAAAGGGGGGTGCGTGCACAAGAGGATCCTTTGCGGGGCACAGCAGGAGGAGCGCTGCCGGAGTTGCGCTGCTTTGGCAGTTTGGGGCAGGAGTCCAAGCGGCTGCCTTGTTTTGTTTTTGGCCTAGGGTGGCAAAAATGGGAGAGCTGGTGCAGCTGGGGATGCATGCTCAAATTTTTTTTTTTACTGATAGGGGTGCGTGATCAAAAAAGTTTGGAGGCCGCTGGCCTAGACCATGGCTTATACCAGCCTACACTGTGTTAGAAAAGGGCCTGCCATACCCAAGTTAGAGGTGGTTAAGTTAACAGCTTGCTAAGTTTATAGTCCTGTGTAGAAGAAGCCTAAAATAATTTCTAATGTGGATAGGGTATAAAGGTGGCCACGGAAACAGACTGAATAGGTGACAAAATGTAAATTTGCTGTAGGATAAAAGTATCTTACTTTATTTAATGGAATTGGCTTTAAAAGAATGTCATACCTTCACCCTCCTGGGGGTTGCCAAAACCATTTTTTACATTCCTATTGATTTTGCGAACAGATGGTCAGCAAAAAATAAGACTGAAGGATAACTTCTTTTTCTTTCCCACCCTTAACCTGTCCATTGCCAGCTCACTGGAAGGAATACACAAACTTCTAAGAGAAAGAATAGAATAAAAAAGACACCCTAAGGATAACTTGTACTACAAGTTTTGAAATTCTAATTAACTTTTTATCACATATGCTTTGTTTGGACAATAAGAACAGGTTGATCAGTTTTCACCATGGTTCTCAGCAATTAGGACAATGTTGCAGAGTTTGCAACATCAAAAGATATTTTCCATTTACCAAAATAAGTTTGAGAACACTGCTATTCAAACACTGTATGTCTTATAAAACATATGCAAAGACTGAAAATTGGCCCTAACCTACTTAAAAAAAAAAACAAAAAAAAAAACCCCAAAACTTTCAAGTTTAAAAAAAAAAATCACTTTTAGGTTGTCTAAAACTTTGTAGACAGAACTGCTATAACTGAAAGATTAAGAAAAAATTCTGGCTTCTTTCCAGTTTTAGTTGGGGCAGTTGACTGACAGCATGTTCCATACAATCTTACTCTTTCCCCATCCACCACCAGTTTTCCTTTTGCTTGTATAGCAGGAAAATGGGAGGAAATACAGTTAAACAAAATATCATCCTGTAATCGCAATATCATGGAAACTGTCAACTTTCAAGGGCATCTGTAATTGATTTACAGAATGAACCTATTTCAAGTTGACTATCAGCTGACAACAGAGAAAATACATACTAATCCACAGATTGTATGGCTCCTAATTTTCAATAGCTGGTCTAGGAACAAATGGAGTAGAATCTGTTCACCTCCAGGGAGGTATGATGAGAATTCTATATTTTCATTGCATTGCAATTAACCAATTATAATTCCACTCTCAGTAAAGTTGCTCTTGGAAACATTCCAAACTTTTTATCTTCAAGCACCTTATATTTAAAAAAAGGCAAAGAGTTACACTGTGAAAACAGATTCCAAGCATGTTCCTCTCTCCTTGACACTCTGCACGTCAACCTTGTGCTACTAAGAAGGCACCTTCTTCCTCCTCCCTCTAAGCAAGAAGCGCACAAAAAAAGAATTAGCCACTGCAATTTGTAAAGTCTTTCTCGTCCAGAGATGATCCTGGCCTGGCCAGCAGGGGTGTGCTGCCTCAGACTCCCGCCCAGCAAATGAGGAAGCAGCAGTGATGGATGAAGCGAGGGCTGTGCTGCGGCACCCCGAGCGCACACAGCGGGGCCCGCAGCACCCAGGAGCTGCCCGCCCGCTCCCCAGTTTGGGAGGGACCGTCACTTCCCTGAATTTAGGCTGGAGGCGTCGCCGGTGCTCGGACTAGCATGTGCGCCGCTTCCGGTGCCTGAGGAAAGTCGGGGGCCCGCGCTAACAACGGGGCAGAGGCGGACAGCCCGGCGCTGGGGAAGTACAAAGGCCGGTGGGAGAACTGCAGCCGAGGGGACGCACGAGGCAGGGTGCGAGCCGCCAAGGAGAGCGGGATGCTGGGGACCGGCCCCCGGGGGCAGGACCGAGTGCGGGGCAGCCCCAGCCCCTCTCGGCGGCGGCGAGGGGGACCCGGGCTCAAGGTGACATCTTGGACGGCAAGAGGAGGCGGCGGCGCTGCGCCAGGCCGCCCTTCCGCCCCCCAGGTGAGCCCGGCGCCGTTCCTCACCTGGCACCTGCAGACGATGTCCGCGTCCTGCGCCAGCAGATCCACCAGCTTGCCCTTGCCCTCGTCGCCCCACTGGGCCCCCAGCACTACGGTCACCTTGTTGCCGGGCGGCCGCGCGGGGCACTCGCCGTTGGGGACGGGGGGAGCGGAGGCGCCATTCTCAGACATGGTTGCCACCGCCGGAGGCTCCTTTCCTGCTCCCCGGCCAGGGCACACATGAGGCGGCACAGGGACGCGCTCAACGCCTCCTCCCTTGGCCCCGCCTCCTCCACGCCGGGAAATACCGCAGCGGCAGCCACCACATCCAGCGGCGGTCCCTCGGTGCCCGGCCTCAAGCCCCGCCCACTTATCTGCATAGACGGAAGCTTCTCAACCGCTCTCTCACGGCAGGAACTACACTTCCCGGCATGCAGCGCGACCGTTCCCCGCAGGGTGCCGCACGGAGCTTGCGAGATGCTTGATGGGGCGAGTAGTCCCTTTGGGCCGCACCTGTGAAAGCGGCGGAACAAGTCTTGTTGATACCTGGGGCTGACCCAGAAGGAGGGACCCTGTGTGCTACGGGGAGCGCGGCTACAGCTCTCTCCTCTCCCTTCCAGAGGCTCGGCGGGGGGCGGGAGGCGCCAGGGATTTTCTGTTGAGCCTTGCCGCGGGTTCTGTGTCACGTGATCGTATGTGCGGCAGTTTATTGGGGCCGTTCTGACGCAGGCCCATGGCGCGAGCTCGGCAACTGCTGTGGGGCGCTCGAGGCCTGGCGCTGCTGTTGTGTCTGGGTGGATGCTGCGGCATATGGAGGTGGGAGGCAGGAAAATGGATGGGAACAGAATGAGATGTGAGACCAGAGGGGGCCGCACCTCTCAGGGTCCCCAGCTCATTGTCGTGTCCCCACTCCCCCAGTCTGAGTGGGGGAGGAGCCGTGGGGTGACAGTTGCCAACATGCACTGACCCATGCCAAGCAGCTGACAGGCTAGGGTGACCAGACAGCAAATGTGAAAAATCAGGAGGGGTGGGGGGTAATAGGAGCCTATAAAAGAAAAAACACCCAAAAATCGGGACTGTCCCTGTAAAATTGGGACATCTGGTTACCCTATGACAGGCATAGTGTAGCACTCTGCTCCTCTACACTATGAGCTAGGGGTGTGATTTCCTCTGCTCACATACACATGCACTTGCTGTCATCAAGCTTGCTGATGATCTGCAACGAGGTGTCTGATCACATGGTTTTGTCTTGTCCGCTGCTTCTAGAAGTCTCTGGACTCTGTCTTGCAAAGATTCTTAGGGTCTATAAAAGTCACTGGAAATAGGAAAGTCTAGTTGCTTCTACTAAGGACCATGAATAAGGATACAATTCTGTCTTGGATTCTGGGACTTTGCAGGATATCCATGACTTCTGGGGCAGGGCTGGAGCAGCAGCCATTGGAACAACTGACTGGTAGCTAGCCACAGAGCAGCGGCCACTGCAGCAGCTGGCTGATGATCAGCCTCAAGGCTACCAGAGCAGTTGCCCCCAGAACAGCTGGCCAGCAGCCAGCCCCAGGGCTACCAGAATACCTGACAGTCGGCCTGCTGCCAGAGCAGTGGTCCCCAGCCCACAGAAATAGCGGCCAGGGCTGCGTCAGCCTCTCCGACGCTGGAGCAGCAGTGGTCAGCCCCTGTCGCAGGAGCAGCAGTGGGACTAGAGCAGCTGTAAGCCCCAGCAGCGTTCTGTGTCCCTTCCCCTCCCCCCGAGTATTTCTAGTAAAAGTTAGGGACGAGTCATGGGCTTCTGCGAACTTTTGTTTATTGCTCAAGACATGTTCCAGACCTTTACTAAAAATACCTGGGACAGAATCTTAACCTTAACCGAGGATATATATATATATAAGGGAAAATGAATAGCCAAAGTAGGAAGCCTGATTATGTTTTCTCAAAAAAGATTAAACACATTTTGCATTAAAGACAGCTGAAAATACAGAAATACTTTCCTTAAATCACTTTTCCATATAAGCAGCTGCTGCAGTTGATACAGGGATGCTGTGTGATTGTGAATAACAGGTGAGGTGATCCATGTAATCACAGTTAGGAGGGAAGGAATCCATAAGACACACTGTTGTCTGCGGTATGAAAAAGTTTTAGGACTCCTCTCCTTAGGCCTCATCTACACTACACAGGTTAACACATAAGGCAGCTTACATTGACCTAATTATATTAGTGGCTACACAGCAGCCAGGTCCCACAAATGTAAGTGCCCTACCATACTGATATAATAACTCCACCTCTGTGAGAGACGTAGGGCTTATGTTGGTATAGTTAGGCTCGTGCAGTGTCTGTATAGACACTGAATTACATAGATCCCCTGTTAGTTCTTTTGTCAATTTCACAGCTGTAAAATTGACAACAAAGCCTGGCAGCTAGAGCCCACCTGCCCACTGTCACACCCCAAGACCCCCTCCCTCAGGGAGTCCCCTGGGAAGTCAGATCAGCATTGTATATTGCTAACGCTGTTGCAAGCATCGCAAAGCATTTTGGGAGGGGGTCAAAGCTGTGTAAGTGAAGAGTGGAAGTTTTCTTTGCAGGTAGGAGAGGCCGAGGGGAGGAGAAAAAGAAGAGAGCAAAGAACGGGTTAACTCAACATTTCAGCTAGCTCAGTTGGAAGATAAGATGCTGGCCCCAGCTGCCCAAGGACGCTGCTCACAGCCAAGATTTGGCTGACAGTCAAGAAAGATGGGGGCTTGAATTTGCCCGAGCAACCGTGAGAAAGAAAAATCCAACTATATAGATCTGCAAGACAGCAAAGCCAGCGAAGAAGAAAACAAAGTCCAGGGCTACGGAGATTGAAAACGCAAATGAGACGACAAGCAGAGGGGCCGAGCCTTGCATCCCAGGAGCCGGAGAGTTTTGGGAAAGCTAAAGAAACCACGGAAAGCCGATTTGGACTGGCACAGAGGGCACAGGAGCAGAGGTCCCCGAACGAAGTATCCCTCCCTCCCCCGAGGAGCCAGGACTTAAATCCCTCCTGAGAGCTGGAGCAGTTTGGAGAGCAACAGCAGACCTGGATGGTCTGGGCCCAGGACAGCACTCTCATCCATCCTTCCCCTCCCTCCTTCTTCTGACATTACACCCAGGCCTGGGCGGTCTTGGGTAGTGCGTGTGTGAGTATGAAAGTGGGTTAAGGCTTGGGGCGCTAACACTTTCTTTCACCAAGTGACGTGGCAGTGTTCCCAGCACTCTCTACTGATATTTTTTTTATTAATAAAGCTTTAAAATTTAGATGCTTGATGTGTTCCATCATCTCCTTCCCAAAAGATCCTGTGGCTTCACCCTGATCACCTGATGCCTCAGGCAGATTGGTAATAAAAAGCTGTCACACCACCCCTCCCCTGGAGAGCTGGGTGGCTGAACCCCACTCCTGGCTGGGATCAGGACAAGAATGGACCCCGCTCCTGGTTGGGAGTTGCAGGCAGCTAGACTCCACTCCCAACTGGGAACTGGGGAGAGAAACCCAGCGGCTGGACCCTGCTCTCGGCTGAGAGCTGGGGCCAGAAGCCCAGGCCCCCAGCTCTCACCACTCCCCAACTCGGCCCCCAGCTGGAAGCTGGGGCAACAAGCCCAGGCAGCTGGACCCCACTCACAGCTGGGAATAGGGAAGTGAGAAGCCCCGGGTGGCTTTCCCACTCCTGGCTGGGAACATTGGCTGTCTTGTCAGTTTCACAACTCCATATTGGAGTCAAATTGAGAAGTCTGCCTGGCTCCTGGCAGGGTGGGGCTGAGAAGTTGGGGTACCTGGACCCCACTCCCTGGGGGCAAGAAGCCTGGGGCAGTTTCCCCCTCCATCCACTCCCGGTGGGGAAAAGGGAGGCAAGAAGCCCCAGGCAGCTTCCCTCCACTCCCTGAGGGGAACAAGGTGAGGAGGCAGGGTGCAGCCCACGGGAGCCTGTGGGGCAGCTCAGCTCCTGGCAGGAAACTGCCAGTGGAGCTGAGACACCTGGTTCTCAGCTCCCCACACTCTCCCTCAGTGCACCACCGACCCAAGGAGTACAGTGTGGACATGCACCATCTCAGTAATTACCTAATATAGGTCAACCCAAGATTTTAGTGTAAACATACCCTAATTAAGCCATGATTGCTCTACGTCTTGGAGGCTGTGAGGTTAAGTAATGGTAGGCCTGTCGTTACATATATTGGAGGCCACCCAGGAACCTACAGAGCTGCAGGAAGTTTCCAGGTGGTTCAATAGGTGGCAGTTTCCCTCTGAGTCTATTGAACCAATGCCCAGTATTGTGTTAGGCTGCCCTGTTCTGCTGTAGGTGCCAACTTTTCATGTTAAATTTAAAGCTGAAATTCTAATGGTTATTCACGATTTTATGGCACTTTTAACAAAGTAGGGCTGTCATCCCTGATTAGATGTCTTGGCCTAAATCTAATTTGGATACTTTTTGCGCTTACATAGACTTCCATTTCAGTTTCAGTTGACTACTATATTCTTCACTTACTGTCCTAAACAGTTGTATAGTGTTGCTATGTGCTGTTAAACAGCTAACACAATACACCTAAGAAATGGTAATGTACCATTGAAGTGTGAGTAATTCTAGTTTGTCATATACAAATGTAGTGCCAAATTTGCCCCTCATTTACACCAGTGTAAATCCAGAGTAAGTTTACTGACTTTGATTTTGATCCATGATTTGTAGACTGTAATCTTATGCTTTCACACAGCTATTCCCTGGTGTCCTGCACTAGCTTTCAGACCTCCAGAATATTGTCATAACATGATATTGCTTTGTGTTGTAATTCTAATGCTGCTCTCTAAGGAGGTCATAGAGTCTCACTGCTATACTATTTTTATTTGAAGAAGAAATTAATTTTGACATTCATACCTTAGTGCATTTTCTTTGCAGGTATAAAACTAATGTAGAAAACTATGCTCTCTTCACTACCAGAACCACTGTAAGTGTTGTTTAATAATGATCATGACTGGTTATATGGTACCAGCTCTTCCTCCTTATTAACTGCTGCTACATTGCATTAAAAGACAGGTGAAACAAATTTAATATTTTTCTAATGTTGCATTTCCATGTTAGTAGTTTATGCGTTTTCCACACCTTGCACCAGTTCAGTATCGCAATGTATAAATAAATGGTGCAGTTCTCAAAATCATTTGCCGTCAGCTTTAGTAATTGAATTAGAACCATTTTCTTGGTAAAAAATAAATCCCACTGTTGCTACCACCAGTGATTGTGAACACACTTCTGGACACACCACTGTATACGTCAACAGTTTAAAAAGCAAATGAAGTTGAAAAAGTTAGTAAATCTCTGCGCTACTAGGAGGGAAATTCAGATTTTATTAAACTGCCGGTCCTCTAGACTTTTGCTTCTCTGGCACCAGGCATGAGAGTTCAGTGGAGTAAAATTATGCATTGAGGGGAGGGAATGCCTTGTCTACTGACAACAGTTTCTCTGGCCCATTGCAGAGCACCATCTAAAAAGCTCAAACGCAGTTTTGAGTGTGCTTTTGTTGTGTGATGATGGCCTTGGCAGTAGTGAACTGTTCCCATGGTGGAAAACAGAAATCTTTACCAATGTAATGGACTAAAGAACAAAGAGCAAGATGAAAACTAGTTTACATTCACTGGCCCTGCTTACTGTGGGTGTCACAAAGATTGCACTTTGCAACAAGATTTCTTGCTCTGCTAACAGGGATGTCAGAAATGGTAGTTGTAATTCAAAACCTTATTTGCTACTTTTATAGAAGACATGCCGTTTTATTTTTGTAGTGTGCTTTATATAATTCAGTCCATTTTTTTTCCCATTGGAATTATTGACTACAGTGGGAGAAGATTGCATTTAATACCATAGTAAATACAATTTTAAGTTTGAATTGCCCCTAGGTATTTTTAATATTTAAAGAGTTTAATCATTTTTGTGTAATAATTAAAAACCTGGTCAAAGAACATTATGGTTTTAAAACCACTATACAGTTAGATATAATGCAACAGATTATATGCTTGTATATGCTACCCTAAGTTCTCTACTCTTTGTTTAGATATATTTAGAGTATGAAGGACCTTCATTTGGGGGATGGGACATTTCTCCATCATGTACTGTTACAAATAAAAGGTAAGGACTGACAAGACACAATCTTTTTTGTCTAGGTATTCTTATATGATAATTTAATAGCCAAGATACCTAATGCCTTTGTGAGCTCCAGATTAGACCCAGCTACACTAGGAGTAGGAAACCAAAAATACCATTTTTTTAAAAAAGCATCTCTGCCCCTAAATGACTGTTTAGCCAGAGTATGGTACAATCTTTAAAAAGATTTCAAATTAACAGAGGGATGTACTACAGCTCTTATCTGCATAGCACTGAGATCCGACAAAGTGTAGAGGGAGTACATAAAAGTTACACTAATGCAGCATTGTGGCTGAAAGTTTTGATAAGCAAAAGTCATGTAAAAAGTTGTGGTTTCCACTGCAACTTTAATTTGTCTATCTTGCTGTGTGTGTTTATATGTGTTATGTCTTTAAAATTATTATATTGGTAAGCTTATTTGAATGTACAATCAGATATCACATATTTAAATAAACACATTTGAATGATTGTACATTCAGGCATATACATCTCTGGGTTAATGGTGAATGTATTATTGTTAGATTGCAAATTCAAATCCAGATGGAAAGTGTTACCCCCAAAATCCAGACTAAAGGCACGTTAACAATGGTTTGCCTATTTCAGTAACTCAGGCCTGGTCCACACTACGCCGTTAAATCGATTTTAACAGTGTTAAATCGATTTAATGCTGTACCCGTCCACACTACAGTGCTCTTTAAATCGATTTAAAGGGCTCTTTAAATCGATTTCTGTACTCCTCCCCAACGAGAGGAGTATGCTAAATCGATATTATTATATCGGAATAGTGTTAGTGTGGATGGAAATCGACATTATTGGCCTCCGGGAGGTATCCCACAGTGCACCACTGACCGCTCTCTGGACAGCAATCAGAACTCAGAGGCACTGGCCAGGTAAACAGGTAAAAGCCCCGCGAAACTTTTGAATTCAATTTCCTGTTTGGCCAGCGTGGAGCTCTGATCAGCACAGGATGACCACACAGAGCTCATCAGGCACAGGTAACAATGCAGTCTCCTGAGAATCGAAAAAGAGCTCCAGCATGGACCACAGGGAGAGTTACTGGATCTGATCGCAATATGGGAGAGGATTCAGTGCTAACAGAACTCGTTCTAAAAGATTGAAATGAAAAAATATTTGAAAAAATTTCAAGGCTTATGTTGGGAAAAGGCCACAGGAGGGACTCAGTGCAGTGTGCAGAGTGAAAGTTAAGGAGCTCAGACAAGCCTACCAGAAAACCAAAGCAGCAAACGGAAGATCAGGGTCAGGGCTCCAAAAACATGCGCTTCTACGCTGAGCTGCATGCAATTTTTAGGGGGCTGCGCCACCACTACCCCCCCCTTGTCCGTGGGGATTCCGAGGTGGGGGTCATAATCTCAACCATGGCGGAGGATTCAGCGGAGGGGAAGATGAGGAGGAGGCAAGAAGAGGACAACCTTGCAGCGAGCACACAGCTCCATTAGTCCAAACAGCCAGGAGCTTTTTTTGTGACCCAGACGGAATTACCCCCCAGCCCTCCCAAGCCACTAGCCCAAAAACAGTGAAGCCATGGAAGCAACCTCTGGTGGAGTTGTACTTGTAATATCAAACATGGTTTAAAAGCAAGCATTTTTTAATGATGATTTGCCATGAGGCTTGGGATGCATTTGCAGCCAGTAAAGTTACAGGAAAAGTTTGTTAACATGTCTGGGGATGGAGCGAAAATCCTCCAAAGAAATCTCCATGCATCACTCCTGGAGGTACTGCAAAAGCCTTTGCAGAGCGGAACGTTTCTGGTGGCAAGGCAGCTTTATTACGCTCCACCATGATGGGACACTCTGCCTCGCCATGCATGTAGCAAGTAATTGGGTATCATTGCGTTGACAAAGCACAGCCTACGTATGGTCCTGTGATTGCTGGCATTCCAGAAACATTTCGTTCTTCATCTCGCGCTGTGATTCTTAGGAGAGTTATATCATTCATTGTGACCTGGTTGAAATTCAGGAATTTAATTAAGGGACAGAGATGGCTATTTTCCTACTGGGCTGTTTTACTTGCTTACATACATCAAATCCTTGCTTGCATGTCTAGCAAAGCTGGGGGAGGGAGGACACGATAGCAACTGAGCGTTTGGCGAGCAGGAATCTTCCCAGCTACCAGCACGCGGTGGGAGGGGGGGAGAGGAGAGGGTGGTGTTTAGCACTGATAGCAGCCATGCGGTGGGGGGAGGAATATAGAAAATCCTTACATAGGGAAAAGAGGAGGGTTGGCGTCTGCTGCTGCCTGTTAATAGGAAAAAGGCATCATAGGGCACTGTGTATATGAAGCTGGAGAAGTCAAAAGATAAAGCCTTACCATGGCCACATGAAAGCTGAAGTTATGATGCCCGGACCTGCGTCTGTGAGATCTGCAACACCAGAGCCACAGGCACTCAATATTAAAAGATGCAAAATGCGACCTTGTAGTGAAATCACATGTTTGTTGCTATGTAAGGTGAATAGTGTTGTTCACTGTGAAAGAGTATAAACCATTGTTCTGTAAAATGTAATTTATCTTTTTACATACTTCTCTCCTGTTTTCCCTCTCCCCCATGCAGCTGCACAGTTTTCCAGCCTCCCTACTCCATCCGAAGGCTAGCTCAGATAAGGCACGGAAGAAGAAGAGGACCGCAGATGAAATGTTCTCTAAAATCATGGAAGTAACCCGCAATGAAAGAGCTCATCAGAATGAGTGGATAGGACATGCTAGCAAAGTACAGGAAAGATGCCAGTGAACATTGAGGACAGGAGGGCCTTATCGTGAAGATAGGAGAGACGCTCGAGATGAGAGGTGGCAGCAGGAAGATCAGAGGTGTAGGCAGGAAGATCAGCGGTGGCGAGATGCAACGCTGGAGCTGCTGCGTGATTCAAACTGATATCCTCCGACGATCTGGTGGAATCTTCAGGAAGAGCAGCGGGGTTACAGAGTGCCACTGCAGCGCCCGTGTTTAACCACCCTCAGTACTCACAATGTTCCATATCTTCCTCACCCAGACGTGTTAGAACGCGTGGTGGGAAGACTTTCTGCACCCACCCACTCCACCCCCGTGGCACAGTCAACCAAAAGGCTGTCATTACATTGAAATGCTGCTGTAATGGTAGCCCTTTTCCTTCCTCCATATCCTCCTCCCCAAACCACACCTGGTATACCCTAATGATAATTCTCTGCCTCTTTTTATAATTACTGTTTTAACAAAGAATAGCTACTGCAAAGGGGGAGGGTGGAGTTGCTACAGGGAATGTCTTTTAATAAAGAATACATGATTTTTGATGATAGTGACTTTATTTCCTTAAGCAAGCTGTAAATCAAAGGGGGAGAGGTGGGTTGCTTACAGGGAATGACTTTTATACAGAATACATGTGATTTATAAATGATAGTGACTTTATTTCCAACTAAGCAAGCTGTCAATCATAAGGGGAGGGGGGTTGCTTACAGGGAAGGAGTCAATGAAGGAGTGGGGGTTCTTGAAGGGGAAGCAAACACAAGCAGTCACACCGTACCTGGCCCATTGATGAAAACTCAGTTTTCAAGGCTTCTCTGATGCGCACCGCTTCCTGGTGTGCTCTTCTAATCGCCCTGGTGTCTGGCTGCTCGTAGTCAGCGGCCAGGCGATTTGCCTTAGCCTCCCACCCCGCCATAAGGTCTCCCCTTACTCTCACAGAGATTGATGGAGCACACAGCAAGCAGCAATAACAAAGGGGACATTGGTTTGGCTGAGGTCTGAGCGATAAGTAATGTTTTGCGCCAGAACCTTTTAACGGCCAAATGCACATTCTACCACCATCCTGCACTTGTTCAGCCTGTAGTTGAACAGCTCTGACACACTGTCCAGCGCTGCCTGTGTATGGTTTCATGAGCCATGGCATTATCAAGGGGTTCGTGCTGGGTCCCCCAGGATAACGACAGGCATTTCAACATCCCAACTGTTATTTTCTTGGTCTGGAAGTAATTCCCTTGCCTGCAGTCCGTTTAAACAGATAGTGGCTTTCTGAAGACACGACGTGCTGAACTTTCTTCCGGGTGTTGTTTCCATCCCTCGCTGTGGATGTTGGATGAAATCGTCCTCTTGGTGATCCACCAGTGCTTGCAGCACCATTGAAAAGTACCTAAGTCCCCCTTGTGGTTTTACGTACTGGGTGCCCTGGTGGCTCCGGGGCCAATGATAGGGATATGGGTCCATCTATTGCCCCCCCCACAGTTAGGTGAATCCCATTGCAGCAAAGCCATCCACTATGACCTGCACGTTTCCAGAGTCACACCTTCATAGCAGCCAGCTTAATGATTGCTTGGCTACTTTGCATCACAGCAGCCCCCACAGAAGATTTTCCCACTCAAATTGATTCTCGACTGACGGTAGCTGTCTGGAGTTGCAAGTTCAGAGGGCTATTGGCACTCACTTTCTCCACTGTGAGGGCCTCCCCTCTCATCTTGGTATTTCTGGCTTTCGGCAGGGGAAGCAAGTCACAAAGTTCAAATGAAATGCTCTTACGCATGCGAAAGTTTCGCAGCCGACTGCGAATCATCCCACACCTGCAAAACTATGCGCTCCGACCAGTCTGTGCTTGTTTCCCTCGCCCCCTCAAAATCGGCGTTAACAGTGTAGAACCTGCCCCATTACCCAGCAGTAAGCTCCTAAAACGTCAGGGGTCTCGCGGGTTAGGAAATTCAGTGTCCAGCATCCTCATCGCTCTTCATCCCGCGCTGCCCTAGCTGCCTCTCCTCTCGCCTGCCGTTTGCAGTTCATCCGGTTTTCACCCATAGACAGCACGAAAGAATGCACGAGGTGTTACAACAATCCACAAATTGCGTTACTGATCTTCAGCAAGGGTCCATGCTTGCAGTTCTATGGCGTTTGGGCTGCAGTTCACCCAGGCAAAAAGGCGCGAAATGGTTGTCTGCTGCTTGGTCACAAAGGGAGGGTGAGGCTGTACCCAGAACCACCCGCGCAATGATTTTTGCCCCATCAGAGAGGCACTGGCTCATCAACCCGGAATTCAAGGAGGCAGGGAACTGAGGGAAACTAATGGAGATAGCTACGGAATAACTTACCCACAGTGCACCGCTCCAGAAATCGACGCTAGGCCTCGTGTACCATGGACGCACACCGCGAATTAAGTGGCCTCGTGTGATGCGCACAATCGATGTTTATAATATCTCTTTTAAAAACCAGTTTAGCTAATTTGAAATTATGCCGTAGTGTGGACGTAGCCATCAGTTTGTCAGTTGTTTGTTTTGGTAGGTGAAAGGCCCACCATAGAGAATTGCCAGGGTTTTATAGGGTTCCCCTATGACCTCAGGAACCCCCAGAACAGACTCACTTTGTTGTACCCTTGGGAGTCATGGATATAGCCTTCTGCTCAACGATTGACACTCAGGCAGTAGTCTTTGAAAACAAAAATATTCTTTATTTAATGTACCAATATTCCCTAAACAATAAATCTTTTAAAAGAACCAAGCATATATCAAGCAAACATAAAACAAATTCTATTTAGCACAAGTACGCACATTCAAGTACTCAATGCTGCAATGTCATACAAGTTTGAAATGGCTCCAAGTGGCTTACATTCTACATGCGGTGATCAGTCACATGTAGGATGCTGACAGCAATTTGCTAATGAGAACACTATACTTATTAGCATAGTAAACTTATGTACAACTTTAGTTATCCTACAACACTACTAGTATCTCAAACACACTCATATGTCCTAGCTCCTTATACCATAGTTCTCATGCTTTCTTTCTACAGTCTTCTTTTCCCTCTGATCTGTCAAAAGGTCCTTCTGTTCAGTCTCAATGCCAAACTGCTGCTGCTGTTCTACTCTGGCTGCTGCTGCCGTGCCTCTGCCACCTCTTTTTTGCTACTGCTGCTGGTGCTTGCTGTCATTTCTTGATCCATAACAATCTAGCCTTCTTCTCCCCTCTTCAGTGATTTTGCTCTCTTCCTGCTGCTTCTGCTCACAACCTCTTCCTTCCACTCACACACATCAATACCACCACTACCACCAAACTTGTCCGCTTTCTGCCTTATATATGATTTTTGGCCTACTTTGGTTGTTTCCTCAATCCTTATTATTAGCATACCTCTCCTCCAATCATGTTTAAGTCCTCTCTGATTGCTCCATTCTTATTAACCAATTACAGATGTTAACCTATCTGTCAATTAAAGCTGGACCTGATTGAAAACCTGCACCTGACATGACCCACCCCTTCCTTTAGGTTTTGGAGTAATCTTTATCTAACCTCAGCCTGCCTGCTTGCTATAGGCCAAATTACTCCAAGACTGCCATTTTAATCTTTGTGGCTCTGATTACCTGCAACTACCATTTTATTATTCCTGGTCCTAACTGCCTAAAACTGTCTTTATTAATTATTAAATTCTTGTAACTATAAACAATTCTTATTTTCTTAATGCATCTATAGGCATCTTAATATTAGGATGCACTGTCACACTTCAATTTTTACCTAATTTTAGATCATTTAATTTTATATTTCCTTCACTTCAGCTAGTGGTGGCAGGGCAATGTTCTTAATGCTGTATTCTGTACACAGAATAGAGCAGCTGAAAGATCTCTCGTATATACCACAGTGTGTCTTACACAGGTGTTGAGATATGAAAAGGTAGACAGCTATTTTAAATATAGTATGTTATATAAGGGTGTAGCACATTCTGTGGGCTTGTCTACATGTAGTTTTTATACCACTTTAAGTATATCAGTTTGAAACTAATATAGTTGAATCAGTACGACCCCATAATGTGGATGCAGTTATATTGGTATAAAGGTGTTTTATATTGTAATGTACAGTTTAGGATATGTCTACACTACAAATGCTACAATGGTGCAGCAGTAGCGTAGACACTTACTACAGTGATGGAAGGGGTTTTTCCTTCACTGTAGTAAATACACCTCTCCCAGAGGCAGTAGTTAGGTTGACAGAAGAATTCTTCCATCAACCTATTGGTACATGGGGCTTAGTTCGGCTTAGTTATGTTGCAGAGAGCATGACATTTTTCACAGCCCTGAACAAAGTAGCTAGGTCAACCTAAATTTTAGGTGTAGACCAGGCTTTAGTCTCATAAATGTAAGGGAATGAGCTATACTGGTATAAGCCACCTGTATACTGGCATAACTGGGTTCACACTAGGGATTGTACTCATTTAGCTATTATGGTATAAAAAATACCAGATCTAGCTGAAATAGTGACATGGGTACAAAGACTGTGTGTAGAGTAGGTCTAAGCTGCAAAGCTGAGTACATTGATTTTGAACTGAACTGGCAATCTAATGATAGTACATTAAAAGAATTGTTGGGGAATAAGGAAGAGGAAGGTTTGCTCAGTTTGAAAGATGAAGGTTGGGGAGTAATTAGATCCTTAGTAAAAGTTAACACTGAGTGGACCAGTCAGAAGTACATATGTCTAGTGTTAATTAATATTAAATAACTGGCTGTTTATTTTTTAATTACTGTAGTTCACGTACAGCAACACTGAACTGTCCAGTTCCTGGAATTCACAGGATTAGACCAAAAGTTGACAATGAGGTAAGCTGTCAATAATAACTATAAGAAATTCATAGTGCACTGTGGTCAGGTCGTGTGTTCTTAGTGATTTTGCAGTATTTGCCACACAGTCCACTTCAGTGGATCAGAAACTAAATGTGAGTCAACAGTGTAATACTGTTGCAAAAAATGTTAATGATCCTGGAACATATTAGCAGGAGTGTTGTAAGAAAGACACTAGAAGCAGGGCCGGCTCCAGGCACTAGCGAAGGAAGCAAGTGCCTGGGGTAACTAATAGAAAGGGGCGGCAGTCCGTCCGTTGTTGGGGCGGCAGGTCCATGGTGGCAGTGGCACTTCGGCAGCAGCTCAATCAGTTTTCAGCAGCAATTCATGGCGGGTCCTTCACTCCCTGTCTTCCCCTTCGGCTGCACTTCGGCGGTAGCTTAATGGGTTTGGTTTTTTTTCCGTTTTTTTCTTTTTGCCGCTTGGGGTGGCAAAAAAGCTGGAGCTGGCCCTGACTAGATGTAATTCTTCCATTCTACTCAGCACTGATCAGGCCTCAACTGAAGTACTGTGTCCAGTACTGGGCAGCGCACTTCAGGAAAGATGTAAAGAAAGTCCAGAGGAGGGCAACAAAAATTATTAAAGGTCTAGAGAACATAATCTACTGGGAAAGATTGGAAAAAAATAGGTTTGTTTAGTCTAGAGAAGAAAAGACTGACGGGGGACACAATAACAGTCTTCAAGTATGTAAAAGGTTGTTATAAAGAGGAGGGTGGTAAATTGTTCTCTTTATTCACCAAGGACAAAACAGGAGGTATTAGGGTCAAATTGCAGCAAAGGAGATATAGGTTAGACATTTGGATAAATTTCGTAACTGTAAGAGTAGTTAAGCACTGGAACAAATCACCTAGGGAGATTGTGGAATCTCCATTGTTGGAGGTTTTTATTAACATCTTAGGCAAATACCTGTCAGGGATGGTTTAGGTAACACTTAGTCCTGACCCAGTGCCGGTGACTGGACTAGATGACTTATCAAGGTCCCTTCCAGTCCCACATTTCTGATTCTATGTTTAGCTTTATAATATTTCTCCAGAATCAAATCTTTCTAGCCCTAATGGTTGTGAAAGAAAACTTCCAAATGTCAACTGAGTGTAACCAATGCATGATGTGTTCCTGAGTCTGCTAACAGACTGAATCAATAGCTCAGAGATGTCTCAACAGCCCCCATTCATCATATTGAGATGTGTGATTAGGTATACAAACACCACACTGGGGGTAATAGGATGATGTGAACTCAAACAGCTCCACCCCCTTCTCCTGCAGAGCTTTCAGTCTTGGAGGGGGGTACTTGAACAAAGGAGAGAGCTCATTTGTGAATGGACTTGAAAGGAGAACAGACTGGCAGCTCCTTTGTTGTGTGAGAAACCTGGGTAGAGCCAGGAGCTGACTAAAGACTATGATTCGCTAGGACCTCCCTGTGGGAGATGAGGCCTGTCACTGACTATTATTTTGTTTTTTTATCATGAAACTGTGGGTGGCTGGGTGGGTGTTAAGACGAACCACTGCAGTTGGGGTCCTCCTGAAAAGAAGGAGGCTAAAAACTGAGCCAGCAGCACTGAAGATTCTTTCATTTTGTGTTTATGTTGAACTTTGACTGGAAGGGATTGAACACTGTCAGTGACCTGGCCAGCATTTAAGCCACATCAATAACTCCAATAATGCAAATTTCATTATCAACATTACCATTATCATTATCTATTTTATTAAGAGGGGGGCATGATAGAAGTCTATAAAATCATGAATGATGTGGAGAAAGTGAATAAGGAAGTGTTATTTACCCCTTCACATAACACAAGAGCTAGGGGTCACTCAAATAAATTAATAGGCAAAACAAACATAAGGAAGTACTTCTCACAATATGCAGTCAACCTGTGGAACTAGTTGCCAGGGGAAGTGTTGAAGGTCAAAAGTAGGGCTGTCAAGTGATTAAAAAAAAATAATTGTGATTAATCATGTGATTAAAAAAAATCGCGCTGTTAAACAATGATAGAATACTATTTATATAAATATTTTTGGATATTTTCCACATTTTCAAGTATATTGATTTGAATTACAGCACAGAATACAAAGTGTACAGTGCTCACTTTATATTTATTCATTATAAATATTTGCACTGTAAAAATAAAATAGTACTTTTCAATTTACCTAATACAAGTGCTGTAGTGCAATCTCTTTATCATGAAAGTTTAACTTAAAAATGTAGACTTGTGTACAAAAAATAACTGCATTGAAAAATAAAACAATGTGAAACTTTAGACCTACAAGTCCACTCAGTCCTACTTTTTGTTCAGCCAATCATTCAGACAAACAAGTTTGTTTACATTTGCAGGAGATAATGCTGCCCACTTCTTGTTTAGAATGTCATCTGAAAGTGAGAACAGGTGTTCGCATAGCACTGTTGTAACCGGTATTGCAAGATATTTACATGTCAGATTCAGTAAAGATTCATATGTCCCTTCATGCTTCAACCACCATTCCAGAGGACGTGTCCATGCTGATGACGGGTTCTGCTCAATAACGATCTAAAGCAGAGCGGACCGACACATGTTCATTTTCATCATCTCAGTCAGATGCCACCAGCAGAAGGTTGATTTCATTTTTGGTGGTTCAGGTCCTGTAGTTTCTGCATCGGAGTGTTGTTCTTTTAAGACTTCTGAAAGCATGCTCCGCATCCTGTCCCAATCAGATTTTGGAAGGCACTTCAGATTCTTAAACCTTGAGTCAAGTGCTGTAGCTATCTTTAGAAATCTCGCATTGGTACCTTCTTTGCATTTTGTCAAATGTGCAGTGAAAGTGTTCTTAAAAAGGCATGCTGGAACATAATCTGAGACTGTTATCACATGAAATATATAGCAGAATGCAAGTAAGACACAGTTGTCCTCCAAGGAGTTCAGTAATAAATTTAATTAACACATTATTTTTTTAAAGAGTGTCATCAGCATGGAAGCATGTCCTCTGGAATGGTGGCCAAAGCATGAAGGGGCATACAACTGTTTAGCATATCTGGCACGTAAATAACTTGCATTGTCGGCTACAAGAGTGCCATGCAAATATCTGTTCTCATCTTCTCGCGACATTGTAAATAAGAAGCGGGCAGCATTATCTCCCATAAAATGTAAACTAACTTGTTTCTCTTAGTGATTGGCTGAACAAGTAGTAGGACTGAGTGGACGTCTAGGCCCTAAAGTTTTACATTGTTTTGTTTTTGAGTGCAGTTATGTAACAAAAAAAAATCTACATTGTAAGTTGCACTTTCATGACAGAGATTGCACTATGGTACTTGTATGAGATGAATTGAAAAATACTACTTCTTTTGTTTATCATTTTTACAGTGCAAATATTTGTAATACAAATAATATAAAGTGACTACTGTACACTTTGTATTCTGTTTTGTAATTGAAATTAATATATTTGAAAATGTAGAAAAAATCCAAAATATTTAATAAATTTAAATTGGTATTCTATTGTTTAACAGTGCGATTAATCATGATTAATTTTTTTAATCGCGATTAATTTAGTTGAGTTAATCGTGTGAGTTAAATGTGATTAATTGATAGTCCTAGTCAAAAGTATAACTGGATTAAAAAATAATTAGATAAATTCATGGAGGATAGACCCATCAATGGCTATTAGACAAGATGGTCAGGGATGCAACCCAATGCTCTGAGTGTCTCTAAACCTCCAACTGCCAGAATTTGGGACTGGATGACCAGAGATGGATCATTCAATAATTGCCCTGTTTTGTTCGTTCTGTCTAAGGCATCTGGCATTGGCAGAAGACAGGATACTGAGCTAGATGGACCACTGGTCTGTTTCAATATGCCCATTCTTATATTCTTATATCTTTTGCTTCTAATTTTAATATCCAGTAATGTGCTTGCCTCACAAACCTAAACTACCTCCTGGATCTTTCCTCATGTCAAAACCCAACTGTCTCCTATTGAACAGCCAAAACCTTCATCTTCCTCACAAATATCTATGATACTGTTAAGGATTTTTGTATCAAATTTTGCAATACAAAGGAAGTTAACAAATGAGGAGCAGTGTACATTGATTCTAATGTCAAATTAAATAATGTGATGTGATACTATAGTGAATGCATTATTCATTTTCATATTTAGTTAAGTAGAAACCTCAGTTCTAAATTTATTTGTGCCAGTCACAGAATTTCCAATCTGTTGCATTGAAGTGCCACTGATTGCAGGGATCTTGCCACAGAATTTTGGTTAAGCTTGCCATGAAGTTCCTGGGATTTGACTAGGATTATTTTTTTTATTTTATTTTATGAAGAATATATACAGTATTGTGGGAAGAGGGAGCTCAATGGGATGTGGTTATTTTAAAATTTTCTACTAACAATTGAGTGTTTTATACAATAAAAAACACTTAAACATACTCTTTAAATCACCCCAAAGAGGGGAAGAAATAAATTTAGCTTTTTATCAATCTTTTCTTTCATGGGTCCCCACTCTGTTTTATGTCTACGCCCTCTAACGTGCAAGCTAGAAACTCTCTACATAGGTGTGTCCACTGAAGTTGCTCATGTACCCTGACTATCTCCTTTTATGGGATGTGTAGTGGGGCGGATTGCCCCACTCCTTGGGAGAGTGGGCTGGGGCAGGCCAGGGAGCCTGCGCAGCCCAGGAGCCAATTAGAGAAGGGCTTATAGTGAGCCAATCAGGGCCCAGATTGCAGACAGCCAATCAGGGCCAGGCTCAGGGGTATATAAAGGCTGCCCAGAGCAGGAGTAGTCAGTCTGTCCCAGGCCTTCGAAGGGAGAAGGTTAGTTTCCAGGGGGGAGACTAGCACCGTGGACAGCGCAGTGCTGGGCAGGCTCAAGGAGGCTAGAATGCTTTAGCCCCTAGCCGCCAGGCTGCAGGCCTTGAGAGAAAGGGCCTAGCGGGTGCAAGGGGCTGTAGGGGAAGCGGCCCAGGGAACCAGATGGAGGAGGAAAAGGAGAAGGACAGCAAGGCTAACGCCAGAGGGGGAATGTGGGACTGCTGATGATCAATCCCCGGAAGGGGATGCAGATGGACTGAAGGGCACTGCCGGAGGGCAGTGTCCTTGAAGAGGACGCCACCGAGCAGGGAGCAACGCGGGTCCAGAGACACCGACCGGGGCAGAATAATGGACAGGACACCACCAGGAGGGGGCGCTCCACTGGAAACGAGCTAATTCCCAGAAGTAACCAGTAGGAGGCGCCAGGTGGTGAGTCCTGACCCATTACAG
Organism: Chelonoidis abingdonii; assembly: GCF_003597395.2. Lineage (NCBI taxonomy): Eukaryota > Metazoa > Chordata > Testudines > Testudinidae > Chelonoidis > Chelonoidis abingdonii. Next base: position 146,651,269 of record NC_133771.1, read on the forward strand.
ATACCATCACAGAATCCCTAGGGATCAGACTTTCTTTAAGCATGGAGCCCACTTTGCTGATGACCAAAACCTTGACATCAACTATCATGGAAACTCTGTGAAGAGCACTGTAATGGGCAGGGGACAGGGATGGGGCTTGGAGGGCCAGTCAGCCTAGTGGTAGGAGTACCTAGCTTCCTGCCCCCTGCTTCTGTGGTCAAAGGGCCTCAGCCTCTCAGGTAGGGAGGGACTCAGGATGTCCCATTTCACCAGGTCCCAGCCCAGGGCTCTGTGTGAATCACCTTTGAGTAGAGGACTTCCCAGCAGGGAGTCTACATTCATTGCCCTGGGCTACTTCCTTCCGTGGTCCTTTTAGTTTGGGGTGTGTAGCCCTGCGGTGCCTGGTCTTTTAGTAGTGTCCCCTCATAGAGCCTGGGTAGCATCCTCCTGCAGTCCCAGGTTCCTCCAGGTGCAGCAGTCATAAGTTTGGTAGGGTCAGAAAACGCCTTCCTCCTCACCCCAGGTCTCTGCTTCAGTTACGAGGGTTCCTCTCAAGCCAGGTGTTCCTAGGTCTCTTTCTCCATCTCGTTTGCCAGGACAACACTGCTTGGTCTCTAGTGGCTGCCTCAGCCAACAGGCTAGTGACCCTTCCCTCAGCTAGAGAGATAACTAGCTCCTGCCTCTTCACTGGTCAGCCCTGAACTGAGCCAGACTTCCTCCTTTTCTCTCCTGCCAGGCCTGGCATTGGCTGTGGGAATTACAGGGTGGGGCTTGCTGGGCCCAAAGGCCCTCCTTAACCCTTTCCATGCTGGTGGGTGGTGTCTCTACTTCACCACAAGCATCTTGGAAGGAATGAGGCCTACATAACTACCTCCACCAGATGGCACTTGAGGCAACTTTCTCAAGCCGTGAGCACATGGAACAGTGTTCAGGATTGTGCTCCTTGTACCATCTCAATGATGCCTTGTAACAAAGGGGGAGATGCACAGTGGAACCCTGGATTGAAAAAAGGGTACAAAGGGCTTAAATCTTGGCAAAAGTGACCTAACATTAATTAAAATAATAAAACACAGAAATTTTGTGTAAAGGGATGAAAGAAGCTTGCAACATATACTGCTGAGTTCCTGCTCACTTCCCCCCCTCAGGTAGGGGGGACCCAGGACATCCCATTTCACCAGGTCACAAGCGGTAATTGTGGCTTCCATCTTTATATACCTTCAGATAGGGTGGCACAAGGACTTTGGCAGGATGCACAAGTAACCCCAACAGACTGGATGCAAGCAAACAATATGCATATTAACATGGCTAAATGTAAAACTATATATCTAGGAACAAAGAAGGTAGGCCATACTTACAAGATATGGGACTATCCTAGGAAGCAGCAGCTCTAAAAAAGATTTGAGGGTTGTGGTGAATAATCAGCTGAACATGAGGTCCCAGTGTGACACTGTGACTGAAAGGGCTAATGTGATCCTTGGATGCATAAACAGGAGAGTTATTTTACCTCTATATTTGGCATTGGAATGACGGCTGCTGGAATACTGTGTCGAGTTCTGGAGTTCACAATTCAAGAAGGATGTTGATAAATTGGAAAGTATTCAGATAAGAGCCATGAGAATGATTATAGTGATAGACTCAAAGAGCTCAATCTATTTATTTTACAAAGAGATTGTTAAGGAATGGCTTGATCAGTCTATATGCACCTACATGTGGGACAGATATTTGATAATGGGCTCTTCAGTCTAGCAGAGAAAGGTTTAACATGATCCAATGGCTGGAAGTTGAAGCTAGACAAATAAAGCATACATTTTTAACAGTGAGAGCAAATAACCATTGGAACAGTTTACCAAAGCTGGTTGTGGATTATCCAACACTGTCAATTTTTAAATCTTGATTGGATGTTTTTCTAAAAGATTTGTTCTTGAAATTATCTTGGGGAAGTTCTATGTTCTGTGTCATACTAGATAATCACAGTGGTCCCTTCTGACCTTGGAATCTATGACACTGCTATTGAAAAATGTCCAAGCTCATGCACCTATTGTGAATCCATGCAAAGAGCCATTTTAAAGAAGCAGAATTCACAGATAGTGCAGCAAATAATTGGAATGTCTTCCAGAAAATATTGTATAAAGATCCAAGGTAGGAATATGATCAATGATTACTAAGTCTCCTCAAAACAATCTAATATTTGTAGGTCATTCCAGTATATGATCTCCCCCCCAAAAAAGTCCATACATACTGGACAGTGAACACATACGGACTTTTGACAGTTAATCAGATTAACAGAAAAAAAATCTCTTCCAGTGGAATGTTTTTAGAAGGTGTCACAGATCTGGTCATGCTCCCGCCTGCCAACCACCCACCAGAGTGCTGTGAGGGGAATCCAGTTCTTTGGATACCTAGGTGTTCTAACATTTTGTGGGTTGCTGCTGCACTATTTCCTCCCTTGGCCTCTCTGGCACATTTCTTGGGCACTAATACTCAGTCTGCTACGCCTTAGTCTACTTGCCTTAAGCCCCCAGAGTCAGTGCTAATCTGCAAAATACCCCAGTGAACACACCCTCTCCCAGAATCCCAGTGAAGGTGAGAGACTTTTGGGTTATAGTTTAACTCTCTCAGGAGGCAACTGATAGTTGTGAAGTATGTAACACACATGGGCATTTTGCACAGGACTCTAATACCATTGCTCTTTTACTTAACGGATAAAGCACAGAAGAGTAAAGATCATTTAGAAAATAACAGTAGTTCTCCCTTTCTTTGAAGGTTTATCAGTGCACAAGAAGGCAGGTTTCCCCCTGCCTCATCAGGCTCCTACATGCAGCTCCTCTCTGCTTGATTTGGTGAAAAATGGCTGAGAAGTCCCGCAGGAGAGCGGCTGTTGTGTTTTTATACCTTCTGTGAAGTGGAGACTGATAGCATGCTCCTTTGATGCCACCATCAGATCTGGTTCATTTTTTATTGTTTGGTGCTGAGGAAAGAGAGAGCTGTAAGAGGAAATAAAAAGGGAATAAGTAAGAGGAAACTGTGTTATGATTGAACTGTTTCTACATTTCTTTCTTCACCAACATTGCATTAAATTTGTAATAAACAATACATGAACAAATATAACGAACATGAGATATAAATATTTATATGTAGTTACCTGGACACACAAAATACTTGAAGTGAAATCCTAGCTCAATTGAAGTCAATGGCAAAATTGCCATTGACTTCAGTCAGGTCAGGATTTCACCTTTGGCCTCTAGGGCCCTACTCCTGTGAGCACATACGCACATGACTAGTTTCACTGAATTCAGTAGGACTACTTGTGTACATAAAAATACTTACATATATAAATGTTAACATGATCAGAGCCTAAGGGTGGTATCATGTAGATCATATATGAACATGAAGCATGTTTTTTTTTCCCGTTTCAGACATTTGAGGATGTGGACCGCTATTTGCCTATCTCTGAACAGTTGAATTGCTTTTTGTGGTATGTGTTAAAAAGTTCTCCAGAGCACAGGTAGGTGATTTCATATGAGACCTTCTCTCCATGTGTATATATTTGGAGATGTATAATTTAATTGTATTTGGCTATCTTTTGTGATTTATCTAGTGATTTGACACAAAAATGGTCGATAATGACTTGTTATGCTGCTCAGTTAAGTTAAAAAGCATGGGCCAGATATAAGGGTTGTCTATAAAAGAAAAAAGTGGCAGTTAATTTAGGCTTGCAGCTGCTTTGCCTTACTTGAATAGTCAAAGCAAGCTGGAGCGTTCCAGTGAATCTGGTCCAAAGTGTGTGCAAGCAGTATGTCAGGAAAGGTCTTTGTAGCTTCTCAGATTTCAGGACAGTGCAAGACAACAGTGAATGAGAGTCATTGTATATAATTTGCAAAAAGGTATCTTTTTTTTAAAAACATCCATTACTTAAAAAATGGTTTGACTAACTGCTATGAAACTTTAAAAGAATATCTGTTTTAGTTTACCCTGAAAGTAACTTAGAAAAAAATATTTTTCCCATGCAAAGTTATAAGGGAAGTGAATGTAGCCGTTCACTAAAATTCTAATTACAACTTAAACCAGGACCTGGTCTACATGAGGGAATTAGGTCAGAATAACTGTGTCACTCAGGGGTGTGAAAAATCCACAGCCCAGAAAGAACCAGTTAAACCAACCTAACTCCCAGTGTAGACAGCAACAGTAGAATTCTCCTGTTGACCCAGCTACCACCTCTTGGGGAGGTGGAGTACCTACGCCAACAGGAGAACCTCTCCTGTCAGCATCTTCACTGAAGCGTTACAGTTTATGTGTAGACAAACTCTATGGAACTGCTGTTGAATGGCTCTATATTTAGGGTCATTTTTAATTACTCAAAAAAAGATTGACCAGTTTTCTTCCTACTTTGCAGAAAAACAGTTGGAAACAACAAATCCATTGTTATAAATGATTGATTAGTGGCTAAACCAGACACATGTGCACAGGTGGGACTAGAACTTCTGTAATTTAGCACCAAGAGTATAGAGGTGAAATCCTGGCCTAATTGAAGTCAATGACAAAATGCCCATTAACTTCAGTGGGGCAGGGATTTCTCCCCAGATTGCTACCTCCTAAGCTAACGGAAATCTGTTAGAGTTGTAATGAATAGACAGAACCTTTTGTTCTCTCTAAAATGCAGTCCACTGCCAGAGGGCAAGCTGCTCATAAACACAATGTAGCCATTAAAATTAGCACTCTTGGGGAAATTATGTGACAAAAAATTAAGAATCCTATGCATAATATTTTAAAAATCTGCATATTTTATTTGTCAAAATAACACAATATAATTACGCCAATTTCAATTATTTTTGTAATTTATTTCAAAATATCTGTCAGCAAGTATGTCTGTAAAATCCAGCCAACAAAAAGATTCAGGAAATGATTTTTGACAAATAAATTCCTTACTAGGCATATTAATATAGAACTTTGAATAATAATTCATTTAAACTACAATACAGAAACGTATTTCCCGCACCCCCCAGGAGCTGAGGGAGAGGGAAGTAATTGCTGGGAATAAACCTGGAGGGTTTTGAGTCAGGCATATCTGCCCCAGTCCCCACATGTGTCTGCTCCACCACTTGGCCTCCCCTCTTCCCTCATCCCCATGTGCCTCTGCACCCCTACTTGGCCACCCCTCTTCCTCCAATCACCATGTTTCCCAGCACCCCCATTCAGCCACCCTGATCCGCGTGTGTCCCTGCACACCTCCCTCTATCCCCAGATGTCCCTGCATCCCGCCCCATGTGTCCCTGGACCCCGACTGCCACCCCCACCCCAATGTTTCCCTATACCCCCACTCCCATTCAGTCCCAGCCTCAGTCTATCTTCGCCCACTAGCCCAGTCTGTGTGGCTCCCCCAAAAGCCCCATGTGTCCCATTCTGTCTGTGCCTCCTCACCTGGCCCAGCGGGCATATTGCTTTGAGGAATGCAGCCACTCCTCCTCCCGCTTGGGTGCTACCACCAGTGAGCCGGTTGCCCTCTGTTCTGGCTCCACAGTAGCCTCTGGTGGGCAAAAGATGTAATTGCAGCACCTCTCTGGCAGAATGTATTTTCTGCAGAGAAAAAAAATCTGCAGGGGACATGAATTCTGAATGTACACAGTGGTGCAGAATTCCCAGAGGAGTAAAATTAGATAAAACATTAATTAATAACTTTACTTAATTACAACCTATTTTGTTCATATATAGTTTCTTTTTACTATGTGGAAAGTTTGTCAGAGTAGTAATAAGCCATTTTTGTGCTAGTGGGACATAAAGAAATGCCAGATGTAAGTCAGTGTTTCTATGAGGGTGATATTTTAATGACTCACAACTCAAAACCTAGCAATAAGACAGCTTAACCAATTTTCTTCAAACTTTGCTGAAAAATTCTTCTTAGCTTTCTGAATAAAACTGGCAAGGTCCAGGTCAAGACAGTAGTCTATGTTGTCCCTTTTTGGGCTGAACAGTTAGCCCACATTTGAGGACTTGCCAGGTTGTTTCTGTACTACTTCTTATGTGGCATCTCTGTTACTAGATGTTTGCAACCATGTTAGCCCATTCTGTATGGTCCTCTGCTAATCACTTTGTGGCTGAATAGTCCTTTTGACCCACCCAGAATACATTGTCCATCCTAGCTCTTTTTTCTGTCTTGCATTCTTCTACCATCACCTTTCCCTTCCAGGGCCTGAAAACGTGCATCGTCTATTGAACCTCTTAAAATGTGTCCTGCAAATAAAATCTTTTCTCATAAGATTTCCAACTAACGTTTGTTGAGTTGTTTTTGATAGGAGGATACATTGATGATGATACTAGCTGTATATTTATTTGATGCAGTCCTGTTTATTTACAAAGAATGGACACACAGTCCTGTTTCCTTCAACATAGTAGAAACAAACAACAGCAGGCAGTTTCCTGGCTCTCATTTTCCAAGCTTGTCTTTCTTGTAGGTAGCGTACTCCAAGAAACTCTCTTTCTCTGCTCCCCATCAGGGCCACGCTCAAACTGCTTGTCTGGCTTTCTTCCTCTCACACACAAACAAACATAGCTGCAACCAATCAATCCCCTAACTCTTGCTTTTTCAGTCAGTCCAAGGGAAACTCATCAGCCTACATGTCATCTGAACTTCTGATAGACCTGGCCATACAACTTTGGGTGATATCTTCCTATTGTTTCCAGTTGTCAGTACATAAAGGTTGTTTGAAATGTTGTAGCCATGTTGGTCCCAGGATATTAGAGAGACAAGATAGATGAGGTAATTTCTTCTATGTGTTAACTGCTTATCCTAGACCAGGGGTAGACAACCTATGGCATGTGTGCCGAAGGCAGCACACAAGCTGATTTTCAGTGGCACTCACACTGCCCGGGTCCTAACCTCCAGTCTAGGGGGCTCTGCATTTTAATTTAATTTTAAATGAAGCTTCCTAAACATTTAAAAAATCGTATTTGCTTTACATACAACAAAAGTTTAGTTATATATTATAGACTTATAGAAAGAGACATTCTAAAAACATTAAAATGTATTACTGGCACACAATCCCTTAAATTAGAGTGAATAAATTAAGATTTGGCACACCACTTCTGAAAGGCTGCCGACCCCTGTCCTAGACAGTCTGTTTCACCTTCTGTTTAGCTGTAACACTCTGGGTATGTCTACACTGTAATAAAAGACCTGTGGCACAGCTGTGGCTGGCTCAGGCTCATGGTTCTCAGGCTACAGGTCTATAAAATGGCAGTGCAGGTGTTTGAGGTCAGGCTGGACCCTGGACTATAAAACCCCACAGGAGGGGAGAGTCAGAACCCAGGCTCCAGCCTGATCCCGAACATCTACACTGCAATTTGTAGTCAAGCTCTGTGAGCCCTTGTCAGCTGACTCAGACTCTGAGACTCGGGTGCCCCGGGTTTTTGATCACAGTGTAGATGTACTGTGATGGGGCAAGGCCAGATGGCTACAGTAAAGTAGTGAGGAACAGGTGTGTTAGTCCCAGGCTAAACAAATCCCCGGTACCATGGTAACCAAATGGCAGTTGCTCCAGATTAATCAAGACACCTGGGACCAATTAAGATCCTTCTAGAAGGCAGTGGAGATAGCTAGATTGATTGGGATACCTGAAGCCAATCAAGGGCTGGCTGAAACTAGTTAAAAGCCTCCCAGTTAGTCAGTGAGGTGTGAGTGTTAGGAGCTATAGAAGGGAGTTGTGCTGCTGGAGGAATGAAGCAGTACAAATCCATATCAGGTGCATGGAAGGAGGCCCTGAGGTAACAGTGAAGGAGATATTGAGTGGGGGCTCCTGTGGGGAAGTGGCCCAGGGAATTGTACATGTCCTATTTCTAAAAAGTCAGCTGCCATAGCTGCTAATTTTAGGCCCTGGGCTAGAGCCTGGAGTAGAAGGTGGGCCCAGGGTCCCCCCTCCCATCCCTGATCAATCACTAAGACTGGGAGAGAACAGAGACTGTGCGAGGGAGGGTTGCTTCTCTTCACGTCCCTTGTTGGCTTATGATGAAAATGGCTCAGTAAGCTGTGACCCTTGCCTCTAGAGAGAGAAGGACTATGTGGAGGGTCATAGTGAGCCTCTGAGGCTAGCAAAATCCACCAGGTGCTCAGGGGACAAGAAGCAGGATGGGTTGGGGATTCTGAGGGGGGCAGTTGGGGGGCAGGATGTGGGTGGGGGTTGGATGGGGGGCAGGGCCAGGCTGTTTGGGGAGGCATAGCCTTCCCTACCCTAAAGCTCATTCAGCAGTTTGAGGCTTGCAGACAGCTGTTTAACACAAAGAGCCAAGCTGTTGTCTTTTCCCTTAGGGCTACCATCCCTTTCCCTTCTCAAATGCCAAATTATTGCCTACGTTTAATTTCTGTGCCATAGGGAAATTCATGTCAGGGGAGGGTAGCTTCATTAAAATTAGCCACTTTAGAATAACACTGATAGAGCCAAGAGAGCCATGGGGGAGGAATCACATGAGAAGAGCAATATCCTACACCACTTACCTCCTTCCCAACCCTCCCAAGGGAGAGCCTCCTCCCCTGTATTCCTCGAGGCTTCAGAGGGGTTAATTCAGTGGTTCTCAAACTTTTGTACTGGTGACTCCTTTCACATAGCAAACCTCTGCGTTCGACCCCTCCCCCATAAATTAAAAACACTTTTTAAAATATATTTAACCCTATTATAAATGCTGGAGGCAAAGCAGGGTTTGAGGTGGAGGCTGACAGCTCGCGACCCCCAGTAATAACCTCGTGATCCCCTTAGGGGTCCCGACCCCCAGTTTGAGAACCCTTGGGTTAATTTAATTTTAGCACCTTGTGTCCATTCACATGTATATGCTATTTTGAGCATTTCAGTTTTCACAGCATAGGCTCATCCCAGATTCTGGAACAAGCTCAAATGCTCAGTTCATGGAGTATTTACATAAGCTGTACTAAAGACAAACTCACAGTAACCGTCTCCAGTTTGTGAGGGACCCCATGGAACGAGTCTCTAGGAAACAGATAAATTCATAGAGGTTAAGTTCATTAATGGCTATTAGCCAGGATAGGTAAGGAATGGTGTCTCTAGCCTCTGTTTGTCAGAGGGTGGAGATGGATGGCAGGAGAGAGATCACTTGATCATTTCCTTTTAGGTTCACTTCCTCTGGGGCACCTGGCATTGGCCACTGTCAGTAGACAGTATACTGGGCTGGATGGACCTTTGGTCTGACCCAGAAAGGCCATTCTTATGTTCTAACCTAAATGAACCCAAAATTGTGGAGACAGATGACAGTCAAGGAAGCCAGCAGAGTAACCTGGAAAAATCTCTGACTGGATGGGCTCAGGCATGGTTGGTTCAAGCTGAGGTGGTTCAAAAGTTTTGGATTTTTTTTAAGCAGAATATTTTTATTATTTCTTTAAACAATCAAACACAGCAAGCAGCAAATGTTTGGCCACACACTTCTGAAACCCCAAACCATGGTCAGGTTTTGGCAGACTAATTTCAGCTTTTCAATTAAAAAAAACACGACACATTTTGAAGGAAAGCAGACACTGTCCGTGATTTTATCTGCTTTTTAAAACTTCCCCAGTTTTCAATCAAAAAAAAGTTTTGATGGAAAATATTTGTCCAACCCTTTTAATGAGCTTTAGTGCCTTTTAGCACTAGCTGATGCTGAGAACCAGTGATACCTTGTAAAGGTGACTTGAAGTTTTCTCAAACTGGGTTTGTGTCGAGATGCAGAAGGTTTTTAAATGTTTATTTTTCCCAGGGCTGCCCAGAGGAGGCAAGTGGGACAGTTTGCCCCTGGCCCCACAGGGTCCACCACGAGAATATAGTATTCTATAGTATTGCAACTTTTTTATGGAAGGGGTCCCTGAAATTGCTTTGCCCCTGGCCCCCTGAATCCTCTGGGTGGCCCTGCACCACACATCACCTCCATATTGGTACACATAACAAAATTCATTCTGCACATGAATGTAAAAATTAGAGGGAACATTGGTGGGTGGGGCCATGCTGGATTGTCTGGGGAGGCACAGCCTCCCCCAGCCTATGGTACCCGCCTCAACGAGGGGAGTAGCTTCCAGCGCTGAGAGTACTGTCTACACTGCCACTTTACGGCACTGAAACTTGCAGTGCTCAGGGAGGTGTGTTTTTTCACAGCTCTGAGTGAGAAAGTTTCAGCACTGTAAAATGGCAGTGTAGACAGGGCCTAAGTTGATCTAACTTATGTTGGCATACAGCTGCCAAAGTAATTACATTGCTTGTGTGTGTCTACACTTTGCTCCTTGTGTGCATCCTCACCAGGAGTGTTTGTATCAATTGTACTGTCAATGAGGAGCATTGTGGCGTGGCTTTTGAGAGCCAGTAACAATGGTTGTAAGCAACACATGTCTACACTGACACTGCAGTGACCTAACTACATTACTGTTGACCTATGCCTCTTGTGAAGGTGGAGTTATTAAGTCAGTGTAGTGAGGCAGTTATATCGGTGGGAGCAAAATTTTAGTATAAATACTTACATAGTTAGGTTGACGTAAGCTGCCTTACATTGACCTAACTCTGTAGAGTAAACTTGAGTTACCCTAACTAGTTGGTCTAGGGCAGGGGTCGGCACATGAGCCAAAGGTGGCACACGAGCCAATTTTGCCTGGCCACACGGCTGCCAGCTGGGGTCCCAGCCGCTGGCCACACTCAGCCCTCTGTTGGCTGAGTGAATGGAACCCCAGGCCAGCAGGAGGCTGAGCAGGGTCGGCAGCCAGGACCCCAGACCGGTGGCAGGCGCGCCCCCCGGGTCACTCCTCACTGCGCTCGGGTTCTGCAGCTCCCAAAAGTGGGAACCGCTGCTCCTTCCGCAGCTCCTTCCCCCCTGCTGCCTCAGTACTCCACATGGAATTTTGCCTCCATATGGAGCCAGTGTCTGATCAGCATGGGCATGGTAAGGGGAGTCCCTGGGGGCAGTCAGGGAGCAGGGGGAGGGTTGGATGAGTCGGGAATTCTGGGGGTCCTGTCAGGGGGTGGGGAGTGGTTGGATGGGGCGTGGGAGTCCCAGGGGCCTGTCTGGGGATAGGGATGTGAATAAGTCAGGGGACAGGTAGGGGGTAGGATCCTAGTGGGGCAATTAAGGTGTGGGGGTCCCAGGAGGGGGCAGTCAGGGGACAAGGAGCAGGGAGGATTGGGGGTGCTGACGGGGGCAGTCAGGGTGGGAAGTGGCAGGGAGTGAATGGAGGCTGGGCTAGGGCAGGGCTCTCCCCTCTTTTTTGATTGTTGAAATATGGTAACCCTAAGTGAGGGGGGAACCAGGGGACACATGAGGGCTGGCGCCCGCATACATCCACTGAAGCCTGCAGAAGCCCCCGGGAGGGCGCTGGGCCTCAGCCTGAGCAGGAAGGGCTGCGGGGGCGCGGCTTCACCCCGCTAGCAGCACCACTGCCTTTGCAAGGCTGCTGCCTCCCGTCACCACACCGGTTCCTCCATGGCTGGGGTCACTGCTGCCGCAAGCGGGACGTTCTGGTTCTCCGATGCCTCCGAAAGACTGCTACTCCCTGCTGAGCTGCTGCAGCGGCCCAAGCCCAGCAAAGCCAGTGAGTGAACTCAGGGCGGGGGCCACCGGGTTGGAGTGGGGTCCCTTGCAAACAGGACATTTTAACAGAGGAAGAGGAGCACTAGACCAGAACAGGGGACCAATTTACAGAGGATGACTTTAGAGCATTCTGAGACCTTTTGAAGAGGATGGCAGAGATGCTTGAGATTCCTCTTGAGGTAATTGAGGGAAATCTTATACATTTTTTTTTTATAGTCTTCAGCCAATACCTCAGGGTTATGTTGCAGTGTCAATAAATGAAGGTATTATGGACTTGACCAAAAATCTGTGGGCTATACCTGTGTCACTCTCTGCAATATTTAAGAGAGAGGACCACAGATATCAAGTCCCATCCAAAAGGTATTAGTATTTTTATACTCCTCCTACCCCACGTGCTTTGGTTATGACTGCCATACAAGTTGGATTGATTTAAATCAAAGTGACTTAAATCACCTATTTTAATAATATTTAAATGAGCAAGCAGGAAACTTTGATCTAAATAATAAATTTTAATCTTTTTTTTTCATTTGTACTTTTTAGTTCTTTTCTAAAGAAAGGTTGATTCTCATTTGCTAAAAGTTGATTTGCAACTAAATATAACTTCATCTCCACTAGAATTAGAAAGAAGTGTTGGACATATTTGGGACATGTACTCTGGATGCCAACACACAGACTCCCACATGAAACTGTCAAATAGAAACCAAATGGTGTGAGGAAACATGGGCCTCCAAGAGAAACTTTAAGAAGAACCCTTAGCAGGGAGGGCAGAACAGTCATTCTCAATACTATTGAACAGATGGAGGCAGCAGTACATGAGAGAAGGATGGAAGCGACTAGTTTCAGCCCTGTGCACCAGTACTGGTGTGAGAAGGATGTAATAACTAATAATAATTAACAACTTTTACACTAAATTTGGTACTTCTGTTTTCTAACCAGGAAGTGTGACCCTAACAGCCCCTAAATGCCCACTGGCAAAGGGTTCGCTGTCATGTAACAGCAGTTCCAAGAAGCCTGATAAATTTACTGTGCCTAACATATTGCTGTCATTATATTTACGTATAAAGAATGTGGTGTGAGATATCAAATGAAAGTGGGTCACAAACTGGTCATTAATGGCATTGTGAAATGTATGTATTAACAGAGGACTTATGGATACTTACAGATAGTGTGCTTTAACGTATGTACCCAAACAAAGGGGGAACCAGGTTTTCTTCCAAACAGAAGGGAAGATAGTTATCTCCCTTTCTGTAATAAGAACAGGAGTACTTGTGGCACCTTAGAGACTAACAAATTTATTTCAGCATGAGCTTTCGTGAGCTCATGAAAGCTCATGCTGAAATACATTTGTTAGTCTCTAGGTGCCACAAGTACTCCTGTTCTTTTTGCAGATACAGACTAACACGGCTGCTACTCTGAAACCTTTCTGTAATGTAAATTGAGCATGATAATGCCAGAGATGATTGACAGTTTATTTGCATCAGAGGTAAGGAGGAGGAACAAATTAACATGTGGATGTAAAATGAGCATGGGAAGGCACTGGATTCTGAACCCCAGGGCTTCATCCTGACTTTGGTGACAAAGACGATAAATTTCAGGATGTATAAGAAGAAGCAAAAAGACATTTTAGTTATCCGTAACTGAGGGAACAAAGAGGTCAGCGTTCTTTGCATCCATAAATGATGAATCCCCAGTCACGTGAGTTAGTGGCACTGAGAAGTGGCTGTGGGTGAACAAAAGTGCTTTAGACAAAGACTGGAGCCTGATAAGGTCATATGTTGTCTCTTATAAGTGTATTATACTTTTGTTTCATTTGTAACCATTTCTGTTTCTTGGTTTTGTTATAAATTCATCTCAGTGCTGTAATTCTAAAGTAAGGTGTTTGTCTTCAGTTGAGCTAACAGGATGGTTTGCATACTGTCTCTTTGGAGACAGTGGACTTGGTAATTTCTGTGGTATCCAGTGATAGGCTGGATATGGGAGAAGAATGTTTGTTTTTGTTTTCAAGGAGGCCCAAAAGGTTGGGGTCCACCTAGTGTTAACCTGCAAGGCAAGGATTGGACTGGCAAAGTCCTGAGGGGGGAGAGACTCTCATGCTAGAGGTAGGGGGTAACAAGGCCACCCACAGTCCTGCACATATTGAGAAAGTGTCACAGGAGGATACTATATTTGTACACATTTATTTAAGCAACTGTGTATCTTAAAAATCAGAATAAATGTGGGTTAACTTTTAGTTTTTATTATGTTAGAAAATGGTGAACTATGCTTTTCTTATTTACTAGATGATTTATTTCTACAGGAATGGTGTATTCAGTATCAAGTCAGCCTTTATGTATTCCAGGGGATAACAACTATTTAGAATCATAGAATCTCAAGGTTGGAAGGGACCTCAGGAGGTCATCTAGCCTAACCCCCTGCTCAAAGCAGGACCAATCCCCAGACAGATTTTTGCTCCAGATCCCTAAGTGGCCCCCTCAAGGATTGAACTCACAACCCTGGGTTTAGCTTGGCAAATCATCTGACCAAAAGAGTGATGCTGATGTCTGAATGGTCCCTAAAAGACTTCATTCTGCATCAGTTCTTTCAAAAATGAGTAGTCTTATGGGTAGATCTGTTTGTGACCAGGGAAAACAGGAAGTCTCGCAGCTTTTGCTCTCAAGGGGCAATGAGTCTGAGGTCTATATCCAGAGGTGAAAGTTAGCCAGTACACCCCTGGGGAAGCAGCCTGGCTTCCCCAGGGGCAATTTAAAGGGCCTGGGGCTCCCAGCAGAGGCTGGAGCCCCAGGCCCTTTAAATTGCCACCAGAGCCCCACTGCTGGAGCCCTGGGGTAGGGCTGCGGGGCTCTGGGGGCATTTAAAAAGTCTGGGGCTTCTGCTGCTTCTACCGCCCTGGCCCTTTAAATAGCTGCTGGAGCGCCACCACTGCTACTCCAGGGCTCTGGCAGCTATTTAAAGGGCCGGGGTGGTAGAAGCAGGGGAGCCCCAGGCCCTTTAAATAGTCCCCGGAGCCTAGGGTAGCAGAGGGGCTATTTAAATGGGCCAGGGCTCCAGCTGCCTCTGCCGCCCCGGTCCTTTAAATAGCTGCTGGAGCCCCGCCACTTCCCCAGGGTTCCTGTGACTATTTACAGGGCTGGGGAGGTAGAAGCAGGGGGGGCCCAGGCCCTTTAAATAGCCCCCAGAGCCCTGGGCTGCTGCTGCTGCTACCCCAGTGGGGAGGCACTTACCTTACAGGGTGAGCTGGAGCTGGCTCCGACTCCCTCATCCTCGCCCCTTCCGCCCTAGTCCCCGCCCCTTCTGGAGGTCAGAGCTGGCCCCATTTTTTCTCTTGGGCAGCTCAATGACAGCTTAACCCATTAGGATCTTTGATTCCTGATATAATGGATTATATCTTTAAAGCATTCAGGACTATCGATTAGTTCGATCTAAATGCATTTAATAGCAATATCTGCTTATCATCAGCCCATCCAAAATTACTGTGTCTTTTCACACACTGTTGCTCACAGGTTCCTGGAGGGGTTATTACACATTTTCACATTGCACATTACCTAGTTGATTGGTTGGCTGTTTGAACCCATGCCATCGTGTTCACTTAATCACCTGACCATCACTGTGATGTTCCTAATGACAATCACTTATGCATGGAAATTGAATGAAATTCAGGCTCTGATTGCTGGTCCTCTATAGACAGTCTTCCATATAGACAGAGTAATTATGAGTATGACTACACTGCAAAAAAAAAACAAACATGTCAGCATGCCTCAGAGTCTGGACCAACTGATTCGGGATCATACATTTACTAAAAATAGCAGTGTAGATGTTCCTACTCTGGCTGAAGCTTGGGCTGTGAGACCCTTAGCCCCACAGTGCCTCTAGGGCCCTTTATATTCTCTCTCTTGTGGGCGGAAATCCCTTTGTTCTTCTGTGCAAAGTCACAGCAACAAGATGGAGTTTGTAGCCACCTGGACAAGTCACATGTCCATGAATGATTCAGCTTTTTGCAGGCTGACACCATTGTTTACATGTTAGTTTGAACATTCCCAGGAAAGTTCAGATGTGGATTGGCATCTACCAAAGTCCATTGTCAGTTAAGTGTTTCTTGACTGGGCACTTACTGAGAAGAGGATACAAGTACATAGCCAATATTCATAACTTCAAATACAAAAACGATACACACGTACAGACAGCATAATCATAACCAGCAAACTATAACTTTTACATAGACACCCCACTTCACCTTCTCTGTACAATACCTGGTGAACCATAGGACCCTGGTTGCAACAATGATCTATACAGTCACAGTTCATGTCAATAACCTCACACCATGATCCACCCTTCAGCTCTGTTGCTCTGAGTTTTTAACTGGGATTCTGTGCAGTGAAGGAACTGAGTGGTGGTTGGGAATGCTCAGCCCATTATGTGCTTGGGGAGAGGAGTGCACAAGGGCATCCAGTGCCAAATGGACACTGCTGATTAGAACATTCTGAACTCCAGCATATGGGGTGCATGTATGCTAAGAGTGGGGTCAAAATGTACAGAACATCTCAAAGAACTACAGTTACTGTAAGTAAGTAACCTTTCTTTTCTTTTACAAACAGTGGTTGTTACTTATAAAAGTAACTGTTATTTTATTTTATTTTGTAGCTCCGTTCCATCCTCAAAAAATGATAGCCAGGTAAATTTAATTTTTAAGTGCTATCTTTTGCTTAATGTTTTAACTAACTTTAACTCGGAAGTTATTTCTCACTTCTCCAAAACAGTGATTTGATACAAATTTAGTCCAATCAGAAGGAAAGGTCAGTGGACTTCAGCCAACCCTATCTTTATTGTTCTTCTATGTATTTGTGTTTTCTGGAGTTTTGTGAAATGCATGTTTCATGCCCAAGCTAGAGGTTTTTTTAGTGAGTTTGGATAAAAGTTTTAATAGACCATAACATTTTATGGTATATCATTCACTTTGTAAAATGCCTTGTTATTTCACAACATTTGCCAAAGCTAGTATAAGCAAATGACATATTTAATCATTTCTCATGCCCTCCCTCTTTCTTTTTTTCTATCAGAGAGATTGTGTTTGGCTGGGAAAATATGGAAACTAAAAGAACATTCACCTTTATTGATTATGGACCAAATTCATGGCACTGTTGCATCTATATATGGAGCCTGCCAAACAGGCATAGCCTGGTTGGACTCCCTTAGAATGAGGAGTGTTGTGCTCAGCCGCCTCTGAAAGAGCAGCTACACAGTTATCCAAACCTGCCCCTCTAGTCAGGGGCAGATGCCAAGATCCTAAGGGTGCCTCATTGCAATTATACACGCTCAGCTGGCCCAGACTCGTGGGACTCAGGCTCCTGGACTGTTTAACTGTAGTGTAGATGTTCAGGCTCAGGCTGGAGGCCAGGCTCTGGGACCCCACAAGGCATTGAGTTCCTCTGTGGCTGACTGATATGGGCCATATAGTTAATCAGAAATGGTTGTGTCTTTGAGGAGCCAAATCCAAGGACAGTCAGGCTGAAGACCCACAGCAATCATGGAGGCAGGAGAAAAAGATGCATATTAATTTCTCCCTGCTAAGAGACTAATTTGTTGTTTCTTTTTAGAGTTAAGTACCCATTTCTGATCCATCTTTTGCCATACTGCAGCAGGATTGTAAAGTAGTGTGGGCCCAGTAGAATAAGAGAGACTATGGTATGTGAAGTACTGCTGAGGGACGAATAGAAGAACTGAAAGGAAATAACTCCCTTTCTATGAGGAGTGGATCTGGATCCCCTCAGTCTCCATTGCCCACTGAAGTCAATGGGAGTTTTGCTTTTGTATGAGTAGGATCAGGCTCAAGACTTAATTTTGACATTGTCCAAGTTAATGCTTCTTTATATGGTATTGTTACTACATTCTAGTATACATCTAGCCACCAAAAGAAATCGGACCACAGTGACAGCATATTAACGTGTTTATTAACAAAATATTATCATTCACCTTTTTAATTTGCTAGGAGTTAATCTTATGGATATACGATCCAGAAAATGCAGAACCCTCTGAATTGAATCACACGGCAATGTCTCCTCCACCGGTATGTTAAAATAGCTCTATATGTTCTTTTAAAAACATGATATTGAAAGTGCAAGTCTACTCCGAAAAGTTACTAATTAAAAATGGCACTGTCATATTCATTAGATATGTTGCCTATGTGCATCCATAATCATTTCAACTTAAGGGAGTGACAAAAATAAGTTTTTGGTGTTTTTTGTTCCTGTTAATACTGCAGAGGTGACACAGCGATGGGGGAGTGAGGTGGTTTTGTTTCCATCTCAGCATTAAAAACAGAATTGTTAGCTAAATTCCAGTGGCAGAGCTAAATTCTACTATCAGTACACTTGTGTTAGGGTCAGAATTTAGCCCACAGCTATTTTGCTGCTGGTAGTGGTGGGTGAGAAGGAAATATCCAAGCTTGACTTTCACATTCTAGAGTGAATTTTCATGGCTGACACAGAAAAAAACTTTTTACGTTTTGTCTAAGTAATTATGATAGGACAGTAAGAAGAGATAATAAACAGTGAACCCATTATGTGATTTTCACAGAGCTGAATTTAACAGTAGAACTGGACTTTACCATTTAAGGAGGTACATTATGGCCCTGATCCCACAAGCTGATATGTACAAATGGATTCTTGCACCCAATGGGAATCCATGTGAGCACAAGGTTCTTCCCAGATGGATCAGCTTGCAGGATTGGTATATGCAGTAAAAATTGTCAGAGTATGCACTCCTGATGCCTTTGTGGGGTAACTGATGATATTTAGCCTTTGGCATCATACCTTGCATGAGGTGTGCATCCATGACCAAGGGATGCCCTTTAGAAGTTATCACTTTATGATAAATTGCCATGCTGAATTGCTTCTCTTTGGCATCTTTTAATATTCGTTTCATAAATGTGTTGATTTGCCTCAGAGTTACTAGAATTAAAATTATATGATTAATTGAAGTACTTGAATTTGGAGAAGAACATCAAATTTTCATTATTTTCCATAAACTTTTATTAGATTTCTGTGTGATATTTTTTTAATTCCTTGCTGTATATACTTTAGGAAATATTGCAAAGAAAGTTAATTTTGGTTCCAAATATACTGTATTCTAGTGTGGATAAAATGTGTAAATGTGTTTAACAATGCACCCTTATTTGGAAGTATACTTTAGAATGTTATTTAAAGAGTATTTTAAACCTGAGATTTCTCATATACAGCCTTAAACTATATTGACATAAAAATGTATGATAACTAACAGCCTTTATTTTACTTAAACAGAATTCTAAGACACTTAGCAAGCAGTTTTGGAATTTGGGACAGGAACCTGTTGTTCAGACCTATTTTAGAAATACCAAATACTTTGCCACTGCATTTCCAGAGTTGGGGTACTGTATTTCATTTAACTTTTTCTGAACAGAATTCCATTTAAAATGATTTTTCACACACCCATATGATTGCACATTTATAGCTATGTAGATATATTATAATGTAAGCATCTTACAAAACGCTCGGTTTATTTGGTAATGAATACTGTCGGACGCTTTCCTGATACCATGGAAGGACCATCTGTTTTATGCCTTTCCTCCATTCCCATTAGTCCACAAGGTCCTTCTCAAATTGCGAAGGGACAAGGCCCACTTAATACGAATTGCCCCAGCGTGGCCCAGGCAGCATTGGTACACCACACTCCTCGACCTGTTGGTGACCACACCAATTCCTCTCCCGCTGTGGCCAGACCTGATCACCTAGGAGCACGGCCGACTGTGTCATCCAGACCTACAATCCCTCCATCTCACAGCATGGATGCTGCATGTCTAACTCAATCTGAGCTGCATTGCTCCCGCTCGGTGCAGCAGGTTCTCTTGGGTAGCAGAAAGCCCTCTACTAGGTCCATGTATCTGGCCAAGTGGAAGCGCTTCTCCTGCTAGTGTGCTCTGAGCAGTACTACCCCTCTGGAGGCATCAGTGCCTGCCATCTTAGACTACCTCTTGTCCTTGAAACAGCAGGGCCTAGCAGTTTCATTCATCAGAGTGCACCTAGCAGCGATTTCAGCCTTCCACCCGGGCGAAAATGAGTGCTCGGTCTTCTCCAATCCTATGGTCAGCAGGTTCCTCAAGGGATTGGAATGTCTGTACCCGCATATTCGGCATCCAGCCCCTACGTGGGACCTCAACCTGGTCCTTTCCAGACTCATGGGTGTCCTGTTCGAGCCAATGGCCACTTGCTCGCTCCTGTACCTTTCCTGGAAAACAGCTTTCCTTGTGTCTTGCCGAGGTGATAGCAACGTGTCGGAGCTTCGAGCCCTCACGTCGGACCCACCGTATACTGTGTTTCATAAGGACAAGGTACAGCTGCGACCACACCCCGCCTTCCTTCCTAAGGCGGTGTCTGCCTTCCATGTCAACCAAGACATCTTCCTTCCGGTCTTCTATCTGAAGCAGCACGCTTCTCGTCGGGAACAACAGCTGCACTCCCTAGACATTCGCAGGTCCCTCACCTTTTACATCGAGGGAACAAAACCTTTCAGAAAGACGTCACAGCTGTTTGTGGTGGTGGCAGACTGGATGAAGGGCCTCCCAGTCTCCATGCAGCGTATCTCGTCCTGGATTATATCATGTATCCAGGCGTGCTATGACTTGGCTGGTGCCCCGACTATGCATTTTACTGCCCACTCAACTGGGGCTCAGGCTTCATCCTCCGGCTTCCTGGCTCATGTATTCATACAGGAGATCTGTAGGGCAGCAACTTGGTCATCAGTACAAACCTTCGCCTCCCACTGTGCGATAGTGCAGCAGTCCAGGGGTGATGCGGCATTTGGTTCAGCGGTCCTTCACTCCGCGACATCTCACTCCAACCCTACCGCCTAGGTAAGGCTTGGGAGTCACCTAACTGGAATCGATATGAGCAAGCACTCGAAGAAGAAAAGATGGTGGTTCTTCGAGTGCTTGCTCATATCCATTCCAAGTAGGTGTGCGCACGCCGCGTGCACGTTCGTCAGAAGAATTTTCCCCTAGCAACACCCGGCGGGTCGGCAGGCTCCCCCTGGCGTGGCGCCCTTGCAGCACCGCATATATGCCCCTGCCGACCCGTCCGCTCCTCAGTTCCTTCTTACCGCCCGTGTCGGTCGTTGGAACAGTGGAGTGCGGCTTAGCTGACCTCCACTTCCCTAGCGTTTCACCCGTTTCTCATCTCTAGTTGATAGTTAATTTTGTAGTTAGTGTTAATTCATAGTTGTTAGTTCTAGTAGTTAGATTAGTTTTTGTATATAGTTGAGGGCTGAGGTTTAATCCTCCTCATCCCTCCCTGGACCCGGGCTCATGCCTGGCTCTCCCGGCTTCAAACAGTGCTCGGCCTGCCATCGGCCGATGCCAACGGGAGACCCCCATGATCGTTGCCTAAAGTGCTTGGGGGAATCCCATCTCACTGACAAGTGCCGTATTTGTAAGTCGTTTAAGCCCAGGACAAAAAAGGAGCGGGACTCGCGCTTAGAACAGCTCCTTATGGAAGCGGCGCTGACCCCTGCAGCTCCGGCACCGAGCGCACCACAGTCCGCACCGGGCAGAAGTTCTTCATCGGCGCTGGAGACGACCGGTACCACCAGAACACCGCGTCACCATCAGTCTCCGGCGCAGAAGCTAGCCCGGCACCGCTCCCTTTCACCGAAGGCGAAGAAGTTGAAGGCTCCTGCGGCTGCAGCTACAGCACCGCAGTCTGAGCATGGGAAACCGTGCCGGCCGGCACTGTCATCTGCCCGCGGCACCGGTTATCCCAGCACCGTCGACTCTGGCCAGGCAAGAGCCGTCGAGTCCGGTGCAAGACAGCTCCCCGGCGGATGCCCTGGTCGAGCTCACCGTTTCCACTACGCCGGAGACCTTTGCGTCGGCGAGGGAACTTATAGCCTTCACTGAGCCTTCCCTACCTCAACCCCCGGCAAAGCCGGTGCGGGTTCTCTCGTCGGCAGGGAAGCCAGCGATGCTTAGGCCACTGTCCCTCGGAGCAGCGGACAAGCGCCGATCACGATCAAGGTCACGGCACCGCTCCCACTCACACCGCCGATCTCTTTCACGACGCCGCTCGCAGTCCCGGCACCGATCCCACTCTCGGCGCAGGTCGTACTCGCGGCACCAGTCCAGATCACCGGACCGCTCCTCAACGCGACAGTCTACCTCCCGGCACCGCCGTCAACGGAGCCCTTCTTACCGTCACTACTCTAGATCCTGGTCGACCGCCCGGCACCGTGCTGGTCGCAGGTCCCGGTCCCGGTCTCGGCACCAGTACGACTCCCGGCACCGTTCGCTGACACAACCCGACACCCGGTACCGGATTCATGGTCTATCCCCTCCACCTTGGCCGTCGAGACATCCCTCGGGTTCGTCTCGCCCGGACAGCGCCCTCTATGGGGATGTGGCGGAACACCAAGGTCTGGAACAGCCGCAGCAGTGGTCCTTCTGGACGCCTTGGGCCTACCACCAAGCCCAAGGCGATCCCACCACGCTGGCCCGGTCTGCATCTGCCGCCCGTCGAGTGCCGGAGGCCCTGTCACGTACACTCACCCGACGTGATGACGAACAGAGTCCAACTCGCGACCAGGACCCTTTGAGCCAGCCCCAGAATGGCCCCCCTTATCTGGAGACAAGAACTACTCAGGAGAACCGTGGTTCAGACCTCTCCTCCTCCTCACCGGACGAGGCGGCTCGGCGGGCACCTTCAACGTCGGGCCCCCCATCGACGCTTCGGGCCTGCACCAGGACCTTCTCTCGCGGCGTGTAGCCGTTGAGTCCATTAAAACTACAAGTGGAAGAGCCTCCGGCCGCCGAGGAGTGGGACCTGTCGTGGCATTCTGTTCTGCGAATGCCTCTGAACGGGTTTCTTGCCTTTCATAAACGCTCTCCAGGCCAGAGCGGACACGATATAGGCAGCTCCGGCGTCCATATCCCGCAACGCCAGGGGTGTGGAGAGGAAGTTACAATAGTAACTTTGACGCTAAAAGGTAACGAGTACCTCTACACCCTACCTCCTCCATGCTCTCTGGTCGTACAATCCGTCAAACGAGAAGGGAGCCCACATGGCCAGCCAGCCCCCGCCCAAAAATCGCGGAGCAAAAAACGGAATGGACTTACCGGACCGCGAAGTTATACTCCGTAGGGGGTCCTAACTTCGGGTCGCCAACCACAGGCCAGCTGCTCATAGGTAAATTTTAACACCTGGCACTCCCATGGCAGAATTTACTGAGCTGGTTACCTCTAAGGCTCCCGCCCTGAGTCCAGAGCCTCTTGAGAAGGAAAGAAGATCTCCAGAACCTCCTTGCAGGCTCTCTCGACGCCGCAGACTTCAGCGGCTCGGACCGTCACGGCAGGGGTCACAATGAGGAGGATTTCATGGTTGCAGGTGTCAGATTGCCACCAGAACAGCAACACACAATCCCAGACCTCATTGGAAAGGCAGGGCCTCTTCTCAGATAAGACGGACCCACGACTCCAAAGCCTGAAAGACAACACATCATAATGCGTATCTGACATGCACAACGCCGCAGACCAACGACGACCCTTCGGGCACAACTCACAGTCGCCCGCTACCCCCCGACCAACGTCTCCCGTTAGCGTTTAGACAGACGACTAGGCCCGTGTGAATCCGACGCGTCAGTCTGTTCCAAGGGGGACAAAATAAGGTTCCGCCAAACCACCGCCGGAGACCGAAACAAACTTTTGAGAAGGTGCAGCACTGAGAGCGAGCACCAGGTCTTCCCCGGACTCTTTTACTTTTTTCCAACCGCCTTCTCCCTCCTACCGGCGTGGACCGACTAACTTCGGACCGTTGGGTTTTGCGCATGGTGAGTTGGTATCCATCTCCAGTTTATTCGCCTCCTCCCTCCAACCACCCTCCCCCGTCCTCTTCAGGACCCCTCCTCACGAGCTCCTGACCAGGGGTCCATGCTTCTCGAAATTCAGAGCAATAGAGAGGTGCCTCAAGATCTCAGAGGCAGAAGGGTTTTACTCCCGCTATTTTTAAATCTCCAAGCAAGGAGTCTCCGACCCATCCTGGAACCTCCGCCGGACTCAACGCCTCGTAAGGAAGTTAAGATTCGCGCATGGTGTCCTTGGGGTCTATCATCCCGTTCCTGGACCGGGAGACTGGTTCACTGCTCTTGACATGAAGGACGCGTACTTCATGTTTCTATCTCCACCACACAGACGCTTTCTCCACTTGTGGTGCGGCCGCCACTTCCAATTCACAGTCCCTGCCTTCGGCCTTCCTTCTGCCCCGCCGGGTCTTACGAAATGTATGGCAGTAGTGGCCGCTTCCTCCGTCGGCAAGGCATATGTGTCTTCCATTACCTGGACGTACTGAGGCCTCGTCCGTGGTTTCCGAGGCTCGGTTGCCAGCGCAGCATCCTAGTGGAAGGGAACTATTCGATACGCTCGGCCTATTAATCAATTTCGACAAGTCCATCTCGTCCATCATCATGAGATAGAAATCATTGGTCTGTCGTGGACTCCACGCTTCAGCGACAGTCACTTCCACCCAGCCGGTTCAGGGCGATAGTCCGCTGCGATAGAGGAGCCTACTCGCCTTTCCCACGACCTCGGCCCGGGTCGATCTCAGCCTGCTACTGGTCACATGGCGGCCTCACCTTTCGTCAGCCTAAGAACGCCAAGTCCCGTCTTCTGCCCCTTTTCAACAATTTGGTTTGGCCTCCGTTTACGCACCCACGGAGGGACAGCATGACAAGTCGCACACTCTCACAGACCATAATTGGCAATCTCTCACTGGTGGCATGACCCCCTCCTGGTGTGCGGGCAGCCGTTCCCCCAGGCAACCGCCATATCCGCAAAAGACGCCTCTCTCTGGGTTGGGGAGCTCACATGTGGATCAAGCGGACAAAGGCCTCTTGGTTCTCTCAGGAGCTGTCGCTCCTATCATTATAACATTCGGGAGCTACGAGCGGTACGTCCTCGCCTGTCAGGCCTTTATTCGTCACCCTGCAGCCGTTGCGTCTTAGTGACACGGACAACACCACCGTGATGCCACTATCTAAACATACAGGGAGGGACCCGTTCTACTCACCTCTGTGTCAAGAGGACGATCCAGGCTATGGGAGTTTTGTATACGCCCACTCCCGTGGATGGCGGCCCCTTCCTTCAGGATGTCCAAATAACGAGTTAGCGGATCCACCGTCAGGCAGGTCCTTTGTCTAGCCCACGAGTGGTCCTCCGCCCGGCATCAGCCCATTCTCTGCTGTCCGGAAGGTGGGGGTTCCCCAGAGACATCTTCACCTCACGCAGCAACCGGAAAGGTGCACATTGGTTCTGCTCCTTTCGCGGTCTCGCCCCGGGTTTCGATCTCGGACGCCTTCCTCCTGCCTGGGTCGGACCCTCCTCCTATAAGCGCCAACCGTTTTCCGCTAGGTGCGCAAGTACCTGTGAAGCTGCGCAGTACAAGGCTCGAGATAAGTTCAGGTCCCGGAGCATGGTGTACCATGGCTGGGAGGCCACGCTGGGCGATATCAATAGCCAACCAGTCTCCTGCCGCCCCATCCGGACTGATATCCGGACCATGGCAGGCTTCTCCATCCCGACCTCCAATCCTCCACCTGACGCGTGTTCCTGGCTGGTGAGCTGCTCAGAACTGCGCTGCCTCTAACTCAGGCAGCAGGTTACTCTGGGAAAGCAAGGAACCTGTAACCAGTGCAATTACATGCAAAGTGGGAAGAGAGTTACTCCTGCTGGATGTCAGAACAGAAATGTAAACGCTACACGAGGGCTTCCTCTATCCATGTATTTTGGCACACCATTAGGCCCTCCAACAGAGGAGGCCTCGCGGCTTTTCTTCCGCATGCCGCCGGTGACACCTAGCTCCATTTCGACATTCCATCCAGAGAAGGCCCTCCACTGTCTTCTCTCACCCTATAGTCTCAACGTTCCTCAAGGGCCTGGAGGCCGTCGTCCCCAGGTTCCGCGCCCCGGCCCCCTCCTTGCGGGCCTCAATCTGGTCTATCTCTCCAGGCTAATGGCCCCTCCCTTCGAACCTCGTTGCAACCGCTCTTCCTGTATTCTTCGTGGAAGGTGGTAGTGTTCTTGTGTCCAATCTACCACGGCCCAGGAGAGTCTCGGGAGCTTCGGCGCTCTTGTCGATGGACCCACCTAACACGATATTCTCACAGAGACAACCGTGACAGCTGCGCCCGCATCCTGCCTTCCCTTCCTCGAACTTTGGTCTTCCCCTTTCACCTTACCAGGACAATTCCTCCGCGTCCCTTTTATCCTAAACCTCACGCCATCTCCGTAGAGTGAGCAGAGCCTAACAACTCACGTATCTCGTGGTTCATAGAGCCTGCTGTCATTCTACATGGACCGCACCAGACCCCTCTCCGCAGCACGTGCCTCAACTATCTGTTGTTACTCTTGGCACAGGATGGAAAAGGTCACCCTTGTTCTCATTCTCCAAATCAAGTTCGTCCTGGTTAACGCCATGCTTACGGTCAGCCTACGATTTGGCCCCACGCGGTCTTCCGGTGGGGCGTGACTGCACACTTCCAGCGAGCTAGGCCTCTGTTATTGCCTTATCTACGCTTCAAGTGTCTCCTATCCACGACATTATGCCGATGCGCTACGTGGTCCTCGGTACACACCTTCTCTGCATTACGCCTTGGTGCAGCATCCAGGGACGATGAGCTGTTGGGTTGGCTGTTTTGCATTCGGCAGTCTCGAACTCCGACCCCCACACTAGGTAAGGGCTTGGGTTCACCTTACTTGAATGGAATTATGAGTAAGCACTCGAAGTAGGAAGAAGACGGTTATCCCTTGTAACTGTTGTATCTTCGAGATGTTGTTGTCATATCCATCCACACCCCTCCTCCTTCCCCACTGTCGGACGTGCCCAGAAGGAACTGAGGAGCGGACGGGTCGGCAGGGGCATATATCCGGTTGCCGCAAGCGCCCACGCCAGGGGGCGCCCTGCCGTACCCGGGGTGTTGCTAGGGGAAAATTCTTCCGACGAACGTGCACGCGGTGCGTGCACACCTACTTGGAATGGATATGAGCAACACATCTCGAAGAACAACAGTTACAAGGTGAGTAACCGTCTTTTACTCACCTTTGTAACTGTTGTTCTTCAAGATGTGTTGCTCATATCCATTCCAAACCCACCCTCCTTCCCCTCTGTCTGAGTAGCAGGCAAGAAAAAACTGAGGGGGCTCTGGGTCGGCAGGGGCATATATCTGGCGCCATAAGGGCGCCACTTCAGGGTTCGCCTCAGCCCACTCACTGAGTGTTACTAGAGTTAAAATCTTCCGACGATCGTGCACATGGTGCGCGCATACCTAATTGGAATGGATATGAGCAACACATCTCGAAGAACAACAGTTACAAAGGTGAGTAACTGTCTTTTTCTCTACTTTCTTCACTGTTTGCTCCATCTTCTGGCAACATATTAATTTTAATGACTAATGCTATAGTATTTACAAAACTATGTAATATATAACAGAAACACTAAGGGCCAAATTCAGCAGGCATGTAAATGATAATATAATTTATACCTTGGTGTGAGCTGATCAGAAAATAGATATGTGGTGAAGAATAACTTGCACTGATTTTTTTTTTTTTTTTTTTTTTAATTCAGTGGATGTGCCAAGCAAGTGTGTTTTCAATCAATTTGGTACTCTGCGGTAACAACATTCTGCCCTGCACAAATGCTCATTGAAGTTAGTGGGAATTACACAGGCTTAACACAGGGCTAGATTTGGCCCCAGGAGTATTGAGACTGATTCTGTCTTAGATTAAAGTGTAATGGGTTATTTTGTTAGCTGCATTCCTGAAACATGCGTCCCATCTGTCCCTTTGACTTTTAATTTGCAGTTGTTTTTACATACTCTGAATACGTATTAAAACAAGTTGCACTAATTTTCATCTTACTGCCTTTTTCTAACCAGTTTACACTCAAAAGAAACATACACCACTGTTTACATCACTGTTACATTTGGGTTAGAGATTGAATTTGGCCTACTGTCATCTCTGTCAAACATCTTTTTCAACTAGATCTCATCTATTTCATCACTAGGTGGCAATATAGCAACACATCATTATATCAAAGAAATTTATCGGCAGATAAAGGCTTTCTCTAATATTTGCACTTAACCAAAGGAATGGAAGCATTTTTGGCAAATTGGATAAAATCCTTTTATAAATTATGGCAGTTTTAGTAAATTGCTGTTACGGTGAAGTGAGTTTTAATATCTATTTTCTCTCTTATTTTTAAATTCTCCTTTCTCTATTTGACAGTAGTATGAAGAACCAAATAAAAGAGAGTGGAAAAACAAGATCGCTCATCATATAGAGTAATAGGATTTGTTTCTCCAATAATGCTGATGCATGCCCACATAGAAAGTTTTATTACTTCATTATTATTCTTCCCTATGGACCAAATTTTGCCTTTGAATACATGCATACAATTTGCATTGAAATCAATAGCAGTTGCATGTGTATATCTAAAGACAAAATTTGGCTATTTTTTCTCATATTCAACTATCTCAGCTCCATTATTAAAACAGCCCTATTTTTATAGAGTTGTGGAAGTTTGGATACCTCTACCACTAGCTAAACATTGACCCAAGTGAATTTGTGACCAAATAATTCATATCCTGATATTAATAACATACCTTTTTCATCCACTAGTGTCATCAGTGTCACCTAAAGTTAGGAAACTCATTTTAAGTAATGTAGCTTTTACTGTTCATGGCAAAAGTGACTATAATAATGGCTTTATCTGCTGTTGTCACAATAATCCATGATGTCATAACCAGTGCTTGTGCTCCTAGCTCCAGAGAATGTACATTTCTTGCCCATTTATGTGAGACCTTCAGAGATGTATGGGATAAGCATTGGCCTACTAAACCCAGGGTTGTGAGCTCAATCCTTGAGGGGGCTATTTGGGGATTTAGTTGGGGATTAGTCCTTCTTTGAGCAGGGGGTTGGACTAGATGATCTCCTGAGGTCCCTTCCAGCCCTAATAATCTATGATTTCCAGCATTTACTGAGACACTGAACATTAGAGGCCTGGCTGCTGTTGCAGGTTAAAGTCGCACTGAAGGCAGATTTTGGTCTCTTCCCCCACCCCCAATTTTATTTTACATTTGGTGAGAATGGAGGAATAGCAGGAAACAATTTGAAAAAGTTGTATGTCCCTACAAATAGAAATGATTGTGATCAGGAGTGCACAGCTTATTTATAGTAACAACAGTACCACTACTCTAACAGCTGCTGGCATATGTGCTGAACACTGTGACTGTAGGGTGTGCCTGAGAATATTGTGACTTGAAAAATGTTAAAGGTTTACAGAAATTGTTAAAAGGAAATGGGAAATAAATTGTTTTGGAGTTGCTACAAACGCTGAAATTTGTCAGGAATTATTTTTCTTAATGAATCTGATCTAAAATTTAATTCTTGCCAATTTATCTGTCATTTCTTCCATTTTCAGATTCTGGAAAATTAATGTACCTGCAGTGTTAGATGACATCATAACTAATATCCATGGAAAGGCAATAGCTTTCCAGGATTGTTTTGTTCTAGATAGTCCCTTTATCATTTCCAGGCCTGAAGAGCCATTTCCTAACAATGTAAATGACAATTCCCTCTGTTCTCCAGCTGGTAGTGAGCCTTACATTGAGTGGTCTGCCTGTTTTCCAACAACTGCACTTTTGTTGTCAGAATTTGGAACTTTCCATACAAATGATGGATTCATAACATATAAAGAAATCAAAGCTCCAGCACACATTTTGGGCTTTGACTTAAGTCATAAAGTAACTGATATTGTTTTAACTGATGATGGAATCTTATTTTTAATAACGGGGACAGTTTACAAAAGAGAGTCCAATCGGTTTTTTAAACTTGGATCTGAATACAATCTACCAGAAACAGGAATAACTGGAATACAGTCAAGACTTTGGTGTTCATCTGAATATCCAGTACAGGTGAGTCACACACAATTCTTGTTTGACATTTTGAAATATGAAAGTGCTTCACTAGGCCTGGGGATTAATCCATTGTCCCCTGATATAATACTAGGTTTGGAATTAGAAGTGCACTGAGTGCAACAAATTAATTTTCAGATCATTTAAAAATAAGTACCTAATGCTACAGTTGGCTCTACATGGGTCCAGAGGAGTACCCACATGGAACTAGTTCCAGGATGAGGACTTAAGTTTGTGAATATGATGTCCCAGGTCTATGAACCCAGGCCTAGGAGTCCCCAGACAGCAGCTGCCTGCTGGTCTCCACCTAATGTCTTCTGAAATCTGATGGGCCAAGAAACTAGTAGGACTATAGCCTCAACCAAGGCACTAAAATTGGGGGATCACCCAGCTCCACCAATTGGTCCAACCATGCTATTTAAGCCAGAAGGAGGCACAGGAAGTTTGTCTGAGCAACAAAGTGATTTCCTGTTGCGGCTGCTTTGGCCCCTGCTTGTGCCTGCCTCCAGCACCCATCCCTTTTCCTGCTCTACTCCTGGCTACTGCCTGACCCCTGCTTTTGCTCCTGTTTACACCATACTCCTGCACTGTGCTTGCTCCTTGCCTCTCCTCTGGTTCCTGCCTTTATGTCTTACCTCCAATTGTCAGTTACCACTTTTGGCTCTGATCTCAGCTCTAACTTCAGACCCTCACTCTGCTTTGACCCATGGCTCTGGCATTTGGTCTCTGACCCTCAGCTTCAATTCCTGGTTCTGACTCTGGCTTGACCCCTTGCTCTGGTAACTGGCAGTTGACTCTGGTGCTGACCCTTGGCTTCATTCCCCAAGCTGGATGCCTGCTCTGCCCACTAGACATGACTTCTGTTCTGGCTACTAGGCAGACCACCTACTTCCCAGTCTATAACAGAAACTTGACTCTAGTGGAGCTAGGCTAATTACATCAGCTGAAAATCTTTTTTACTTTTTAATGGAGATACTGGTGTCATTTATACAAAGCTTGAGAGGGAATAGTTTGTACAGTGTCTTAAGGTTACTATTTATCTAATAGCTTTGTTCAATTTTTATTTTTATTTTTTTACAGAGTGGAAGAAAATTAAGTACAGTAGCAATATGGACACCAACTGAACAATATCTAGGATATGATGGCAATGTGTTTATTAAAATAACAGATACAACAACCCTAAAGAAGGTTCTAGATTTGCCAGTGACTGCTTCTTTATCTATAGGCACTGTTTGCTATGACTCACGCCCATCTGAAGTTTCTTTGCTGATGGCCTGCGTTGGGTGCAGCTCCTCCAGGGTGTTTTATCTGTCAGCTTATAATGAAGACCGAGATTTGTGGGTCCTAAGAGACTTTTCCTTAAATGCTCCTCCCCAGGGTTTTATGCTAATGGAATTTGTATATTCAGCATCACCATCTATGCTGATGTGGAACAAGGAAATGGTCTATTATAGCTATAAAAACAACACAATTAATGGATTTGTTATGGTAGCTGGGTTAAATCAGAAACTATCGGAAGTATCTCAAGGGAGCACTATTCACCAACTGGTTATTGGTTAAGTATATTACATTTGAATACATAATAATTAGGGTGTAAGACAGCAACTTTAGAAATAAGGGGATCCCTGAAGACATCTCTTTTCTAGATGATTATAGCAATTATGTATTTGATTAAATTAATTGATTCAGAAGGACTGAAATCTACCATTTTTAGATGAATAGGCATATTTAAATTATAGTTAACAAAATTTTGCCCTTCAAGTATTGCCACATGGATACCCATTCTTGAGAGTTGCATGCCGTAAATAGGGAAACTTGAAATCTTCTAGCCAACAGTATCTATTGGGGCAATACATGCATCTCCCTCATGACTAAAAGTATATAAAGGACTGCAACCACCCCTCAGTTCCTTCTGATTCCCTACAAACAAGGACTTAACAGTATCTTTTACAAATTTTTCCATCATTTCCCCACCTTATTAGTGTGAGGCACAATACAGGCAGAAGCTGCATGTCTTTTTCACCATTCCCCAAAGGTCTAGAGATGAGAGTGCTGCCTTAAATTCTTACTGTTGAAGAATTTAAGGCCAACCTGAGTAGGTGTGGTGCTGAGTGTCTGGCTGCATTCACACTGAAAGGCACCTTGACATCATAGCTATATTTGCCTTAAGTAATCACCTGTGCCTAGTAAAATTGGTGTAGAGAAGCCCTTGACTATTTCTGTCAAAACCAGATTATAAAAAGTTGGAGCTAAGGCTTCCTCTGCATTGAGCTCTACTAAGAAGGCCCAGAGGTTGAACAGAATGACTTTCTGGTGCCTAGACTTTGTCTTCTGAACAGTGGAAGAGAGAAAAAGTACAGGAGTTATGACTCTGACTTGACCTTCACCATACTCACTTGGCATTGGGGAAGGTGAGGAAGCACAGTGCCAAAGCTGGCTGTGTATTTAGTAGTTCCTAAGTGTAGAAGGAAACTGGTGTGGGTGATGTCCCAACTTTGTGCCCTTTGGTGCTGAGATCTGTGTATTCAAGCCCTTACACTTCTTGTGCTGTGAAGGAATCTGTGATATTCGGTGCCAAGGAGGCACATTGCATCTTATCTCCATTTGCCATTGCAGTGAGCCTTCCATGTCAGGACATTTACTGGAGTAAGTTAGGCTTCAACATTTTCCTTGTTGCAATCCCCTGTGGCACATGAGCTCTATAATAAGGTCCCTTGGTCCCTGGGAGGCCCTAGACTGTTCAACTTGCACAATTTCATGGGCTCTGGATCTGTTCATCCTTTTTTCCTAGACCTGTGCTTATTCCTTTGATGACTCTTTTCTGAGTTCTCCTTGGCTCTTGAAACATCTCATATCTTATGGTCCTCTGGAACATCTCTGCCTTAGTGGAAACCGGTCTTCTGGCCTTGTTCATCTGAATGGTCAGTTTAGCCTTATGGCAAAAACATTACTCCCATGAAATTCCAGAAGGGGCCTGTGACAGGTTCAGTCACAGAAACTCCCTCTGGACTATCATCTGATACATTGAGACTACCTCTGAACCCATTTTCTCTGCCAGTTTGGGCCTCCAGACCCCTGCTTTGTTGAGTCAGATACACCAGTCTGCTCCAGCACAGACACAGGGTCTGAATCACATGCCCCAAAGCTGCAGACTTAACTGAAAACAGCTTAAGAAGTGCTCCTGTCTCCAGCACCCAGACACCCAACTGCCAATGGGATCCAAACCCCAAATAAATCTCTTTTACTCTGTATAAAGATTATACAGTGTAAACTCATAAATTGTCCATCCTCTATAACACCAATAGAGATGCACAGCTGTTTGCTCCCCCAGGTATTAATTACTTACTTTGAGTTAATTAATAAACAAAAGTAATTTTATTAAATATAGAAAGTAGGATTTAAGTGGTTCCAAGTAATAACAGGCAGAACAAAGTAAGTTACCAAGCAAAATAAAACAAAAAATGCAAGTCTAAGCCTAATACATTAAGAAACTGATTACAGATAAAATCTCACCCTCAGAGATGTTCCAATAAGCTGCTTTCACAGACTGGACTCCTTCCTAGTCTGGGTCCAGCAATCCCTCATACCCCTGTAGTTACTGTCCTTTGTTCCAGTTTTTTTCAAGCATCTCTTTGGGGTGGAGAGGCCATCTCTTCAGCCAGCTGAAGACAAAATGAAGGGGCTTTCAGGACCCTTTATATTCTCTCTCTTGTGGGCAGAAACCCCTTTGTTCTTCTGTGCAAAGTTACAGCAACAAGATGGAGTTTGTAGCCACCTGGGCAAGTCACATGTCCATGAATGATTCAGCTTTTTGCAGGCTGAAACCATTGTTTACATGTTAGTTTGAATGTTCCCAGGAAAGCTCAGATGTGGATTGGGGTTTCCCAGAGTCCATTGTCAGTTAAGTGTTTCTTAACTGAGCTCTTACTGAGAATAGTCCTTTCTCAAGAAGCCGACCAAATGCTTCACTGAGGCTACTTAGAATCAGACACATTGAGATACAAGTACATAGTCAACATTCATAACTTCAAATACAGTAATGATACACACATACAGACAGCATAATCATAACCAGCAAACTACAACTTTTCCATAGACATCCTCTTGACCTCCTCTGTGCAAGACCTGGTGAAGCATAGGACCCTGGTTGCAACAATGATCTATATGGTCACAGTTCATGTCAATAACATCACAGGGCCTTCTCAGAGAGATCCATTCTACCTGGCGGAAAAGATTATCCAAAAGCATTACATTATTCATACATGTTTGATACCTGGCAGAGGTTACAGTGACTGACAACCTCTTGATATTCTACTAGGTCTGAAGTAGCTTCAGCTGTATATCTCTGTAATATTTCCATAATTGACATAAATAGCACTGCTTTTAGGAGTCCAACACATGCCTTTAACCTATAAATTTGATGTGAATTTTGGGAGACCAGTCATGGAAGTATTAATTGAATAATTGTGGAATGTGGGTTTACTGCTTGCTTATCTCCCAGGAGTGTTGATCTGTATAGGCAGCACTTGAAAGAGAGAGAATAATATAATCAGCACTAGCTGTAGTTCTTTGAGATAATTGACTCTATGGATCTATACCCCCTGCTCTCTTTCTGCACTTCTTCCTCACTTCTACAGTCTTTTCTTTGGATTCCTGTGGTGGTGATTGGGACCAGGTACTGCGCAAGACACCATCGTTAAGGCTATGTTAGGTTTTTCACTTGAAGTAGAGATTCAACCTCTTTGTTTTGTATGATGAATACAGTGTATGTTTCCCTAGTTGACAGCACATAATCTGTGACAAAAGACCAAGTCTTCTGAGAATTTTAAAATAAAACTGTCCATTAATTTGAGTTAAACCAATTTAAAATGGGCCCTTTAAGAAATTTGTCCTGGTCTTACCGCTTTCTATTCCTCTAGGTAAAAATAATAATTGCAGTTGAAAAAGCGCCAGTTTTCTCTCACACAGGCTAAGAATCTCTTCAGCTGGGTCTACATTAGAAACTTTTGCCAGTATGATAACATGTTATGGGTGCAATTTTGATTATATTATTTTACAACATTCCTATACTGGCAAAAATCCTAGTATAGGGCCAGGTCTACACTACGAGATTAAATCGATTTTAGATACGCAATTTCAGCTACGAGAATAGCGTAGCTGAAATCGAATATCTAAAATCGATTTACTCACCCGTCTTCACCGCGCGGGATTGATCCGCGCGGCTCGCTGTGTCGAATCCGGAAGTCCGGTCGTCTAACTGGAGTTCCGGAATCGATCTAAGCACGCTCTGGGATCTAGATATCGCGTCCAGACCAGACGCGATATTTCGATCCCCGAGCAATCGATTTTAACGTGCCGATCCGGTGCGTAGTCTAGACGTGGCCTAGGTGTAGTTATACCAGCATAAAAATGCTTTTATATGTATAGCTTATTTTTCTCAAGGAACCAGGATAAGCTATACTGACAAAAGTACTTTTTTGCCAGTATAAACTGCATCTATAGTAGGAATGTTTGCTGGTATAGCCCTGCAAGCAAACTTTTTCTAGTGTAGACCTGAATTTAAACACAAGTCACTAATCTAATCTTTAAAACAAACAGAAAAAAGTATTTCTCCTCATTCATCGTAACTATTTGTTCTTCTTCAAGTGATTGTCCTCATGGATTCATCTCTTGGGACGCATGTGCCCAGTGCTTGCAACATTGGATTATTTTTGGCCAGCAACATTCACTGCATGCCCGATCCCTCATGCCCCCTTCACACCATAGCCTGAGTACATAAAGGGCAGAGTGGGCCCAGCCATCCTCAGTTCCTTCTTACCAACTATGACAGCAATTTGGAACTCTTTGCTGTGCCTGCCTGCTTCTCTGTAACTCTATTGCAGTTAGTGTTCATGATTAGTTAGTAGAGTTGCAGGTAGGTAGTTAACTTTTAGTTTGCTTCTTGGCTTTAAAAGGGAAAAAATATTCATTTGTAATAGATAATTAGTAGACCTGGAGCTCTGCCCCTCTACTCCTGCTACTGGGATTTGAGTGGAAGCTAAATCTCTGGGATATAAGACATTCCCCTCCTGTGATGCTTCAATGCCACTCAATGATAGATACTCTTAAGTGCCTTTTTTGTTGTTGTTTAGGCAGGGGGTATATCCCTGACCGTTGCTCCATCTGCTGTTTTTTCCCAGGTCAACTCAGAAAGCTAGGGACTTTTGTCTAAATTTATTTCTTCTGGAGTTCTCCATGAAAGGACTAATAGGTCAGATATAGAGTAATTGCTTTGTGAAAAGTGTTCAGCCACAGGTGATATGGTGGTTTTAGTCTTTTATCAGTTTCCAGTATGAATTCATTTGTGACCATAGTAATTGTCTGGTTTCACACCACTTTGTTGGAATACCTTTCCCCACCCCCTCTCATCTCCACTGGAATTTGGCATCTCTACCTCCTGCTTAGTGTGTGAGGTTCAGTTTAGGGTGACTCCCTCAACCAGAGCAGGCTAACTACAGTTCTGCTGCCTTTCACTCATACAATAAGGATAACAACATTTTATTACACCCACACTAAAGTAATTTGTAACCCAATACCAGCCAAAAGTGATAATTTTGGCAAAGCAGTGCCATCATGCTGTGCACCAAGGCAGAGTAGGTATGTCTATGCAAACATGATCTGTTCCTGAAGTCTTTTCCCACAACTCATCTCTAGATGTCAGGGGAGAGCTCATTCAAACCCTGCTTATATCCTGTGTGGATGAAAGCAGCACTAGACTCTACCAGAACAATGGATGCAAAACCTGCAGGCATATCTCCACTGCAACAATGATCAACTCCCTCCCCTAGACTTCCCCTTTCAAGATCCGCTGGTCCTAGACATGCCTATCACAACTTGTGCACTAAATCACATCACACAGTGCACGAAATGCCTCAATAGTAACTATGTGGATGGAAAAGGCAATCACTATGGTCTCAAATGAATTCACACAGCAAAATGATAAGACAAAAACACCATATCACCTGTGGGTGAACACTTTTCACAAAGCAATCACTCTACATCTGACCTATCAGTCCTCATCCTCACAGGAAACCTTCACAATACTTTCAAAAGACAAGCCTGGGAGCTTAAATTCATAACTTTGCTAGACACTAGAAATCAAGGACTGAGTAGGGACACTGGATTTATGGCTTATTACAACAATCTGTAACCCATTAACAACCTCCCCCACATCCAGAGCTTCCTTTCTCCTCTCTTCCTTTCTCCTCTATTACTGGAGAGGTGTTAATGGGTCACTTCACCTTGAATGGTCCCTTGAAATATGAGCTAACTACTTATCTGTTCCACCTTGTATTTAGCCATGACACTCTGAGTACATTTCCCAGACCTGAAGAAGAGCTTTGTATATGCGCGAAAGCTTGTCTGTCCCACCAACAGAAGTTGGTCCAATAAAAGCTATTACCTCACCCACCTTGTCGCTCTAAAACATAGATCTCCTTCTCTGGGACCCTGAGAATTGGGACACATGTCAATGTGCGTCTGACAAGTTAGACTCATCTCAAGCTCCACAGGTGAAGGGCAGCCAATGGCCTAAGTTGAGTTATCTGGTCCTTCATTACTGGCTATGAAAAGAGTGTCCAGAAATAACTAAATCTGCTGACCATCTTTCCTATGACACCAACTCATCAACACTAATGGTACCTGTTGGCACCAGGGGGTGCTACTACCCCTGAAATGGATCTTTACTGGCCCCCAGTGGAGCAGATTACTGTCATACCGGTGAAAAAGGTCCACAGTAATTATCTTCAATGCACAGCAGTTTATTGAGAAGGAATTACACAAGCGTAAAGGGTTACGTTAAGCACATAACTCCTATGTTAAACATTAAGAACTATACATTAAGAGCTATACATTCCTCTTAGCGAGCCTCTCGTTTGCAAACATACATAAACAGGCCCTGCGCTAGCTTCATGCAGTCCCTGCCTGGTAAACAGAGAAGATGGTTACCAATTCTGTGGACGGCTTCTTTCCAGGTTTGGTCTCCTCAGCCCTCTGGTCTGTCTCGGACTCCCTTGAGTCAAGGCCTTGGCTGCCTGGAAACCCCTCTGGTCACAGTCCTGCTTGAGCCCACAGAGCAGAATTTTGGCTATTCTATCCAGCAGCTTCTTCAAGCATCAATTAAGGAATTCCCAACTCCAGTAATTTACTTTGCTTGATTCTTATATCTTTTTCCTCAAAGGAGTCACATGTCTCAAATGCATGTCCAGTGGGCGTGTGGTTATTAATTTTATCTGATGAGAATTTTAGAAGGGGCTGGGATGGTACCAAACGAAGATCACTCCATGTTTACTAACTCATCAATCATTCACTCTGGCTCTCTGCATGGTGTCCTTGCTATAAGGTCACTATAACCAGGTCGACCTGTGCTCCATGCTGGAATTTTATGCATGTGATACTTACTTTTGCATTGGCCCATATTTGCTGATCGATAGGTTCAATATCAATCGCACACCCAGGCATTGCCAGTCCTTTATCAGATCTTCTGCTTAAAAGGGACCCTGCTCCCAGGATCCTCTTCAGCCATGTTTAAGTCACCTCAGGTTATGCTCACACCATTCATTCAGTATGGCCACACCAGTTCGGCACCATCCCAACAGTACCCAGCACCTTGGTGGACAGCACATTGATGCCTACAGTACTTGGCACCCATCTATGGTGTATTCAGCACCAAGTGACCTGTCCATGAGTCCGGTAGTGAAGTCCTTGCTGGCTCATACAATGTCAGCAGTGCTAACTAGCCTTTCAGTCTTCAAAATCATGATGCATAAAGCAGTTGAGACATTGGTACCATTTACTTCAC
Organism: Chelonoidis abingdonii; assembly: GCF_003597395.2. Classification (NCBI taxonomy): domain Eukaryota; kingdom Metazoa; phylum Chordata; order Testudines; family Testudinidae; genus Chelonoidis; species Chelonoidis abingdonii. The sequence continues at coordinate 146,689,610 of NC_133771.1, forward strand.
CTGTTCAGCCACACTGGGAATCAGGGAGGGAGGCCAAACACTGCTCTTTGAGTGGGAGAAAGCATGGACCTTTCAGAGAGCCGTCCTCCTGGTATCCTCTTCTGTGTCCACCAGTCCAGTATCCATATACTTATCAGTCATAGCCTTACAGGGTGCCTTGGGGTAGGCAGCTGTGTGTCTGGAAGCCAACATTTTCTACCTTCTTTCTAGGGTTATTTCCTTTTCCCTGAAGAGTGAGAACAACCAACAGGCAGATGTGGAGGAACAGTTGTTCCCAGCGGCAGTTTTGTCATCCTTCCCTGATGAGGCAGCCAATCCCTCTTCATCCTCTACTGCAGACAACTGAAGGTCTTCCAAGACCTGATGATGAAACACGTGGCTGAAACCTTTGACATCCTACTGAAAGTAGTGGAAGAAAAGTCACACAAACTACTAGACATTCTGCTCCTTTCTATGTCTGGTAGACTTGCCATGTCTATTCAGGAGGGATTGTTATGACCTGCAAAGGACTTGTGTCAGAGTCTAGCATCAATAACTGCCACTTCCAAAAGGGTGGATAGATAGTGCCAAGTTCCTCCTAAGGATACTTTATTTACATCAAGTGCCTGGCTCACTCGTAGTGGCTGTTCATGAAAGATGCAAGCTAATATCAGTGAAAAAGAGACTGGATGTGCGCAGCAAAAAACCTGTTTCCTCTGCCATTCTCCAGATGCGCATTATTGACCAGGCACGTCAGTCTGTATTGGAAGAAATTGTCTCAGTTTTATGGAAAGGCTCTGACAGGCGCACACAGAAGAATTAAAATCAATCATGTTTAGGGGGCAACTGATATCTGGAACATCCCTGTAGACTATTTTGGATGCATCTGAAACAGTTTTATGGCTAAATCTGTACCATAGCCAGATAGATGGCAATACGATGATCCTCCTGACGCCAGTCAGCAGAAGTATACAAGGAGAGCCAAACCATAGCAAAACATCTTCCATCTGAGGGCTGCAACCTCTTCAATTCAAAGAGCTAGGAAGCCCTCAACTCACTAAGGGACTTTAGAGCCACTTTGCATTCTCTGGACTTGCACATTCCAACCCCAAGGAGGAAGCAAGTTGGACCTCAAACCTCCTTCAGACAGCATCCCTCTGCTCCTTACTATTATAAACCTGTAACTGGATGGTCTGCCCCTTTAAGGGCCAAGGGGTCTGGGACCAGCCAGCCCTTTTCAATTATCAGATCCAGTTGGGAAGGGGTCCAGTGTTCTCTGTAAAGGGCTGAGAGGACCCAGCTGAGAGAGAGTGGGGGTCTACAAGAGCAAGGTTGTCTCCTGTGACTAGCCTTGGAATAGAGAGAGGGAAGCAGAATGAAAGGCTTTTGAGTCCCAGCATGCAGCTTTGATGTGAGTTTTGTGTTACTTTGCAAGTTTTGTTATATCAATAAAGCGGTGCTCTGGAAGAAGGGCCTGAAAGACTCTGGGCATAGAAGTGAGTCCTTCATGGGCTAGAGAGACAGCCTAGCAACTCACAAACTCACAGGGGGCATTGGAGCTACCACGGGAGAAGTAGATATTTCAACACAGATGACCCATCACCTCTTTCTCAGCTATGGTGCACCTGATGTCTTCCTCTCAACAGCAATTTTCACACCCCAGTCTAGAGCCTAGTAGAACTTTTGGAGGATCTCTACCCCTTTCCCCCCATTTTGGAAACTGCTATTATTTTTTCAGGAAGTCTGGAGTAGGTTCACTATGGCACAGTGGGTCCAAGAGATGTCAGCAATGCATATTGCATACAATTTCAGTCCCGTCCTATCTGCCGCCCATCATCTCTGTCCTTCTTCAACAGTCCCTGTCACAAAATACTGTTGAAACAAGAGGTGCAGTCTCTTGTTTCATGCATGTCAGAGCAATGGAAGAGAGGCCCTTGGAGTTCAGTGGCAGGGAGTTTTATTCCCTTTATTTTCTAAAGGAAAAAAGAGGCTGGGGGCCTATTCTGGATCTTTGACATCTCAACAGCATACATGTGCTCACAAAAAATATCTTCTGATTCCTACCAGGAACATCTCACTACCTATACAGGGTCTTGCCCTTTGATCTTTCAGTAGCACCAAGGTTACTCACCAAGTTCTTGGCAGTCATAACAGTTCACTTAAGAAGATAAGGAATCCAGGTCTGTCCATATCCTATTGATAGTTGATCCAAGGAGCCACCACATGAGGTAATCAACTCAGATCAAGTAACCTTCAAGCTCTTTGCCATACTAGGCCTCAAAGCCAGAAAAGAATCCACACATTATCTGATACAAAGCATAAAGTTCATAGGAGCTGTGTGAGATTCCAGGTAAGCAAGAGCTTATCTTCCACAAGAAAGATTCCAAACTATATTGGACCTCATCAGCCAACTTCAGGCTTACCGAAAGGCATCAGTAAGAGCTTGCCAAAGGCACCTCGGACATGTGGCCTCATGCATCTATATGACACAGTTTTCCACACTTCACTTGTGCTTCATGTAAAGGTGGTTGGAATCAGTTTATCTACCCAGCAGGCACTACATGGACATGATGGTCACAGTCCCACAAGGAATCTTCTCCTTTTTAAACTTGTGGGAAAAGGCTACTTCAGGTGTTAAAGGAAATACCCTTCTTTGCATGTCTGCCTACCAGGATGCCTCCAAGGATGAAGAGCTGGTGTGATGGGTTCAGTCACAGAAACCGCATTTGGACTGTCACCTGATGTGCTGGAATTACCTCTGAGCCTGTTTTCCCTGCCAGTGTGGGACTTCCAGAACCCTGCCTTGTGAGCCAGACATGCTAACCTGCTGCAACACAGACCCAGGTCTGGTCCATGCCCCAAAGCTGCAGACTTTAATCGAAACTGCTCAGCAGGTCATCTATCTCCAACACTCAGACACCCAGTTCCCAATGGGATGCAAACCCCAAATAAATCCATTTTACTCTGTATAAAGCTTATACAGGGTAACTCATAAATTGTCTGCCCTCTATAACATTGATAGAGAGATATGCACAGCTGTTTGTTTCCCCAGGTATTAATCACTTACTCGGGGCTAATTAATAAATAAAAGTAATTTTATTAAATATAAAAAGTAGGATTTGAATGGTTTCAAGTAATAGCAGACAGAACAAAGTAAGTCATCAAGCAAAATAAAGCAAAAATGTGCAAGTCTAAGCCTAATACATTAAGAAACTGATTACAGGTAAAATCTCACCCTCAGAGATGTCCCAATAAACTTCTTTCACAGACTAGACTCCTTCCTAATCTGGGCCCAATCATTTCCCCTGGTACAGTCCTTGTTAGTTCCAGCAGACATCTTAGGTGGAAAGCAAGGGTGTTCTCATGATTGGTAACCCCTTTGTTCTGTTCCACCCCCTTTTATAGCTTTGGCAAAAGTCAGGGATCTTTTGTCTCTCTGGGTCCCCACTCCTCCTAAATGGAAAAGTACCAGATTTAAGATGGATTCCAGTATCAGGTGACATGATCACATGTCCTATGAGACCCCAGCCTTCATTCTTCCTGGGCTGGCCAACATGTACACAGGAAGGTTTGTAAGTAAACAGAGCCATTTACAACCAATTGTCCTAGTCAATGGGAGCCATCAAGATTCTAAACCACCATTAATGGCCCACACTTTGCTTAATTACAATAGGACCTCAGAGTTATACTTCCTATTTCTAGCTTCAGTTACAAAGAATAATACATACATACAATAGGAGGAATATATTCAGTAGGTTATAACCTTTGTTATGATACCTTACAAGAGACCTTTTGCATAAAGCATATTCCAGTTACATCATATTCACACTCATAAGCCTATTTCCATAAAACATATGGAGTGCAACATCACAAGCTCATCTATATCATCTTCAGATGCAGGTCCACTCAAAAAGTTAATCTGTACATAAATGTTCTGGAACTCAGAGCTATCTGCCTGGCATGCAAAGCATTCCGTCCTCAACTCCAGAGAGCCATGGTGACAGATAACACCACAGCTATATATATATGTCAATAGACAAGGAGGAGTCGGTTATCTCTGCTTTGTCAGAAAGCCATTTGGCTCTGGACTTAGTATATTCGTCACCAGATCATACCATTGGCTCTACATCTTCCAAGTGTGCAGAACTTAATAGACAGTTCTCAGACAATGGTCAATCAGGTACCCAGTATTGCAAAGCTTATAGTGGGGATGCCTGTCAAAGACCTATTTGCCACAGACCAGAACAAGAAATGCCAAGCATTCCACTCCAGAAGGGGCTTCAGTCCAAAGTCCCTATCAGATGCCTTTCTCATCCTCTGGACACCAAAACTGATATATGCCTTCCTACTAATCCCCAGGATTCCTGAGGAAACTGAGGCAAAATGCTGGATCAATAATCACGATGGGCCCAGCAGTTCTGGCATTTGGATCTGGTGAACCTCTTAATGCAGCCATCGATCACTTAGCCTGCTCTGCCCAACATAGTCTTGGAGAACAATGGTCAGATCCTGCACCCAGACCCAGCATTGTTACATCTAACAGCCTGATCCGGGCTGGCTTACATGCATGAGAAAAGTTCAGAACATTCTACTCCAAAGGGGAAGGTCTCAACTAGAGTGACTTATAAAGCTGAGTAGAAGAGGTTTTCTATGTAGGCATCTTAGCATGAGTTGTCTCCGCTGACAACACCCATTTCAGCGGTATTGTGTTATTTACTTGCGCTGAAATAATCTGGCCTGTTAGTTCCATAAGGGTCCATCTAGTAGCAATATCTGCAAATCACCCTTCTATCCAGGGCCACTCTGTATTTTCTCAATTTACAGTTGGCCAGGACCTTAAGGCAATTCCTTGAGGATGTTAGTCATATTTCTCTCTGCCCTTTCCCCCGCGTGCCCCTGTTTAGAAGCCCCTCTCTCGGGACCTCAATATAGTATTAACAAGGTTGATAGGTCTCCTCTTTGAGCCCTTAAATCTTGTTTCCTATACCGCTTATCAATGAAGGCTGCTTTTTTTAGTGGCCATTATATCAGCTGGAAGAGTAGGGGATAGTCAGACCCCCATAGCAGGCCCCCCATAAACAGTGTTTCATAAGGATAGGGTTACCCTCAGCAATCCTCCCAAATTTATGCCCAAAACCATTTGAGTTCTATATGAAACAGTTTATTCATCGCCCAGTTTTCTTTCCCAAACCTGACTCAACCCCAGGGGAAACTGAATTTCATGTACTTGATGTAGTAAGGGTACTGTCATACTACCTGAACAAGACAAAAATCATTGAGGATTATGCCTAGACTGTTTACAGCCTTTGTTCATAGGATTAAGGGTCATGCAATAGCCTCACAGAGATTATCAAAATTGGTCTTTGTCTATACAAGTGCATGTTTCAAACTAGCCAAGTTGCAGCCACCTAGCCACATTAGAGCTTATTCCACTAGCACCTAGGCAGACTCTGCTGCCTATTTGAAGAATGTCCTTATTTCTGAAATTTTTAGGGGAGCTATGTGGAGCTTGGTCCACACAGTCACAAGATATTGCTCTTTGGTGGAGGCTTCCAGATCAGTCCTTTTGGTAGGGCTGTCCTTTAATCATTGCTTAAGTGGAACTCCTTGTACACACCACCAAATAAAAAGACAATTGCTGTGGATCACAAGAGTGGAATCCGTGTGGACAATCACTCAAAAAAGAGAAAACAGTTATTCATTCTACAGTAACTGTGGTTCTTCTTTGAGAGATGTCCCTGTGGGTGCTCCACTTTAGGTGTCGGTGCGCCCCTGCGCCTTTGATCGGATATTTTTTGCAGCAGTACTCCTACCGGCCACACATGCTTAGAACCTGTCACTCATTCTGAGTGTGTTACTAGAGAGCATGCGCGGCCAGTACCCTCAGTTCCTTCTCTACCGCCCCCGGCTTGAGACGGAGCTCAGCAGACTCCTTAGTATTTTCTTTCTTTATCTTAAAATTCCTGTAGTTAGCTAGTTTTTCTCTGTTACTTACCTTAGTTAGTGTTACCTACCTTTGCCTACTAGTTAAAAAAAAAAAAAAAAAAATTCTCTCATTCTGTCAGCACTTCAAATATGCCTGGCTCCGCAGGCTTTAAGCGCTGCTCTTCTTGTAAGCAATTAACTCAGCCCTTCTGGGACCTGCTAATCCATCTGGCAGACTCTAGCCACAAGCCAGCCTACCTGCAAACAGGCGGACCGGAAATACTTCATTCCCTCGAAGGGCTCTGAATTCCTTTTCTCACATCCTGGGCCAAGCTCTTTGGTAGTGGATGCAGCCAATCAGTGAAACAAACAGTATTTCCGCCATACCCCAACCAACAGAGAAGGCAAACGCTTAGACCTGCTGGGTCGTAAGGTATATGCTCTATCAACGTTGCAATTTCGAATTGCCATTGTCCGCATTCTAGCAAGTACGAACATAACAACTTAATAAGTTCATGCCTTATGGACACATCCAGAAACAAGAAACAACAGTTTACAGTTTAGTTTCCGAGGGCCATTCATATCTGCATGGCTCTTCAAGCAGCTTCTGGATTACAGCCATATGCAGCAAGATCACCGCTTCAGCCGGCCGTCATGCACGGGTTCCTGCTTTTCTCTTCTCTCTTTCTTCGCGAAGTTCGAGCACCATGAGGGATCTCCCTTTTTGATGGTTTAAACTCTTTTAGCTTCCACCACTATGGTGCTGCATCAATGAGGACTCAAGGGCACTCTTTGTCCTTAGGTATCCAGCCCCTACAAACAGAGGCGCAGTCAGATAGTCAACTTACACCGTCGCGCTACCCTATATACTCGCCTTTCCTGGGAGCTCAGGATCAACAACAACAACCGCAACGCAGAGGGCCAATACAATGGTCGCCCCATGTCTTCCGGATACCCCAACTTTCTCAAAATAATAACAAATTTGACTTTGTGAGGTTCTCGAAATGTCGCCCTAGTCGGCGCATGTACTGCTCACAACTGTTCTTTTGGACATGTCTACACGCGATTTTTCCCTAATGGCGCATATTACACCAACAGTGGGTCTAGAGGTCATCACACCGGAGTTTCCATGCCTTCTTCTTACTCCCTCCCACCACCCTTCCCGTCCTCTCGGGGGACACCTTCTCCGAGCCACCCTCCAGCAAGAGTACATCATGTCGTCGCTTCTGCAGGTCTTGGGTTGGTATTCGTAGATGTGTCGCTCTGGCGAAATGCGGCGACAAGGCGGGAGAGGATTCTGTTCGGTCTTATTTTCCGTAACAGAAGAAGAACTGGAGGATTGGCGAACGAATCCGTCCGACTTCAGCGACTCCAATTTCGGTCAGAAAAATAGTTCAATCGGCTTACTCTCACCACCATATTTCCGCCCTGCGCAGAGCGATTGTTTTCAGCCTTGAGCCTACAAGGCGCCGATTTGCCGGTCACTATCCACCGTTTTCTCCGATTTTTACCTTTGGCTCGACGCTTTACATACAGGTTCTCCATTTTGCCTTTTCACGCCTCGGTTTTCTCCAACTTCTACCAGTGTCATTGGCCCTACCCTCCCGGAAACAAGGAGTTACTATCCTTCTGGAATTGCTTCTCAGGCCTCCACACCCCGAGCCTTCTTGCTTCATAACTTACATCGAGTGCTTTTCATCCTGGGCTGCCAAATAAATGAGAAAATCCACATTAGGTCCACAACGCCCTGGACTGTATTAGAAGCACAAGCCTCTGACTCCCGACCGGACGGGCATATCCCTTCCAACCGCCGTGTCATACTAACAACTGCTGGCTGCAAGGCTTCACAGCAGCCCTCGGTCGCTGCGAGGCCTGCTCCAACTACTGCGGCACCATGCCTCGTGCCTTTCGTCGTGGTCCAGGACTGCATGTCTCCACATGACGTGCTCCACCTGGCTGGCCACGGTTAAAAACCAAAGTGCACTCCGTAAACCAATCTTGACATACCTTACATGGGGTTAGGATTCTGTCATACGGTGGACCAAGTCACCTGATAACCTCCCTGTTCTGGAGTCCCCTTTCTCCGACTCCACCAACTGTTTGATATGCAACCGAAATCCCTCATGGTGGAGGGCCATATCTCTCACCACACAGTACACGGGGCTATGGTGGTCTTCCTCGCGACCTCCTACACATAAAAACGTTCTAGGAACGGCGCTTTCGGTGCTTGCCGTTTGCTTCCTCATAATCAGACTCGCGATTGTACGCATTAATACGGACACGTTGCCTGCATTGTCACAATCACCGACAAGGCGGGGCTCGTGTTCCACTCTCTTGGTTCAGAGCCAGGGTTGACCTGGATTGGTTTGCTTGCACCAATCCGATATCAGCTTTACATCCCAGGCGTGTTGAACCACCCTGCCGACAGCTAGCGAGCTTTCGGAGATGGGAAGGGTCAACCCACCCACACGCGCCCCAGCCAGATCAGAATGGGGGAGCGTTGCTTTACCTCCCGTGGAGCCGGAGGCAGAAGCGAAAGTCTCAAGGAGAGACTCTCTTCAAGCGGCCTAGGGGGTCTCCCAGGGTGATCCCTACCCTTCTGTTGACTGACAAACCAAAGGCAAGGTGCTCGCTTTTTTGACCTCAGCCACAGCTCTCACAGGCACTGAGGCGGAGGGACCCGACTGCCATGTCGGGGAGGTCCTTGTCGTCCTGTCCCTGGGCCCGACATGGGTCGCAGTGCACTCCCCCTGGCACGCAGTGGCCATGGTGCAGCAGCGTGCTCCTCCTCAGCACTGCAAGATGGCCACAGTTGCCGGCGCGCGCACTCTCCTGGGCCACCACACGGCGCGTGCGGCAGCGTGCTCTCCCGGCACCGCAAACGGCGCCATGTAAGCCGGGCGCATGCGCGGTCTCTACTTCTCTACCGACATTGGCACCGCTCTTCCGTCCAAAGGTTTCCTGACAGGAGCGCCAACCTATATCCAGATGTTAACGTCACCTACCCTTCCATGGATCTTCACTTAGTATTGTCCTGTTAACTCACAACCCTTGGCCCTTAGCACCACTCCTTTGCACCTCCTCGTTGACCAGCCTTTTTGGTGGCCATTACCTCCACCAGACGGGCAGGCGACGATAGCAGCCTTGCGGCGGAATCCACCATGTGCCCTCATTCTTCACGGCGAGTTGTTCTGCGTTTCTTTAAAAAATACCCAAATTCTTTCCAAAAGTTCATGCCTCTCTATTTCCCTCAAATGAACCTATTCCAGTTACAACTTTCTACCCGAAAGCACACGCAAACTCCTTGAGGCCCGATGCACACACCTGATGTGCGTAGGCCGTCACTTTATCTGGACAGAACACGGACACCTTCCGAGCTCGCCTGGACTCTGTTCTCCATTTGCGGACCGTTCAAGGACCATGGCGTACTCATGCTCGAAGACCTTATGAGCATGCATTAGCTGAGTGCACACGCTCTGTTTATCAGATAGGGAACAGTTACACTGACTCCGGCATTTGATCAGGATCACATTCCCACTGCGATTGGTATCTACCTTGGTCTTCTACGCAAGAGTACCCTTGTCGACATCTGTAGGGCGGCCACCTGGTCCTCCCACCATACATTCATTACTCACTATGCCCTTACTCAAGGCCCCCTCTCTGACACTCGATTAGGCAGGGCAGTATTGCTTACGGCATTCCTGCCAGATCCGAAGTCCATACCTCCTTGAGATACACTGCTTTGAAGTCACCTAAAGTGGAGCACTCACAGGGACATCTCTCGAAGAAGAAGAGGAGGTTACTCACCTTGTGCAGTAGCTGATGTTCTTCGAGGTGAGTGTCCCTGTGGGTGCTCCATTACCCACCCTCCTCCCCTCTACTTCAGAGTTGGGGTGGCCTCCATTGTAGAGAAGGAACTGAGGGTACTGCCCGTGCATGCTCTCTGGTAACACACTCAGAATGAGTGACAGGTTCTAAGCATGCGTGGCCGGTAGGAGTACTGCTGCAAAAAATCTCCGATCAAAGGCGCAGGGGCGCACCGACACCTAAAGTGGAGCACCCACAGGGACACTCACCTCGAAGAATGTCAGCTACTGCACAAGGTGAGTAACCTCCTCCTCTTCAAAATATGTCATCCACATGGATTCCACAATCTACCCTCCTCTTCTGCCAGTACAGAATCCTACTGCTCTGAGATAGTGTATTAGCAAAGGAACTGAGAGATGTTTCGGTCTACTCCGCCTTCAGGGTCGGGGGGCCAGGAGGACATCTAGAGCACAGGCATGACCTGAATACATGCATCTGGCCAAGAGAATTCAGTCTCACACACATAGGGTGTATGCACATTGAGAGGGGTCCATGTGAACTACATATTTCAGAGAACCATTGTTACTGTAAGATAAGTAACCACTCTGGGTGGAGAGAAATGTTCGTCATCAAATACACTTGATGACTAATGGATGCACAGTATCTAATCTTTCATTAATTAAAAAAATAAAAACTTGTATCTTAATGTTTGTGAAGAAAACATTGAAAATGTGAACCAGGTGTTGCTCATCTCTGTATCGCCATGGTCACAGAAGCCTGGTTGTTCACTCCTATTCTTTTTCCCACCTCCATACAGTCTCACTCATTCCCTGCTCCCATGCAGCACTTTTCATCCCGAAAGATCCTAAAGCACTTCATTATTTAGACACTTATAGCATCATCTGTGTGGTAGAGGACAGCACCTAAAAGGCACAGATCACGCTGCATGACAATATAATGAGCAGGAGAAATTTTGGCTAGGAATAAATACCTATGTTTGTGGAAAGTACAGTAGAAATAAAAAAACAAATCTGCATTGTTTTTTAAAGAATTAGTATTTTCATCATCGGTCTGGAAATTTAAACTACAGAGGTAAAGATGACTCTTCTTTTTCCTTCCTGCAGACTATTTCGGGAACACTGTGATAAAGATGAAAAACAATGTCATGATTTTTTTTAAAGTTGAAATGAAAAATGCTGTGGAGCTCCCTCAATGGGAAAAGAAAAGCAAAAACATAGTCCTTTACTTGAATCCATCTGGTAACCTAGATATGCTGTTTATCAATGGTTCTAGTATACACCGTAAGGTCTATCCCTTGAAAACTGAAATGTTTACTTATATACATGGTTTTCAAGATATTTGCCCATATCTAGTATTTCAGCACAACATGGATTTAAATGTCTATTATCTGGACATGGGAGATGAAGTGACATTTTGGGCTCAAATAGTCTATATAGAGAATCTGGGCCTATCCACAATTGTGGAAATCTACAGGCCAGAACTGCTGATGCAGACAACAGATGTCAATTATGAAATAGCTCGTGGAATCTGTACTAAAAACCAGGTATGTTATATTAAAATCGTCCCTGTATACAGTACAATTTGCTTTATAATTACAATATATTTAACATAATTTGCAGTATATATCTTCATATAGACTTCCATTCTTTGCTTTCTTTGGGCAATAGAGTGAGTGTGTGTGTGTGTTCATGTTCAAGGGTGAGGGAAGGGCTGCTTCCCATTCCCACAAACTCCTTCCCTGGCAGATTGGCCACTTTTGACACCGTGACAGCTCCTGCCAGCATAAATCCAAGATGAATCAGCCCTTAATTTTCTGCTATATTAGTTTTAATATAATTATTAGCTTTCTAGTTTAGTAAGAAAAGGAACTAGTTTTGGAATCTGAATTATGGGAGTCACCACAAGTTATTGGAAGCCAAATATCTTGTAGCTTTGCAGATGTATATTTACAAGGTAGGGAATGGAGCTTTAAAGAAGCTTGTTCCCCAAGAGAGGAAAGGGACTGATTTAATAAAGAGTCTTATTTGAATAAAGGCTTTTCTACATACTGGGGAATGAACACTACCAGGTTGCAAATTCTAAAATGTACTAATGTGTTGTGCATTAATTGGTCCATGTAGACCCTGCTGGTACGCACTAAAGGTTTCTCGTGCACTTTAATGAAGTACTATGTTAAAACACTCTAGGGAACCTTTAGTGTGCATCAGCAGGGCCTACATGGACCAGTTAATGCGCAACACATTAGTACACTTTAGAAATCCCACCCCTGTACTACACAGACAGGCCTTAAGAGGAAGTTTAAGACTGAGTTTGATAATTTTTTTGAACGTTGTAAAAGAAACTGATTGTTGTTTGTTTCACAAATAATATACAATGAAAGATTTTTTTTAATATTTGTTATACATTTATTCAGTAAGAAAACAGTAACTGTCATTGCATTTCATCAGATCCCTATCTATGTAGTGTGACTGGGTGAAAAACAAGTTAGTATTCTTTATATCATTCAGAAGAGATAACTAGTGAGCTCATAATGTTTCAGACCTTCACCAGGAACCCAAAGAGTCCACTGAAATAGTATCTTTAGTACTAGATATTATGCCATATATACTGTTGTGATAGGTACTTTACTCAACAGAGCCCACTGATGGCGGGTGTTCATCGCTGCTCATCTTTTCTAAGGTTTGCTCTGTTTATCATGAAAATGTCCGTGATCAAAGCAAAGATTTTTTCCTAATGATCATTCCTCGTCATTCTGTCTCTTTTAGACAATGAAATTTTACCATAAAATGGACTATAGCCTTGAACCTAATTACACAGAAGCATTGTAAGTACTGTCTAATTGTTAAAAGATACTTAAGATGATGTAGATGGTAATTTATAGATCTATTGAATACCACAGTCCATTGGCTCTGATTTAGTATAAATTAAAAGTGTTTTAAATCCATAGAGCTCAAGACAAGTGTTAATTGATTTTATTTGCTTTGCTTTTGAAATGTTAAGTTGTATATTTCAATTTTATTTTAAGAAGTTGGGCCTGATTTTGATGTAATGTACACAATATAATCTCATTGATTTCAATGGAGTTGCATCTGCTTTATGATGCAATAATGTAACTAAGGCCTCAGTTCTAAAATCTCGCCCTGTCTCTCTAATGTCTCATGAATGTCCAGCAGTCAGCTTAAGATCAGCCTGGCCAAAACAGAGCTCTTAATCTTTCCCCGCAATTCCTCCCTGCTACTGCATTTCTCAGTCACTATGGACAACATCACCATTTTCCTATCACTTAGGCCTGTATGTCTTCTTTTAGCTGGCCCTCTCTCTAGATTCTCACAGACTTGTGTAAATCTTGCTGCTGCTTCTTGCATAATCTCTCTAAGATGCAGCCTTCCTCTGTCCACACAGCTAAAGCACTTGGCAAGGCCTTCATCGTTTCAACTATTGCTACCTCCTACCCTCTGTCTGTGACAAAGGCAGTCTTGTCCCTCTTTTAGTCGTTCCAAACACTGCTACAAAGATCATATTCCTAGCTTTTTTGCTTTTTCCATGTCACCCTTCTCTTTGCATCCCTTCCAGTGGCTCCTCTTTCTCTGTCACCTCAAACATAAGCTACTTGCCTTTGCTTTCAAGGCCCTTTACTGCTTATCTGCACCCTACCCGTCTTCTCTGATGTGCTATCAAGATGTGACTTCCACCTCTCCTGTGATAATGGTGTCAGCCTCCATTTTTCAGCTTCTTAAATTTTCAAACAAGCACCTTTGTGTTTTCTCCCATACGTCCCTTCACATATGGGAGGAGCTCCCCGTAAACCTCTGCAAAGCAAACTCATTGTCCTCCTTTTAAATCCTTCTCTAAAATTTTCCTTTGCTGTGATGCCTACAAAAAACTTGATAATGGTAAGGCACCTGGTAAGCTGAAACCACTGCCTTATCATGCCTACAAGTATTGTCTTATTGTTTCCTTGTGCTTCCCTGTCTGTCTATCTCTACCCACACATTGTCTTTTATGCTTAGGTTTTAAGTTCTTTGGGGCAGGCACCATCAGTTTAGGTATGTCTATACTTGAGTTGGAAGGTGTAAATTCCAGCTCACGGAGACATACCCACACTAACACCAATTGAGCTAGCATGCTAAAAAGAGAAATGTAGCCACAGCGGTGCAAGCAGAAAGAGGGGCTAGCTGCTCCAAGTATGCATTTAGGTTCTTAGGGTATGTCCACACTACAGGATTATTCCGATTTTACAGAAACTGATTTTTGGAAACAGATTGTATAAAGTCGAGTGCACGCGGCCACACTAAGCACATTCATTCGGCGGTGTGCGTCCATGTACCGAGGCTAGCATCAATTTCTGGAGCATTGCACTGTGAGTAGCTATCCCATAGTTCCCACAGTCTCCCCCACCCATTGGAATTCTGGGTTGAGATACCAATGCATGATGGGGAAAAAAACATTGTCGCTGGTGGTTCTGGGAACATCCTCCTCCCCCCCTCCATGAAAGCAATGGCAGACAACCATTTTGCGCCTTTTTTCCTGGGTGAACTGTACAGACGCCATACCACAGCAAGCATGGAGCCCACTCAGCTCAAGACATCAGTCATGAACATTGTAAACACCTCACGCATTCTCGTGCAGTTTATGCTGAGCCAGGACCTGCAAAACCAGGCGAGGAGGAGGCGGCTACAGCAGCAGGCGACGAGAGTGATGAGGACATGGACGTGAACACAGAATTCTCTCAAACCGCAAGGCTCAGCACTTTGGAGATCATGCTGTTAATGGGGCAGATTCTAGCCATGCAATGCCGATTTTGGGCCTGGGAAACAGGCACAGACTGGTGGGACCGCATAGTGTTGCAGGTGTGGGACAATTCCCAGTGGCTCTGAAACTTTTGCATGCGTAAGAGCACTTTCATGGAACTTTATGACTTGCTTTCCCCTGCCCTGAAGCACCAGAATACCAAGATGAGAGCAGCCCTCACAGTCACCAAGTGAGTGGCGATAGCCCTCTGGAAGCTTCAACGCCAGCAGCTAGCGTCAGTCAGAAGCAATTTGGAGTGGGAAAATCTAACTGTGGGGCGCCTGTTGATGCAAGTAGCCAAAGCAATCACTGAGGCTGCTGCTACCCAAAGGTATGGACTCTGGGAAATGTGCGGGTCCATAAGTGGATGCTTTTGCTGCAATGATTCCCTACTGTGGTGGGGGTAGATAGGAACCTAATATCCCTATCTTGCACGGAAGACCGCAGGGCAGCCATACGTAAAGCTGCAAGGGGTACTTTCAATGGTGCCTGAAAGCACTGGGGAACACAAGGGACGTCAACCAACCATCAAACATGGAATGGCTGGGAAAGGTTCATGACGCTTGCATCTTCAGGAACCTTACTCTGTTTAAATGGCTGCAGCAAGGGATTTACTTCCCAGACCAGAAAATAACTGTTGGGGATGTTGAAATGCCTATAGTTATCCTTGGGGACCCAGCCTACCCCTTAATGCCATGGCTCATGAAGCCATACACAGGCAGCCTGGACAGTTGTCAGGAGCTGTTCAACTACAAGCTGAGAAAGTGCAGAATGGTGGTAGAACGTGCATTTGGGCTTTTAAAAGGACACAGGTGCATGTCACTGACTCGCTTAGACCTCAGCCAAACCAATATCCCCATTGTTATTGCTATTTGCTGTATGCTCCACAATCTCTGTGAGAGTAAGGGGGAGACCTTTATGGCGGGGTGGGAGGCTGAGGCAAATCACCTGGCCACTGATGACGTGCAGCCAGACACCAGGACAATTAGAAGATCACACCAGGAAGCGGTGCGCATCAGAGAATCTTTGAAAACCAGTTTAATCACGGGCCAGGGTACAGTGTGACTGTTGTGTTTGTTTCTCCTTGATGAACCCCCCACCCTTGACTGACTTATTCCCTGTAAGCAACCCACCCTCCCCTTCGATGACAGCTTGCTTTCTAAGGAAATAAAGTCACTATCATTTAAAAATCATGTATTCTTTATTAACTGATAATAAAAAGAGGGAGAGAACTGACAAGGTAGCCTAGGTGGGGTTTGGGAAGAGGATTGGAGGGAAGGAAAAGGCCACTTCAGAAGTTCAAAATAATGATGGCCTTTTGGTCGGGCTGTCCACTGAGGTGGAGTAGGCAGGTGCACGGAGCCTCCACACACACCCCGCCCTCCGCGTTCTTACATGTCTGGGTGAGGAGGCTATGGAACTTGGGGAGGTGGGAAGGTGGTTATACAGGGGCTGTAGCAGCATTCTGTGATCCTGCTGCCGTTCCTGAAGCTCCATTAGATGCCAGAGCATGTCAGTTTGATTACGCAGCAGCCCCAGTGTTGCATTCTGCCACCGCTGATTTTCCTGCCGCCAACTCTGATCTTCCTGCCACCACCTCTCATCTCGAGCCTCCCTCCTGTCCTCACATTCACTGACATCTTTCCTGTACTTTGATACCACCTCATTCCACTCATTCAGATGAGCTCTTTCATTGAGGGTCGATTCCATGATTTCAGAGAACATTTCATCTCGCGTCCTTTTTTTCCACCGCCTTAACTGAGATGGCCTTCAGGACGGAGGAAGGAGGCTTGAAAAATTTGCAGCTGCAGGAGAGAGGGAAAAAAAGAGAGAGAAGTATTTAAAATATACATTTTACAGAACAATGCTTATACTCTTTCACGGTGAACAACACTATTCACCTTACATTGCACATGTGATTTCACTACAAGGTCGCATTTTGCATCTTAATATTGAGTGCCTGCGGCTTTGGTGTTACAGATCACAGATGCGGGTCCAGGCATCAGAATTCGGCTTGCATGCGGCCATGGTAAACCGTTATCTTTTGGCTTCTGCAGCCTTCATATATCCAGCGTCTTCCTTTCCCACATACCAAGCAAAGCCCATTGAGTGCTGCGGCTTTCCTGTTAATGTGCAGCAGCAGAAACCAAACTAACCCCCACCCCATCCAGTTATCTGGAATGATCGGTTTACCCCTCCCCACACCACATGGCTGGTATCAGGGAAGATCCCTGCTAGCCACCCCCCACCGCGTGGCTGGTATCAGGGAAGATCTCTGCTAGCCAAACGCAAAAAAGCTCAGCGCCAATCCCCCTCCCCGCTCCCTTCCGCTTGGCTAACTGCAAGGAAGGCTTTCTTTTCAGCCACAGCAGCAGAGAATCCTGTGGCACCTTATAGACTAACAGAAGTTTTGGAGTGTGAGCTTTCGTGGGTGAATACCCACTTCGTCAGAACTGTAGGGGAAATCATGGCAGGTATATATGCTAGCAAGCAAGCTAGAGATATGAGGTTTAGTTCATCAGGGAGATGAGGCCCTGTTCTAGCAGCTGAGGTGTGAAAACCAAGAGAGGAGAAAAATGTTTCTGTAGCTTGGCAAGCCATTCACAGTCTTTGTTCAATCCTGAGTTGATGGTGTCAAATTTGCAATAACTGAAGCTCAGCAGTTTTCTCGTTTGAAGTCTGGTCCTGAAGTTTTTTGCTGCAGGATGCCACCTTAAGTCTGCTATAGTGTGCCAGGGAGGTTTGAAGTGCTCTCCTACAGGTTTTTGTATATTGCCATTCCTGATATCTGATTGTGTCCATTTATCCTTTCCGTAGAAACTGTCCAGTTTGGCCGATGTACATAGTAGAGGGCATTGCTGGCAATGATGGCGTATATTACATTGGTGGACATGCAGGTGAATGAACCGGTGATGGTGTGGCTGTTCTGGTTAGGTCCGTGATGTGTTCGCTGGTGTAGATATGTGGGGCAGAGTTGGCATCGAGGTTTGTGCATGGATTGGTTCCTGAGCGGAGTTACTATGGTGTGGTGTGCAGTTGCTGGTGAGAATACGTTTCAGGTCGCAGGTTCTGTGGGCGAGGATTGGCCTGCCACCCAAGGCCTATGAAAGTGTGGGATCGTTGTCCAGGATGGGTGTAGATCCCTGATGATGCATTGGGAGGGTTTAGCTGGGGCTGTATGTGATGGCCAGTGGAGTCCTGTTGTCCTGCAGACAAACCGGAGAAAGAACCAGCAGGGTACTTCAGTCGGCTGAGAAAAAGATCCTGACTGTTGGGGAGAACGGAGTACTGTGTGCTCTCCGCAAGCTCGTTGTCTCCTCTCTCTCCTCATTATCTTCCCATCCACAGAATCCTCAGGCATAGTGAGATCACCCCCTCCTCGAACCACGGTCAGGGGTGAGAGTAGTGGCGGCCCCCCTAGAATTGATGCAGCTCAGCGTAGAAGCCAGCATGTCTGCAGCTCTGCCCCGGACCTTCCATTCCATTCTTTGGTTTTCTGGTAGGCTTGTCTGAGCTCCTAATTTCATGCAGCACTGTGTTGAGTCCCTGTAGTGTCCTCTGTCCAATGACCTTGGAGATTTTTCAAAGTTTTTTCATTTCGTCTTTTGGAACGTAGTTCTACTAGCACGGATCCTCTCCCCATACAGCGATCAGATCCAGTACCTCCCGTACAGTCCATGTGGTGCTCTTTTTCGATTCTCAGACTGCATGGTTACCTGTGCTGATGAGCTCTGCATGGTCACCTATGCTGATCAGCTCTCCGTGCTGGCAAACAGGAAATGAAATTAAAGTTCATGGGGCTTTTCCTGTCTACCTGGCCAGTGCATCCGAGTTCAGATTGCTGTCCAGAGCGGTCACAATGGTGCACTGTGGGATAGCTCCCGGAGGCCAATACCGTCGAATTGCGGCCACACTAACCCTAATTCAAAATAGCAATACCGATTTCAGCGCTACTCCCCTCATCGGGGAGGAGTACAGCTATTGATATTAAGAGCCCTTTATACCGAAATAAAGGGCTTCGTTGTGTGGACAGGTGCAGGGTTAATTCGGTTTAAGGCTGCTAAATTCGAGATAAACTCGTAGTGTAGACCAGACCTTAGATGGGATCGCATTCAGAGTGGCTAGTCATTGTTCACGTTGCAACAGCTACACTTTTATTTTTAGCACAGTATCTTGATCAGAGTTAGGGTGGGTATGTCTCCTCTCCTGGAATTTACACTTTCCAGCTCCAGTGTAGACATATCTGTTGTTATGTTCTTGTACAATACCTTCAAAAGACAAGCCTGGGAACTTAATTTCATAACTCTGCCAGACACTAAAACCATGGTTTCAGAGACATTGGTTTTATGGCACATTACAACAATTTGTAACACACCGCACTGCCTGCTACCCCTTAACTGCCCACTTCATTTTAAGCAATCTTCTACAGTAGATATGAACCCCTTATGCTTAACAATCTGTTCCAACTTGTATTTAGCTGAGACATTCTTGTTACC
The DNA here is from genome assembly GCF_003597395.2 of Chelonoidis abingdonii. Classification (NCBI taxonomy): domain Eukaryota; kingdom Metazoa; phylum Chordata; order Testudines; family Testudinidae; genus Chelonoidis; species Chelonoidis abingdonii. The sequence goes on from NC_133771.1 coordinate 146,708,629, forward strand.
TTCCCCTGACTTGAAGAAGAGCTCTGTAAAGCTCAGAAACTTGTCCCAGACCAAAAACTTTGGTCCAGTAAAAGATATTACCTCATCTGTCTTGTCTCTCTCGTATCCTGGGACAAACACGGCTACCACAACACAGCAAAGCATCCTTAAAATACAAATGGCTTAAATACCCTACTGCCACCAAACAAATACCTTGCTATACTTGCAATTGTGTAGTTAGTTTAGTTAGTTAGTGTATGTCTACACTTCAGTAAAACTCCTGCGGCAGGCCCATGTCAGCTGACATGGGCTTGCAGGGCTTGAGCTGATGAGCTATACATTTGCAGTGTATGCATCCAGGCTCAGGCTGGAACCCGTGCTCTGTGACCCTTTGGGGTGGGTGGGGAAGAGAAGGGAGGGAGGAAGAGTCTCAGAGCCCAGGCTCCAGCCCAACCCTGGATGTCTACACTGCAATTTTATAGTCCCAGAAGCCCGAGTCAGCTGACATGGGCCAGCCTGGGTCTTTTATTACAATTTACAGTAATTAGTTTAGTTAGTTAAATGCTATTACTGATTTATTTTCAAACGTATGTAAATCTTAATATTCTTGTTGGGGGGCGGGGGGTGTCCCATGTAGAATTGCATCCACAGGTGTTATGACAGTTGAACTACAACCTAGTATGTCTGGAAAAATGTGTGCAACAAACAATAAGGTAAGTTTTGTAGCTTGAGAAACTTATTTGGCTAAAATGTGGCGGTGTTACATCTTAGACTCTTATGGTGAAATTCTCACCCCATTGATATTGATGGGAGTTTTACAGCTGAGTTCAGTGGGGCTAGGATTTCATCTTTAGGATATAAATGCCAATTCATGTGGCTCCAGTTAACTAAAGTAAGGGTATATCTTCCAAAGCTTTCTGTATGCTGCCTAAGTAGGGCTGCAGAAGAGGGAGGGTTCACAGCAAGGTGCTGGTGAGAAAGTGCTCAAGACAGTTGAAGAGTGATGATGTGTCCTTGACATTGAGGAAGCCGTAGAGAGAGGTAGAGTTGCCCCTATATCTAGATGAAGTTGCTGGCCTCCATTAGCATCAATGCTTCCATTCAGACTCCTCAAGTCCTGAGGACAAAGGCCCATTTTTGGAAAGCTTAAAAGTTCCTCAGGGCTTCGGAAGCTAAGCTCCTGTGGAACTTTTAAGCTTTTGAAGTGGAGCTCCTCATAATTCAAACTACTGATTATCCAAATAGTTCAAATGTGCTTTTAGACAGTTGGAATCAACTTATATAACTGAACTATTTTTAATAATAAAAGGATATTAAACATTTTAGGCTTAAGACTTGTCTTTTAATGATAAAAAAGCATAAGCACATTTATACACTGCAGTTTGTATTGCAACAGATATATATATTTTGACTCATATATCAAATTAATTTACCCTGTTTGTACATATGCATATATTTAATTCTGTGCTAAAATCCATCATGGCTCAGCCTGACCCTTTTTCTTTGGTTAACTTTATATAAATTAATTATGTATATAATAGATGTACATTAATTATGTATATGGTAGTATACGCAAAAATATAGATATTGTAATACAGGAGGGCCAGGGAGCAGTGGTTGAAGCCAGGGAAATATATAAGCCCTAGGCTAGTTATGGCGTGGTTCTTTGTAGAGGAGGGAGGGTTGCTACAAGTTAATTGGAGCACCTGTAGTCAATTAAGGCCCTGTCAGGAACCTAATAAAACCCCCTGCTTCAGGCAGTCAGAGGAAGAGGAGGAGGAGGAGGAGAAAGGAGAGAGGACTGGAGCTTGGAAGTGTGTTGTGAGATCTCAAAAAACAGAGAACTGAAGTAAGGGAGATCCTGCCCTGCAGGGCAGGAAGACTCCCTCCCCCAGTGTTTAAGTACCGAGGGTAACCCCACCCAAGTGGGAAGAGGGTAAGAAACCCACAGGGGTTGAGAGGTGCTGGGACTCAGAGCGAGGAGCAAACCCAGACCCCTCCCCCACTTCCCTCCCCTACCACCTTCCCGGGCCACTAGCGGGGCCTGTGGTACCCAAGAGCAGGGGCAAAGGGTGGTGTCTTAGGCCCCCAAGAAAAGCACAGGACCGACCATACGAACGTTGGCCATCTTGTCACAATATAGATCTGTATGTAATATAATGTATTTCTTTTCAGCTAACTCATTTTTTTGTTGGCTGTCCTCCATCAAGGCATATTGTCATTCATAGGCAAGTTTTAATTATCTTCTATTATTTCTGGTTTATTTCATTTTAAAACAGAAGTATTATTGTTAGTCTAATATGCCTCAGTTATCCCATTTGTAAAATGTTTTACTTTTAATTATGTATAAAACCAATATAAAGAGAAAAATACCTCTCCCATGCTGTGTATACCTTTTTAAAAAATGTACATGACAAAATACATAAATTCAGCTTATCTCTCCTTAGCACACAAAAAATCCTAAACAAAAACCCCAAAATAAAAAAATAGTTTTAAAATACACATTATCCCTTAATATACCAACTCTCTCTCACCTCCTTCTCCTACAGAAAAATTAAAAATAGATGAACCTTGTAGCATAAACAGAAGCTCAATAAATGTTAAGTTCCATAGTCAAGGGGCTATAATGAAAAAAACAGCCCAGCTACATTTGCCACAGTGTGGACATCTCCACCACGGCACCAGTTTCTGACACCAGGGGGAGCAGCACCACTCTTGTCACTGGACAGAGATTCATCATCTTCCAAGTCTGAGATCGGGTTTTACTTCTCCCATTCAAGGAGCTGTGCTTGCCAGTCTTCTAGGCATTTCCACTTGTCCGTGGTCCCAGGCACAGGAGTACCATCAAGTGATTGGTCAGGAGCTCACTGGGGGGCAGCAGGAGCAAAGCCAGAGGCTGCACCTGCCCCAGGTAGGCCAACTGAGCACTCCAGCATCCCCATAACTCACCACAATTGATCTGGAGCACGGAGTCCTTGGGCCAGAAGCAAGTGCGCATGGTTCTCTCCATGTGGGCTGGACTGGCTGCTCCACTCTGCGGGGTGTGCATGGCTGGTGCAGGGGGCAGTGCAGCGGGGGGCTGTAACAGCTGCTTCCTCAGGGACCCAGGGATGAAGTTAAGTGCTGAGCCAGCCTCTCTTACTTCCAGCCTTGGTGCTCTGTGTGCATCCCATACACAGGGCTGTGCCACCAACTGAGGCCCCACCTGGCAGCAGCCCAGGCTCTCCCTCTTTCTTTCTTCCCTCCCACTCCAGTCTCACACTTAGCATCATCTTCTCCTGCCTGGTGAGTCTAGGGGAAAGGGGCCTGTTTCTCTGGGGTCCTTAAATGGCCAAGCTCCCACTGGTGCAGCCCCTTCTTGGGGCTCATTGGGCAGCTTAGACGAGTCTATCTGGCACTCTGCGAGCTGTGGGCCTGCAGAGAGAGCTCACAGCCTGCCCAGACTAAGCTGGGCTCCTACCTTTTATATGCTGCCTCCCTGCTGAGCATGCCCAGCAGGGTCAGAGGGGTGGGGCTTCCTCAACCTGCAAAGCAGAGTTAACCCTCTCAGGGCTGGTGCGAGGTAGGTACACCCCGTCACAGGGCTCCAACTGGACCCTCGGATACAGACCAGACTCCCTTGTCCTACTGGCACCTCCAGATCTTGGCTCCCCCAGATTCCATGCTGAGTGCCTAGGTGGGAGGGGACTGTGGCCCGTAAAGCTCTGAGGTGGGATGTGCTTTGCTGCAGGAGCCCCTCCATTCAGTGTGTCTATGGGCCATAAGGCAGTTGGGGCATGGTGCTGTCAGTGCTCTGTCTCCATTCAGTGCTTCAGCCATGGTCAAGCTGTGATGAAGACATGGAGTAAATCAAGCTGGCTGCCCAGGATTGGGGGCATGGGTCACTGAGGGAAGCATTGAGGGCAACTTTGCCCACTATGCCATTTTCCCTAAGTTATAATTTGGAATTGCAAACCAGCAAGCACTGCTGGGCAGGTATGATTCTAACATGTGGGACTCCATGCAGAAATTGAAGGACTTGCTCCCACAAGAGGCCAGGCATGAGTTCTTTCTAGTGGACGAGGGAGAATGAGCGACACAGGCTCTTTACAATCTGCTTTGGATGCAGCTGACTCAGCAGCTAGGTCCATGGTTTCGGCAGTTGCCATGCACAGGAGTTCATGGTTATAGTCTTTGGGACCTCCCTCAAGAGGTCCAGCAGACACTTCAGGACTTGCCGTTCGAAGGAGCTTCACTTTTTTTGGAACAGACTGATGCAAAGCTTCAAGGTCTAAAAGACTCAACCCTTCTGGTACTCTGCCCTGATTGGGCCATCAGGATCTGCAGAGGAAGAAAATCAGGGGGTTTAGGCATAGACCACCCCCCTTCTACTTGGATATTAATGTCTGCCCCACCCAGGAATCCAAGGTGTTCTAAGCGGGCATTTTGATGGAACACTTGAAAATGCCATACTAGTTCCCATGATGCTAGACCCTGTTTCTTCTTTATTTGCAAACCACCTTTCCTGTAGTCCCAAAGTATCACCACGGGCTGTTGTGTGTTGAGCACGGTGGAATGGGATATGCCCTTCAGTTTATTTCTACCCCTCCTTTCCACCCTCCCTCCCCATCCCTCCTTTGGGATCTCTCTCACAAAGAACTTCTGGTCCAGGCGGTTCAATCTCTCCTTTGGGTGGGACCCATGAAAGAGGTTCCGCAGAATTTAAGAGGGAAGGGATTGTACTCCTGTTATTTCCTAATCCCATAAATCAAGAGAGGTCTCAGATCAATTTTAGACCCATCTCAAGAAAATAAAGTTTCTCATGGTCACGCTGGCATCCCTTATGCCCTCTCTGGATCCCATAGACTGGTATGCCACCCTCAATTTAAGAGATGCTTATTTTCACGTGTTAATATACCAAGTCCACAGAAGATTCCTCAGATATGTAGTGAACAACTCAAATTACCAATATATAATGGCATACAATTACAAAATGGCATAACTTCTGAGGTTGGTCTCAATGATCGGTCTAGGGATCAGGTAGTGTCCAACATTCAACTCATCCAGTCAACGTTCAAGGCCCTAGGCCTTCTGATAAATGCATAAAAGTCTACCCTCACTCCACTGCAGAGGACAGAGTTCACTGGGGTGGTGCTCAACTCTCTGTATTCCAGGGGTGCGATTCCAATCAATCAGATCCCTAACAACACACCTCAAAGGACATCCAATTACAACAGCCTGAAATTAACTGTATGAGGCTTTTAGATCACATGATCTTGTGCACATACATGGTACCACACGCAAGGCTGCACCTCAGACCCTTCCAGACATAGCTGGCCTCCATGTACTCGCCAACATACCACCCTGTACTCACGGGTACCTCTACAGGTTCTTGTCTCTCTAAATTCGTGGTTGGATCCGCTTACTGTTTGTGTGGGAGTCCCCTTTAAGCACCCTCAACCATCAATAATCCCTGGTCTCAGATGCATCAGTGTTAGGGTGGGGAGCTCACGTGAGCTCCCCATAGAACTCAAGGCCTTTGGTGGAAATATCAGTCCACACCAATGTCAGGGATCTCAAAGCAGTTGGCCTTGCCTGTCAGGCCTTTCTGCCCCTCCTTAAGGGCAGAAACTTGTTTGTTCTTTGAGTGCTTGCTCATATCAATTCCAATTAGGTGTGCACACGCCGCGTGCACGGTCGTCGAAAGATTTTTACCCTAGCAACACTTGGTGGGTCAGCTGGGTCGCCCCCTGGAGTGGCGCCGTTATAGCGCCGGATATATACCCCTGCCGACCCAACGGCCCTTCAGTTCCTTCTTACCGCCCGTGACGGTCGTTGGAACAGTGGAGCGCGGCTTTGCTGATCTCCACATCCTTAGCTTCTTGTAGTTCTTTGCTCTTTACTGTATTTATAGTTGGAGTTCTTGTAGTTATAGTTAGTGTTAGTTCTTCTATTCATAGTTAGTGTTTATAGTTGAAGGGGGGATTGGGGATTAGCCCCTTTCCTCCACCCCGGTGCAGGCCCATGCCAAAGGCACCGGGATTCAAACCGTGCTCAGCGTGCCAGAAGTGATGCCAATAGGGGATCCCCATGACTCCTGCCTCAAATGCCTAGGGGAATCCCACCTTGTTGACAAGTGCCGCATTTGCAAGTCATTTAAACCAAGGATGAAGAAGGAGCTGGACTTTCGTTTGAAGCAGCTCTTCATGGAATCGGCACTTAGTCCTGCAACATCAGTATCAAGCGCCCAACAGACTGCCTCGGTAAGGAGCGCCCCTTCAGTACCGGATCACTTCAGTACCGAGAAGGAGTCCCAGCACCGATCTCTACCGGCACTGACTCCTCAGCAGTGCTCCCTTTCCCCAACTGGGAAACGACATAGTGCTCCGACTCCGGCCTCGCAGAAGGAGCACTCGTCTAAGACGGTTCGTTGAGCACCGTCATCCGCTGCGGCACTGTCGAAGCCAGCACCGCAGATTGCAGCTCCACCTGGCGCAGCACCATCGATTCTGGTCCCACAAGGGCCATTGAGTCCGGTGCTAGACAGCTCCCCAGCTCCGGCTGTGGTTGAGCTTGTTCTCCCTTCTATGCTGGAGACCTCTACGGCAAGGGAGCTCATTGCTATGACGGAGCCGATATGTCCTCAACCCCCGGCACCGCCGGTGCGGGTTGTTCAATCCATCGGCAAGTCGGCCCTCGTAAGGCCTCCTCCTGTCGGTCCACCAGAGAGACGTCATTCTAGATCACGGTCTCGCAGACGCTCTCAATCACATCGTTCCCGCTCCCAGCGTCGCTCGCAGTCCCGGCACCACTCTCCATCACGGTACCAGTCGCACTCGCAGCGATGTTCAGTATCTCGTTCACCAGACAGATACTCCTGGTACCGATCTGGCTCTCGGCACTGATCTCGGTGCCGTGTATCCCGCAGTCGATCCAGGTGAAGGGACTCGAGATCCAGGTCGACCTCCCAGCACCGGTACGGTAGAAGGTCCCGGTCTCGCTCATGGTACTGCCTTAGCTCCCGGTACCGCTCCCCAGTACCGCCTCGAGATCGAGCGTCAAGAACAGTGGCACCCTCCCAAGGTCTCTCGGCACCACCGTGGCCTTCGAGACACACGTCAGTATCATCTCAGGCTGGCAGTACATCCTACCATCAGGAGCGGGAATCTAACGTCCCCAGCCAATATCTGCAGGAACAAAGCCACGAACAAGGGCCTCATCACTGGTCCTTCTGGACACTATGGGCATACTACCAGGCCCAAGGTGCCCCATCAGTGGCTCAACACTCGGCCCCGTCAGAACACCAGGTACCAGAGGCGACAGTGAGCCGCCCTCCCCCTACGGGCATGGACAAGGCTCCAATTTCCTCTGCAGTCACCGAGATTCCACCTGATGCAGATGACTCCCTTCAAATGCACGACCCACCTCAGGACCCATTGGTCCCAGGCATCTCCTCCTCCTCCTCACCTGATGGGGCGGTAGAAGGAACATCCTCCTCAGGCCCTCCACCAATCGATCTCAGAGCCCATCAAGATCTCTTGAGGCAGGTGGCCCAGAATATGAACTTGCAGGTGGAGGAGGTCACTGAAATAGAGGACCCAGTCGTGGACATCTTATTAGCTGATGCACCCACTAGAGTGGCTCTCCCGTTCATCCGCACTATACAAGCCAATGCGGACACCATTTGGCAATCCCCAGCTTCAGTTCCACCTACAGATAGGGGAGTAGAGAGGAAATATATGGTCCCCTCAAAGGGGTATGAATATCTCTACACCCACCCACCACCCTGCTCTCTGATTGTCCAATCGGTGAACGAATGGGAGCATCATGGCCAGCAAGCATCAGCTCCTAAGGCAAAGGAGGCTAGACGCATGGACCTCCTAGGCTGCAAAATATACTCGACTGGGGGCCTCCAGCTTAGGGTGGCAAACCAACAAGCCCTCCTAAGTCGGTATAACTTTAATATGTGGGTGTCCGTGGGGAAGTTTACGGAGCTTCTTCCCCAGGAGTCCCATCCAGAGTTTATGGCCCTGCTTGAAGAGAGTAAAAAAGTGGCAAGAACCTCCCTCCAGGCCTCTCTGGACGCAGCGGACTTGGCTGCCAGAACTCTGGCATCCGGAGTGACGATGAGGCTTATCTCCTGGCTCCAGGCTTCAGGCCTTCCCCCTGAATTGCAACAGACCATTCAGGATTTACCCTTCGAGGGCCAGGGCCTTTTCTCAGACAAAACCGACCCCAGGTTCCAATATCAGAAAGACAACCGGGTCATAATGCGCTCGCTGGGTATGCACATGCCAGTGACCCAACGAAGGTCCTTCCGGCCCCAGCCACACCGCCCTTACAACCAGTCTAGGCTGCGTCAGGATGCTACCAGGAAGCGTGGCAGGGGGAATCGGCGGAGGCAGTCTGGTCCTCAAGGAACCCAAAGTCAAGTGCTTCCTAAACCACCAATGGGGCCCAAGCAAAACTTTTGATGAGATGCCCGAGGATGGCCCACCAGTTATCTTACCGGATCCTTCTCCCTCCTTTTTCAACCGCCTCTCCCATTTCCTCCCTGCCTGGTCCCAGCTAACCTCAGATCGTTGGGTCCTCCGCATGGTGGAAGTGGGTTACCACCTCCAGTTTGTTTCAAACCCCCCCCACCCTCCCTACCCGTCCCTCTTCAGGGACCCCTCTCACGAGCAAGTCCTCTTACAAGAGGTCCAGGCGCTCCTAAAACTGGGAGCCATAGAGGAGGTGCCAGAAGACATGAGGGGCAAGGGGTTCTATTCCCGCTACTTCTTAATCCCCAAGGCAAAGGGAAGTCTACGACCAATCCTAGATCTGCGAGAACTCAACAAATTCCTGATAAAGCTGAAGTTCCACATGATATCCCTGGGGACCATCATTCCATCCCTGGATCCAGGAGACTGGTATGCCGCCCTCGATATGAAGGACGCTTATTTCCACATTGCCATTTATCCACCACACAGACGGTACCTCCATTTTGTGGTCAACCACCAACACTTTCAGTTCACAGTACTTCCCTTTGGCCTTTCTACAGCTCCAAGGGTCTTCACTAAATGCATGGCTATAGTAGCCACCTCCCTCCGGCGTCGTCGAGTACACGTCTACCCATATCTCGACGATTGGCTCATTCGAGGGACTTCCCAGTCACTAGTATCGCAGAACCTGGGCATTGTCAGAGACCTCTTCGGGAGCCTAGGCCTCATGATCAACACAGAAAAATCTACTCTGACACCCACGCAGAGAATAGACTTCATCGGAGCTGTTCGGGACTCCAATATGGCCAGAGCCTTCCTTCCCCAGTCGCTTTTTCAAACGATGGCTTCAATAATTCGAAGTCTTCAATCATTTCCGACAACATAGGTGCGCACTTGCCTCGGCCTAATAGGTCACATGGCCTCCTGCACCTTTGTGACCAAGTCCCTTCCAAACCTAGCTGGCTTCAATATACCATCCACACAGAGACCGTCTGAATTTGGTGCTCACTATCCCCAGGAAGATTCTTGACTCCCTCACTTGGTGGTTAGACCCCTCTCTGGTTTGCACAGGGATGCCATTCCACCCACCGCAACCCTCGGTGGCCCTAACCACAGACGCGTCATTTCTGGGTTGGGGTGCCCATCTCGGGAGCCTTCACACTCAAGGCCTCTGGTTGCCCCAAGAGCTGGCCCTGCACATCAACGTGAGGGAGCTGAGAGCAGTCTGTCTAGCATGCCAGGTGTTTCGGGACCATCTACAAGGCTGTTGTGTATCAGTGTTCACAGCCAACACAACAGCCATGTTTTACATAAACAAGCAGGGAGGAGCACGCTCCTCCTTCCTTTGTCAAGAAGCCATTCACCTCTGGGACTTTTGCATAGCCCACTCTATCGATTTGGTAGCATCTTTTCTCCCAGGAGTCCAGAACACTCTGGCAGATCACCTCAGCAGGTCCTTCCTGTCTCACAAGTGGTCGATACACCTGGACGTTATCCATTCTGTTTTCCAGAGTTGGGGCTTTCCCCACATAGACCTCTTTGCCTCTCGAGAGAACAGGAAATGCCAAGTGTTCTGTTCCTTCCAAGGACGCTCCCCGGGCTTCCTTTCAGACACATTCCTGATCCCGTGGAAGAGGCACCTACTTTATGCCTTCCCACCATTTCTGCTCGTCCACAGAGTCCTACTCAAGCTCCGCAGGGACAGATCCCACCTGATCCTCATTGCTCCAGCATGGCTGAGGCAGCATTGGTACACCCTGTTGTTTGACCTCTCAGTGGCAGACCCGATCCCCCTGCCACTCTGGCCGGACCTCATAACACAGGACTTCGGCAAGCTTCACCATCCGGACCTGCAATCCCTTCTTCTCATGGCATGGCTGCTGTGTGGTTGAGCCAGTCTGAGTTGCGTTGCTCTGCCTCGGTTCAACAGGTGCTCTTGGGCAGTAGGAAGTCTTCCACGAGGACGACATATCTCGCCAAGTGGAAGCGTTTCTCCTACTGGTGCACTCAGAATAACTTAGTCCCCGGACAGGTATCTGTCCCCACTGACCTGGATTACCTATGGTCCCTGAAAGAGCAGGGCCTGGCGGTCTCTTCTATAAAGGTGCATTTGGCAGCTATTTCCGCCTTCCACCCAGGGGAAAGTGGCAGTTCAATCTTTTCTCACCCCATAGTTTCCAGGTTCCTTAAGGGATTGGAGGCTGGTCCCTCAAGTCAGATGCTGACCTCTACCTGGGATCTAAACCTGGTGCTAGCCAAGCTTATGGGTGCCCCTTTTGAGCCTCTGGCCACCTGCTCGCTGCTGTACCTCTCCTGGAAGACAGCCTTCCTTGTCGCTATCGCCTCGGCAAGACAAGTGTCGGACCTTCAGGCTTTGACAGCGGACCCCCGTATATGGTATTCCACAAGGACAAGGTACAGCTGCGCCCGCACCCTCTTTCCTCCTGAGAGTGGTGTCTGCCTTTCATGTCAATCAAGACATCTTTCTCCCAGTCTTTTTCCCGAAGCCGCACTCATCGCGTCAGGAACAAAACTGCATACCTTGGATGTCCATAGGGCTCTCACCTTTTATATCGAGAGACCAACCCTTCCGACGTTCGCCTCAGCTCTTTGTAGCAGTGGCAGACCGGATGAAAGGCATCCCGGTCTCTTCCCAAAGAATTCATCTTGGGTGACATCCTGCATCCGAACATGCCTATGAATTGGCTCACATTCCGGCTAGCCATCTCACCGCCCATTCTACTCGGGCGCAAGCCTCATCTGCCGCTTTCCTGGCCCATGTCCCCATCCAGGACATATGTCGTGCTGCTACCTGGTCATCAATTCACACCTTTGCCTCACATTATGCATGGGTTCAGCAGTCCAGAGATGATGTAGCCTTTGGCTCAGCAGTTTTGCATTCTGCAACGTCTCACTCCGACCCCACCGCCTAGGTAAGGCTTGGGAATCACCTAATTGGAATCGATATGAGCAAGCACTCAAAGAAGAAAAGATGGTTACTCACCTCGGTAACTGTTGTTCTTCGAGATGTGTTGCTCATATCCATTCCAAACCCGCCCTCCTTCCCCATTGTTGGAGTAGCCAGCAAGAAGGAACTGAAGGGCCGTTGGGTCGGCAGGGGTATATATCCAGCACTATAGCGGCGCCACTCCAGGGGGCGACCCAGCCGATCCACCGAGTGTTGCTAGGGTAAAAATCTTCCGACAAGCGTGCACGCAGCACGCGCACACCTAATTGGAATGAATATGAGCAAAACATCTCGAAGAACAACAGTTATAAAGGTGAGTAACCGTCTTTTCTCACAGACAACGCTGCAGCCATGTTTTATCTCAAAAGGCCAGGAGGAGCTTGCTCTTCCTTCCTTTGTCAAGAAGCAATACAGCTATGACAGTTTTACATAGCCAATCAGTCTTGAGGCGTCTTACCTTCCAGGAACGCAGAACTGGCAGATTACCTCAGCAGGTCTTTCTGCAGTCACCGCTAGTGGTCCCTTCACCTGGATGTGGTGAGAGATGTTTTCCAGCAGTGGGGGATTCCCTAGATAGACCTATTTGCAAACAAGTACAACAGAAAGTGTCACCAGTTGTGCTCCCTAAGAAGCCAGAGTTCAAGTTATATCATAAATGCCTTTTTAATACCTTGGATGGGTCATCTTTACTATTCTTTACCTCCTAGTCCACTCATGCAGAGGTTGCTGCTAAAGATCAAATAGGACCAGGACCAGATTATTCTGATGGACCCTAGCATGGCCCTCCCAACACTGGTTCTCTGCTAGGCATTTCAGTGGCAACTTCAATCCCACTTCTGTTGCATCCAGACCTGATCTCTCAGGCCCACAGTTGACTGCTCCACCCAAACCTGAGCCTCCTTCATCTAATGGCTGGAAGCTTCATAGCTAAATCTCAGAGAGCAGGCTTTCTCAGAGCAAGTTTGTCAGGTCCTACTTGGTAGTAGAAAGCCCTCCGCCAGCCCTCCTCTCTTGAAGTGGAAGCAGTTCTCTTTTGGGCATCCCAACATGGAGTCTCACCCATGCATTCATCCATACAAGACATATTTGAATATTTATGGCACCTGAAATAGCAAGGCGTAGCAATCTCCTCTGTCAGGTTCACCTTGCAGGGGTATCAGCTTTCCACCATTGGGTCAATTTTTTCAGATGACCCGTCTGTCCAGTTCCTCAGAGGTCTAGAAAGGTTATACAGTACCCTCGAGCAAGAACCTGTTCCGCCTGGGACCTGAACCTGGTCTAATCAAAGCTTATGGGGCCACTGCTTGAACCTTTGGCAATGTGCTCCTTGTTATATCTCTCCTGGAAAGTGGCTTTCTAAGTCGCCATCACTTCAGCCAGAAGGGTCTCCATCCCTTCCCATCAGAACCTCTGTACACAGTCTTCATTAAGGATAAGGTGTATTTACGTCCTTACCCCCGTTTTCTCCCAAAAGTGGTTTCACAATTTCATAGCAATCAGGCAATCTACCTACCTGTCTTCTATCCAAAGCCTCATGCAAATAGGAATGAATGTCTTTACTCATTGGATGGACGAACCCTAGCTTTCTACATAGAAAGAACTAAACCATTCTAAAGGTCCACTCAACTGTTCATAGCTGTATCTGACAGGATGAAGGGTCTCACAATCTCTTCACAGATAATTTCATCTTGGAGTACTTCATGTATTCGCACTTGTTACAATTAGGTAGGTCAGCGTTTCACCACCAACTAACCTGACTGTTCATTCCACAAGGTCATAAGCATTCCCAGCAGCATTCCTAGTGCAGATTCTTATTCAGGATATTTGTAGAGCAGCAACCTGGTCATCAGTGCACACATTCTCCTTCCATTATGCCGTCATTCAGCATTCCAGAGATTATGACAAATTTAGTCAAGATGTTCTTCAGTCTGTGTGTCCATGAACTCCAATCCCTCCACCTATTCAGCCGCTTAGGAGTCACATAGAGTGGAATGCACATGTGCAATCACTCAAAGAAGAAAAAAACAGTTACTAACCTTCCATAACTGTTCTTCTTTGAAATGCACTGAATATGTCCCTTCCACAACCTGTCCCCCTACACTGGAGTTTTCCAGAAAGAAGGAACTGAGGGGATGTAGGGTTGGTTGGACGCTTTATACTGGTGCTTGTTGGCATACACTGGCAGGGGGCACCCTGACGCGTTCCATTAAGGGAAAAATTTCAAGTGATTGTGCTTGGAGAGCGCACATACCTAAGTGGAATGTATATGTGCAACATTTCTCAAAGAACAACAATAACCAATTTTTATCACTGAAATGGGTGCTCAGTGCAGATGAGAAGTTGGATTCATGAAACTTTGCCCTGCACAGCTTCAGCTCCAGAGTAGATTAGAGCAGTCCTAGGGCTGCTCTAACATATGCCAGCTGGCAAAGGCCCCCCAAGGCAGACCACAGTGGCATTCCAGCCTCATCCCTTTCCCTCACTTGGCAAATGCAAAGTGGAATAAGAACCAGTTATGCTATGCTGGCTCTATGTCAGTTGAGAGCTTCTTTCTGCTGAGGGAATTCACAGCTAGCCAGATGTGGCTAGTGTATGGCCCATTTGCACTGCCAGAGTGGTGAAAAAGGGACCAGACTGAGAGAGAGAGAATCTGGCCCATATTTAATGTATCAAAGCATTTGAGAAAGTTTTGGTGAATAGAGGTCAAAATATAGAATAAATATTGGATAGTGATAATTCTCAGATAATACTAGCATGATGAGTTCAGTCATTTACATTTTCATGCACTGCTTTAGTAACAAATAAAAACCCTTAAATTATACTGATCATCTGTTTTATTTCCACAGACCTTCAGCTATAACCTGTATCAAACATAATTTTACTACTTACAAAATACCTGGGTAAGAAACTTGCTTTATTAAATGACCATAAAAAGAAATATAGGGCCTTTTAGATATATATTATATATGAAAATGCAGGAAGCCACATTATTTATATATATATGTTGTGGAAAAATTAGAATATTTCAATATTTATGTATTTAATCTCAATTTTATTTTCTTTCTCAGCATAGCAATGCAATACCAATTACTTTAAACAAATTAGTATTCTAAATATTTGTAAAGAGACATTCTCAACTTGAAACCTAGTGAAAACAAAGAAAGAGAAAGAAAGAAAATCTAGCTAAAAGCAGTTTACTACACTTGTCCTTTAGTCCCCATCACAAGTTTTGTGTTTGATTCAATCACATCATCAGGGCCGGTGCAACCATTTAGGCGACCTACGCGGTCACGTAGGGCATAGGATTTGGGAGGCGGCATTTTCTTTGGCAGTGACCGCGGCGGCCGGCTCTTCAGCCGCCCTGCTTGACACCGGCATTTAGGCGGAGGGAGCTGGGGTAGGGGAGCGCGGGAGGGCCACCTGCAGCAAGTAAGGGGAGTGGGGAGCGGCACGCAGGGGAACTCCCCACCCCAGTTCACCCCTACCCCACCTTCTCCCCAAGCACAGCGTGCCTGCTTCACTTCTCCCGCCTCCCAGGAATGCGGCACCTAAGCTGTTTGGCATCGCAAGCCTGGGAGGCAGGAGAAGTGAAGCAGCGACAGCGTGCTCGGGGAGGAGGCGGGGCAGGGGTGAGCTGCACATCATCCAATTGTTTTAAAAAGTTTTTCTCTCCAATGTTGCTGTCTGAAATATCCACACAAACAGTTCAACTAAGGGTCTAATCCTTCACCCATAGAAGTTAATGGGAGTTCTGTCATTGGATTTCAATGGTAACATGATCAACACTCAAATGACTATACAATGAAAGTGACTGTACACAAAGAGTGAAACCATGGCCCACTGAAGTCAATAGCAAAATCCCATTGAATTCAATGGGGCCAGGAGAGCACCCAAATGCTCAAAGAGAAGAAACTTGGGAGGAAAAAGAGCTATTTTAGTTACTAGTTATGAGTAATGCTTATAACAGTAGTTGCTTACAGATTGTCAGATGCAAGTGCTATTTTTAAGTTGATGTCTCTTTAAGATGTCTAATGATATACATTACAACTGGCAGAGTTTACAACTTTATAGCAGGGGGATTTGGAAAAGCTAGTTTCGCATGTTTTTAAACCTTGAAGAAAAATTGCATGCTCAGTTTTAAATCTGCCTACTTAAACAATCCAATCCATTTTTTACCAGAAAAGAGGGGAATATGGTTTTAAAAGGTGTAAAACCAACAATAAGTTTTTCCTTACACTAGGGAATATCTGTGGGATCCAACAACTGAAGACCTGGTAAGAGAGTTATAGGGTTTTATTTTAGTTGATGTGAATGTGCATGTGTAATGCCGACAGACGGACAGGCTTCAACGAGGGACCTTTGGAGCTTAGTGCATGAGTCTTTACAGCACGAGCTAAAAGCCAAGTGCTTGTTAGCTAAGGCTGTAGAACAGACTCATTTTATCTTTCTCTCTAAGTGGTCTCAGTGCCATTAGGTGGGACACAACACCACACCCAGAAGGTGTGTGGGTTACACATGCAAAGAAGAAATATAGAGAAATATACAATATATTACCACAACTTTTCTTTTTTAGGTGGTAAATTATAATTGGGATAAGTATGGCTGCCTAATGGATCTTCATTATGCAATACCTTTTCACCCTGATATTGCCTTGTAAGTATAAAGCTGAAATATTGTGTGGCAAGAGGATTCCTTCCCACTGCACTGCATAGTTCTCTGAAGCTGTAATGGCTACTCCAGCTGAATGGCAAGCGTAACAATAGCCAACCCAGTGCTGCAGGAAGGAATATTCACACTGCAGAAGATCCTTTGGTCCCATGATGCTACATTCTATTTGCCCACAGTGCATTGTTGTGTAGGGAGTCCTCAGAGCAAAGCCTCTGGACCAGGGGTGGGCAAACTTTTTGGCCTGAGGGCACATTGGGGTTCTGAAACTGTATGGAGGGCCTGGTAGAGAAGGCTGTGCCTCCCAAACAGCCTGGCTCCCACTTCCCGCCCCCTAACTGCCCCCCTCAGAACCCTCCAAACCATCCAACCCCCCTGCTCCTTGTCCCCTGAGTGCCCTCCGAGGACTCCACCCCCTATCCAACCCCCTGTGTTCCCTGTCCCCTGACTGCCCCAACCTCTATCCACACCCCCACCCCCTGACAGGCCCCCTCCCAGGACACCCACGCCTATACAACTGCCCTTTATCCCCTGACTGCCCCCTGGGACTCCCTGCCCCTTATCCAACCCCCTCACCCCCTTACCATGCTACTCAGAGCACCAAGACTGGCAGCTGTGCTGCCCAGCCGGGGCCAGCCACACTGCCATGCTGCCCAGCAGGAGCTCGCAGCCCTGCCCAGAGCACTGGTGGTATGGTGAGTTGAGGCTGCAGGGAAGGGGGGGACAGCAGGGGAGGGGCCAGGGGCTAGCCTCCCTGGCTGGGAACTCAAGGACCAGGCAGGATGGTCCCATGGGCCAGATGTGGCCCACAGGCCATAGTTTGCCCACCTCTGCTCTGGGCTGTACATTTCCTGCTTATCCTTTACTCCTTTTGCACAGCAGCACTGCACTGTCCATCTTTCCCACCATGGCCATGGAATGAAAGGTATTTGCCAATTTATATGTTTTTACTGAAGCATTATATTATACCTGTATTGTTTATAGATATGATGGCAGCGCATTTGTTAAAACAGTTGAGGCAAATTTTATATTATGGGAGATACATGGCAGAAGTGACTACAGCTACAACTCATCTATGAAGCAGGTAAGGCATCTTTTTATTTAGATTATATTTGTCACTATATATTGTGTGCAGTTTAGGGTGACCAGATGTCCCGATTTTTAGGAACAGTCCTGATTTGGGGGGCATTTTCTTATATAAGCACCTATAACCCCCCACCCCTGTCCTGATTTTTTACACTTGCTATCTGGCCACCCTACTGCAGTTGAGTAAAGCTTGTTTTTATACATGTTCAATCCTCTTCAGTCTGAATCACCCTGTTTGAATGGAGGTATTGTATAGTAGTTGCAGATTTCATTACTTTTAACTTTCAGCATTTAATTTATCGATTTGGACTGCAGACACTGTTCAAAACTGAACACATGAATAAAAATCAAGAGGTAATTAAAGAAAAGAAAAAAGAATTATGTGCATGGTAGTTTGGTTCAGGAAGTGAATCTTCAAAACCATCTTGAAGTTTTAGTCTGCCCTCTGTGGGGAAATGGGAATATAGGACTATCCATATAGAATCCCAGAAAGGTAAGGCTAAGAAGCTCTTAAGAGATCATCTAGTCCTTCCTGCTATGTATACCTAGACCATACCTGACAGGTGTTTATCTAGCCTGTTTTTAAAAAGAGATCATTGCAGTCTCTGAAGTCAAATTCTGCCCTCAGTAATACCCATGCAATCCTATGGAAGGCAATTTCTATATAACTGAAAGCAGCATAGGTGCCAATTCCGTGGGTGCTCCCAGGATGGAGCACCTACAGGGGAAAAAAAACTCTGCACCCACTGGCAGCCAAGCTTCCCGCCCACCTCTGCCTCCTCCACTGAGTGTGCCGCATTCCCGCTTCTCCTCCCAGTGCTTAACAAGCTGGGGGAGTGGGGAGGAGCAGGAACGTGGTGCGGTCACAGGAAGGAAGGGGAAGAGGCTGGGGTGGAGATTTGGGGAAGGGGCTGGAATGAGGGTGGGGCGGGGCAGGAGGAGGCAGGGCAGGGGCAGAGTCGGGGTGGGGGCGGGAGGGGTCAAGCACCCACTGGCACCTGGAGAATTTGCCGCCTATGCAAAACAGAATATAGCCTTTCATTTTTAAGCAGAGTGACATGCTCCCCAGGACACCGAAAGCCAGATCATGCTGTGAAAGTAATGTGTGGAAGGCTAGGAAATGGAATTATTGCTAGACTAGGCCAGAATTTGGCAAAAATAGGGATGAGCCTTAGCAGAATTAACGCTTCACAGTTTGGAAGATGGAAATGGCTGGCAATAGAAAAGCCATGGCTTGTATGGCATAGCTGCTCAATACATCATCATCATCCCTACCCCTGCAGGAAGATACTAAAGCAAGACAGTACTAACCTTGGGTTTGATTAAAACAAAAATGGAAATAAATCGTTGACTTCAATGGCTTTGGTTCAGGCCTCTTACCTGAATTACTTCTTGCTGAATCTTCATCCATAGTATGGGATTGTGGGACCTCAGAGGATGGCAGACTGGATTCCTCTGTCAACAGTTCATAAAAGAGCCCTAATGTTATGGGGACTAGAGTCTTGGGATGTAGTCAGGGCCGGCTCCAGGCCCCAGTGCGCCAAGCGCGTGCTTGGGGCGGCATGCCACGGGGGGCACTCTGCCGGTTGCCAGGAAGGCGGCAGGTGGCTCCAGTGGACCTCCTGCAGGCGTGCCTGTGGAGAGTCCGCTGGTCCCGCGGCTCCGGTGGAGCATCCACAGGCACGCCTGTGGGAGGTCCAGAGCCACGGGACCAGCGGACCCTCCACAGGGACGCCTGCGGGAGGTCCACCAGAGCCGCGAGACCGGCAAGCGGCAGAGCACCCCCTGTGGTGTGCCGCCGGGCTTGGGGCGGTGAAATGGCTAGAGCCGGCCCTGGATGTAGTCCTTCTTATATAAGTGAAGTCAGAGTATGGTCAGTACCTGAATGACCATGATTGATGAAGGAGCACCTGTGGAGGGTCACTGTCTGGCTCAGCTGTGTTGCATCCCACTTTGTTTTGATGTCTCATTGTTTCTTGGACACCATACATTTTTCCTAAGGCTATGTCTACACTGCAATTAAAAACCCAGGGCTGGCCTGTGCAAGCTGACTTGGAGTCGTGGGGCTCAGGCTATGAGGCTGTTTAATTGTGGTTTAGACATTTAGGGTGGATGGACCTGGGCTCTAGAACCCTGCAAGGTGGGAGGGTCTGAGTGGGAGCTCAGGTTGCAACCCGAGCCTAAACGTCTATACCCTACACCACAGTTAAACAGCCGATTAGCCCAAGCCCTGCGAGCCTGAGTCTAATTGCAGTGTAGACATACCCTAAGTGCTTCAGTGTGTCAGTCCCCCTTTTTTGTTTTTATTTTTTGGTTTATTACTGCCTTTCTGGTACCAACTCCTGACAAAATGCACAGCTCAGATATTGTAGATGCTGTAAGGGCTACAAGTTCACTTGTTCCTTTTCCTTCTCAGAATGTATTTTTGCTATGGCTACAGTTTACATTAGTGCTATTTACATATCATGGTCAATGGGGATGGCTCCAGGTTTTCTGCCGCCCCAAGCAGCAAAAAAAAAAAAAAAAAAAGCCGATCGGCAGCACTTCGGAGGTAACTCAGTCGCGCCGCTCCATTCTTCGGCAGCAGTTCGGTGGCGGGTCCTTCACTCCCTCTCTTCCTCTTCGGCAGCTCAAAGAAGAAGAGAGAGACATAGGGCCCACTGCTGAATTCCCGCCGAAGACCCAGACGTGCCACCTCTTTGTATCGGCCACCCCAAGCACTTCCTTCGCTGGTGCCTGAAGCCGGCCCTGATGGTCAAGTCAAGCCCATTTAATTTGGCTCCCTTCATGAAGCATTTATTTTATTCTCATCGGTGCTGCCTACTTCAATCAGTATAGGTAGCTATTGAAACTTGAAGCCGTACTTGACGTTAACATTCTTATTCCTAATCTTATTACCCCAATATTTTATTTTAAAACAATGTACCCCCTAAGGGCAGAATCTTTCCCCAAGTATGTTTTGTTGCCTTAGATTTATACCACTATAGGAGCTATATGAGAAATAAAATATGCAGAACCACAATGCCCAATACCTATGTAAATACTGAATTACCTTTCAGAAAATAACAGAGGGATACAGAACTAATTTTTTTTTATTTTGTACATTTGAATTCTTTTGAATAGGTGGGTTGTTTGCGTGAAGCACAGACTTGGATTTCCATGCTTGAGGAACATGAAAACAGTACATTAGACGAAATATGGGGGCCACAGGTAGGAAATTCTATATGGACAAATAGTTTATGAGAAATATGAATGAACTCTGCAGCTGTCTTACTTGGCATTCTCACACTATTAGTATCTCAGGGAGGGGGAAGCCTAATTAAAGCATGATGGAGCAAGTGGAATACAAGTCAGATGGCAGTACAGTGATTATCTGATAATGCTATGAAAGTATATTGTTATTCCGAAAGACACTAACCCCTTGTTGCCATGTGTCTGGTTGAAAGAAAATCACAAATAAAATAAATGTGTGTTCTAAAATATTGTATAGCTTTAGGAGCAATTAAACTTCTTTTGAAGTGGTAAACAGCTGGACACAAGAGAGGGGCTAACCCTTGAGAGATATGGCAAGCCATGTGGCCAGAGGGAAAGTATGGAACTAATGGATTTTCCCCAAGCACAGCTAGGGGCTGTGGGCTGTAAGAAGGCTGTGTGTTTAAGCAGTTAGAGTGAGTAAGCAGCAGCAGCGTGTGACCCTGTTACAGCAGTTTCTTGGGCACAGGGCTGGAGTCTGGCTTGAAATTTCTACAAAAGCATGTGTGCTGTATGTTCAGAGAAACAGAACTTTGGGTGAAATCCTGGGCCCATTAAAGTCTATCAAAGTTCCATTATTGACTTCAATGGAACTAGGACTTCACCAATATAATTCTATGTATAAAAAAATTACACCAAGGATTACCTCAATTTTGTTTCACTGATTTCTCATCCAAACAAAATCACTTCACGAGGCCCCAAACTGGCTTTCTGCTGGGCCAAAGGGGCATTCATAGATTCACAGACTCTAGGACTGGAAGGGACCTCGAGAGGTCATTGAGTCCAGTCCCCTGCCCTCATGGCAGGACCAAATACTGTCTAGACTATCCCTGATAGACATTTATCTAACCTACTCTTAAATATCTCCAGAGATGGAGATTCCACAACCTCCCTAGGCAATTTATTCCAGTGTTTAACCACCCTGACAGTTAGGAACTTTTTCCTAATGTCCAACCTAAATCTCCCTTGCTGCAGTTTAAGCCCATTGCTTCTTGTTCTATCATTAGAGGCTAAGGTGAACAAGTTTTCTCCCTCCTCCTGATGACACCCTTTTAGATACCTGAAAACTGCTATCATGTCCCCTCTCAGTCTTCTCTTTTCCAAACTAAATAAACCCAATTCTTTCAGCCTTCCTTCATAGGTCATGTTCTCAAGACCTTTAATCATTCTTGTTGCTCTTCTCTGGACCCTCTCCAATTTCTCCACATCTTTCTTGAAATGTGGTGCCCAGAACTGGACACAATACTCCAGTTGAGGCCTAACCAGCGCAGAGCAGAGCGGAAGAATGACTTCTCGTGTCTTGTTTACAACACACCTGTTAATGCATCCCAGAATCACGTTTGCTTTTTTTGCAACAGTATCACACTGTTGACTCATACTTAGCTTGTGGTCCACTATGACCCCTAGATCTCTTTCTGCCATACTCCTTCCTAGACAGTCTCTTCCCATTCTGTATGTGTGAAACTGATTGTTCCTTCCTAAGTGGAGCACTTTGCATTTGTCTTTATTGAACTTCATCCGGTTTACCTCAGACCATTTCTCCAATTTGTCCAGATCATTTTGAATTTTGACCCTGTCCTCCAAAGCAGTTGCAATCCCTCCCAGTTTGGTATCATCTGCAAATTTAATAAGCGTACTTTCTATTCCAACATCTATGTCGTTGATGAAGATATTGAACAGAGCCGGTCCCAAAACAGACCCCTGCGGAACCCACTTGTTATACCTTTCCAGCAGGATTGGGAGTCATTAATAACTACTTTCTGAGTACGGTTATCCAGCCAGTTATGCACCCACCTTATAGTAGCCCCATCTAAATTGTATTTGCCTAGTTTATCGATATGATTCCAATTCACTAAACTATTGTAATCAGCACTGAAGTGTGAGCAGCCAAGTCCTGGAAGATCAATGGCCCAGAGGGACAAGAAGCTGGAGGATTAATGAACAGTGGGGAGGAACTTGGGGGCGGGCACTATCTTGGCAGGAGTGTGTGGTTGGGAGAGTGAGGGCTGTGGGGAGGGATCAGGGAAGGAAGGACTGTGTTGCCCTAGGTGGGAGGGTGCGTGAGCCTGGGGAAAGGACTATGATTGAAGGCACCACAGTTGAACTGGGAAAGGTAGTGAACACTGCACTTAGACTGGCATGTGTTCCAAGAGAAGGTGAAGGCTGAGTAGCTGAGGAGCAATATATTCCTCCAGGCCAGAGGTCCAGACTGAGCAGCCACCTAACAGCCATGTCACCACGCTGTGCATCTCATCTTAATGTGCACCACCAAAGCAATTAGAGGCCTCAGGTTGGGGGTAAAGGTTTTGGGCATCTCCACAAATAAGGGAAGTTAGTTCTACTGTTTTTTGTTTGTTTATTTGTTTTTGGTTTTTGGTTTTTTTATGTTTCAGTGTTGACGTTGAATACCCTTATGTCCCCATGCCTTTTTAGCACGTTGGTCTGTCTGAACCCATTCCCTTATGTCATGTTCTGGGCTGTGGTTGTTTTACCACCAACCCTGCAACTCTAGGTGCCTTCAATGCTTTGCTGCTGTGGCTCATAGCCTGGGCACTGACAGCCAGGGCTGACTCCAGCTTTTTGCTGCCCCAAGCAGCAAAGGAAAAAAAAAAAGAAAAAAAAAGAAAAACCCGATTGAGCTGCCACCGAAGAAAAAGAGAAGGAGGGAAGGACCTGTGGCTGAATTACCACTGAAAACAGAAGCAGAGTGATTGAGCTGCCATTGAACAGGAATCAAGGAACTGAAGGACCTGCTGTTGAATTGCCGCCACAGACACGGACGTGCCACTCCAACGACGGATGGAGTGCGGCCCCTTTCTATTGGCCGCCCTAGGCACCTGCTTCCTTCGCTGGTGCCTGGAGCCAGCCTTGCTGACAGCCAACAGACAAGCATGCACTGTCCGTTTGTTAAGCAGCTCTGGCTCAGCACTCTGATTCCAGCAGCTTGCTTGTTACACCCCAGCCTCATTCTGGCATCTACCAGCTTTGGTTACTACTGGCCAAGTGACTCCAACACACCCTCAGTCCTGAATTTTCCCCAAACTATCTGCTCTGAAATGTCCAGATCTTTCTTGGAGCATTCAGAGGGCTAAGAAGGTTTGCTTGCTCCTTTAAAGAGTAAATACCCAGCAGCTTGCCACATTAACTGGAGTTAATGAATCCCAGTCACTTCAATTCAGATACAGCACTGGGTTGGTTTAGATTTAAATTAAACAAGTTTAGTTTAGGGTGTAGACTGTTTGAAACAAGACAAGGAACGTGTGGGAACCAGGCTTCTCCCGTCCTTGCTAGCCAGTGAAGCTAGATCTCCAAGGCGTTATTGCTTTGTCATATATATGGATAGCGTAGTGGTTAAGAGCACCGCCCTTTGATATGGGAGACCACCCTTTGATACGAGAGACCGGGGTTCAAATCCTGGTTGGTACCCAACTTTCCAGTAGGGGTCCTTGGGCAAAAGACCCCCTAACGCTTCACCTGCCTACCTCAAAAAAAAAAAATGACAGTGACAAGAACTAGGAGAGTCATGCTGGCTCGGACGTAGCCCGGATTAACAAGGTCCGCTCCAGATGTTGAGGAACCAGGACAATCTGATGATAAGTGGGTTACTGGAACAAACCATTCATGGATGAGACAAGAGAACCTGGAATTGATGAAATGCTACTACAACAGTAGACCTAATGAGAGGGGATATATGAAACGTGTGAGGGGACTATGGGTGGACAAAAGACCTACATCCACACTTACTGAGAAACAGCTAGTTACCCAATGCTTCAACATAGTAAAGAGGAAGCTGCTCTCACAGCTTGAGATAGACCAACTCCACATTACATCCCAGACTCAAGAAGACCTGGAAGAACAAGTGGATGTGTAGCCCACACCTGAAGCTGAAACTTGACTGCCACCCCCTCCATTGCAGAGTACTGCAGCTGATATGAGGCATAAGATCATGGAGAAACTAGCTACAGTCAATCCTCGAGACCGATTACCAAGGCTCAGTGGAGAA
>NC_133771.1:146734906-146849236 GCF_003597395.2 Chelonoidis abingdonii
ACGTTTCCAAGATTGGTGGCTTGAGGATGCTGAGCGCAGCCGCATGGAGAGACAGCAGAAGAAGTGCATGCAAGACAAAGACCCTGCATGGGACCTGTTACCTCGACAGATAGCTGAGTGTGGTGACATTGGGAAATCTACAGTGGCTTTGAAGGGCTGGACTCAAAGCAGCACTGAGGCCTGATCATAGCAGCACAGGACAGGCATGAGCACCAGATCCATTGAAGGCAGGGTCTACCACAGTAGAGAGGACCCCAGTGCAGACTAGTGCGAGAGGCCTCAGAGACAGTCAAATGTGGCAGGATGAAGATGCAGGCTAGGAAAGCATACAACCTGAAACGGCAACAACAAGTGGCTTGCATTGTTACAGAACATCTGCACAGCGTGATTGGGCTGGACCCTTCAAAGACCAGTGGGAATTCACAGAAGGTTGTGGAAATTAAGCAGGGTTAAGTGTCTGTGGACTTCCCGATCAGATGGACAGCAGTACGGGACAATCAACAGGAATCGCGTGGGTAATAGACAGAGGACCAGAAAGACAGCGTGTGTAGCTTTATAGCAGTGCAAGTGACAGCAACTCAGGAGAAGCGAATATAGAAGTTGGCAGAAGTACCAGGCCTAAAGCAGAACTAAGAGGATGTGAAAGTGAAGGCCAAGTGTTCCCATGGTGGTTGGCACATCGGGCGTGACTCCTAAGACTGGGTGGTGGCTCCAACGATCCAGAACACATCAGAGCCTCTCTGCCGAGATGCGTCTGAGGAAACAGCTAAGTACTACGCAGAACCCTCAAACTCCCAGGCCTCTGGTAGAGGACCCGAGGTTGAGGAAGACACATACCGCCCCTAGGAATGAGAGGGGAATTTTTTTTTTTTTTTTAATATATATATAGTGGCGGGGGGGTGCGGGGGCAGGCAGGTAATTACAAGTCCAGAAACTCAGACAAGTAGATGTAATTGTTTGTCAAAGGTAGTTTTAAAAAATTTCCTTTATTGTTTCTATTCAGAATTACAGATCCTGCTTTCAATCTGAACTTGGACCTCTAGGAGACCTAAATCAGCTGTATCAAATTATGAACCACTCTGGTTATAATTCTCTCATTTGGCCTACTGAGTACAGTGGCATTTATGTGTTCAGAGTGAAAATAGTGGACCCAAATTTCAGGTTAGCTATCTTTTTTGACATGTAAAAAATCTTTAATGATTGATTTAGGATTAAGATTAATAAAGTATCCACTGCTATCATTTAAAAAAATTATTTTGCTTGAGGTATCACTTGGCCATAGATGTTGCAGGTATTTTCCACTACCAATTCTAACTGATGGATGGTTCAGATATGGTTCTGTGTGTCCACAACCCTTTCATTGTGCAGCTATTATTTTCTCCTCTTAGATTTCTAGACATTTTCCGTATAGGCTGCTATAAACATAATGTTCATCCTGCCCTTATGGAAAGGAGGTAAGAGGCCTTCAACATGTGGATTTGACAACAGGACCCACTGGGCCAGATTGTAATCTCCATTACATTAGTGTACATCTGAGATCTGACAGTCAAACCAGTTTTTGTCTAAAGTGACTGTAAAAATGTCATCTATCTTAACAGATTTTCTCTTTGCATATATTCAGAGTAATCTCTGCAAATTTAGGCTAAGTGACTAAAAGGAAGTTATTCCTGTTAGCACTGTAGAACTAATGCACATAAGAGTTGGTGAACTGGATCTATGAATAACAGTTCAACTGCATAAATGCCACTGAGAGTATATTCTGAAGACAGTGGGGTTGCACAGCTGTAACAGAGGGTCTAATTTGGCCTAAAGATGGTGATTATATGTCTGAGCAAGGAAAACCCTAGCTTGGTTCTCAGAGTTCAAGTTGAGTTTGGAGGGCTGGTATTTGGAGAAAAAATCTTGTGTGAACTGAATATATTTGATATGGGAATCATTGAAAGACAAGAAATATTGAACCGCACAATGACATTTTTACAGTCACTTATCAAAGGTTAGCCACACCTTAAGGATATTTGCCTTCCCTTTAATAAATCATTTCAGTTTCTCATTGTATCTGCGCCATAATGTAAAGGAAATTTTTAATAAACTCCATAAGGGATTCCATTTAGGAATATATAGTAACATGAATCCTACATAGTTTCTGAAACATAGTGAGAAA
Organism: Chelonoidis abingdonii; assembly: GCF_003597395.2. NCBI lineage: Eukaryota > Metazoa > Chordata > Testudines > Testudinidae > Chelonoidis > Chelonoidis abingdonii. Next base: position 146,737,068 of record NC_133771.1, read on the forward strand.
GACCCATAAATACAGAACACTCACAGAGGTATTTCATTGATAAAACGTCAAAGGAAGGATTTCATCCCTGCCTTATGGCCCCTTCGTGCAGGCTACACCCTCCCCTGAAGGAGGCCCTGAGAGGATACACTAGCATAGGGGATGTGTCCACCAATGCAGGTGCAGATTGAGGGCAGGATGGGCACTGGCTAGGATGTCCCTATGACCCAGCTATTTCCTGGCTGCACAAGGCCTATAGCAGCCAGAGCACAAATTAGTCCCTACACCAGCCCTAGTGCCACTGCTAGGATGAATCTTGTCCAATATGTTTTTTTCTAAAGCAAGGAAGGTGTCACAACTCACCCCAGGATGCTCCTGGAAGTCAGCACCATTACAGAAAGTCAGTGTAACGCCCAATATATATAAAAAAATCAATATTACATTAAACATATTGCCAACCCCAAATGTTCAAAAGTCATGAGTGAAACTCCCCAAATCATGAGATTTTATTTTTAAAAATTATATTGTGTTTTTGGTTTATCTTTTGAGTTTTGAACTCGCCCTGGCCTTTGCTGTTATGCATGTTATAATTACTGTCAGCCATTCTCCCAGATTTATTGAGTAAGGTGATTTTGGTCCCTCTGCAGGAGCTCTCAGCTCCACACCTGCCCATCCTCTTCCTAGCAATTTATTCTGCCCCCAACTTCCAAATCAGTCCTTTTCCCCTGTCACAGAATCATAGAATCATAGAACTGGAAGGGACCTCAAGAGGTCACCTAATCCAATCTCCTGCGTTCATGGCAGGACTATATATGATCTAGACCAGGGGCGGGCAAACTTTTTGGCCCGAGGGCCACATCTGGGAATAGAAATTGTATGGCGGGCCATGAATGCTCCCAAAATTGGGTTTGGGGTGGAGGAGGGGGTGAGGACTCTGGTTGGGGGGTGNTGGGGTGGGGCTGGGGATGAGGAGTTTGGGGTGTAGGAGGGTGCTCCACGCTGGGACTGAGGGGTTTGGAGGGTGCGAGGGGGACCAGGGCTGGGGCAGGGGAATGAGACATGGGGAGAGGCTCAGGGGTGCAGGCTTCAGGTATCGCTTACCTCAAGCGGCTCCCAGAAGCAGCAGCATTTCTCTTCTCCGGCTCCTACGTGGAGGTGTGGCCAGGAGGCTCTGCACACTGACCCATCCTCAGGCACCACCCCTGCAGCTCCCATTGGCTGCAGTTCCCAGCCAATGGGAGCTGCAGGGATGGCGCATGGGGTGGGAGCAGTGTGCAGAGTGGAGGCCCCTGACTGCCCCTACGCATAGGAGCCGGGGGGGGGATGCCGCCACTTCCAGGAGTCGTGTGCCGTGACCCCCAACCCTGCTCCCAGGATGGAGTGCCAGAGGGGGGCCATGCCACTGCCTCTGGGAGCCACGTGGTGCGGCCTCCAACCCTGCTGTCTGGCTGGAGCACTAGAGCAGGGCAAGCCCCAGATCCTGCTCCCCAGTGGGAACTTGAGGGCCAGATTAAAACAGCTTGCAGGTTGGATCTGGCCCACAGACCATAGTTTGCCCACCCCGATCTAGACCATCTCTGACAGGTGTTTGTCTAATCTGCTCTTAAAAATCTCCAATGATGGAGATTCCAAGTACTCCCTGGCAATTTATTTCAGTGCGTAACCACTCTAACAGTTAAGAAGTTTTTCCTAATGTCCAAACTAAACTGCTCTTGCTGCAATTTAAGCCCATTGCTTCTTGTCCTATCCTCAGAGGTTAAGGAGAACAATTTTTCTCCCTCCTCCTTGTAACAACTTTTTATATATTTAAAAACTGTTATCATGTCACCTCTCAGTCTTCTCTTCTCAAGACCTAAGAAACCCAGTTTTTTCAGTCTTCCCTAATGGGTCATGTTGTCTAGACAGTTAATAGTATTTGTGGTTCTTCTCTGGATTTCCTCTAATTTGTCCACATCTTTCCTGAAATGTGGTGTCCAGAACTGGACACAATATTCCAGTTGAGGCCTAATCAGTGCAGAGTAGAGTAGAAGAATTACTTCTCATATCTTCCTTAAAACACTTCTGCTAATACACCGCAGATTGACGTTTGCTGTTTGCTGGTAAAATGTTACACTGTTGACTTGTATTTAGTTCGTGATCCACTATGACCCCCAGATCCCATTCCACAATACTCCTTCCTAGGCAGTCATTTCCTATTTTGTATGTGTCTAACTAATTGTTCCTTCCTAAGTGGAGTACTCTGCATTTGTCCTTATTGAAATTCATCCTGTTTACTTCAGACCACTTCTCCAGTTTGTTCAGATCATTTAGAATTTTAATCCCAAAGCACTTGCAACTCCTCCCAGTTTATCATACACAAACTTTATAAGTGTACTCTCCGTACTATTATCTGAATCACTGATGAAGATATTGAACAGAGCTGGACCGAGAACTCATCCCCACAGGACCCCAATTGATATGCCCTTCCAACTTGACTGTGAACCACTGATAACTAATCTCTGGGAATTGTTTTCCAGTTATGCACCCACCTTATAGTAGCTCCATGTAGGTTGTACTTCCCTAGTTTATTTATGAGAAGGTCATGCGAGACAGTATCAAAAGCCTTACTAACATCAAGATATACCACAGTTACCGCCTCCCCCCATCCACAAGATTTGTTACTCAGTCAAAGAAAGCTATTAGGTAGGTTTGACACAATGTGTTGTTGACAAATCCATGCTGCTACTTATCACCTTATGATCTTCTAGGTGTTTGCAAACTGATTGGGTACTGAAGTTAAGTGGACTGGTCTGTAATCCCCTGGGTTGTCCTGCCTTTTTTATGGATGGGCACTATATTCAGGGGTGAAAGTAACACAGAAGACTTACCAGTATGGGGGCCTGACTCTGGGCCCCCAGAAGCGATGAGGCCTTGGGCAGAAGGGGGTGGAGCTGGGGGTCAGCCTCCCCCAGCCAGCCTATACACGTTGCCTGACCCACACCACCTGGGGCCTGGCAGCGATTTAAAAGGACCCGGAGCTCTTTAAATCACCATGCTGCAGGGCAGCTGCCCTTTTTACACCACAATCCCATCCCATTTGCGGCCCTACCGATAGGGTCCCTACCGGCAAGGCTGCTGGGAGGGGGAAAAGGGGCAGTGATGTTAAAGTGCTGCCATAGCAGCGCTTTAATGTTGGCTGCGTACAGGCAGGTACTGGCGGCCACTTTTTACCAGTATGCTGTACTAGTCTACTTTCACCCCTGACTATATTTGCCCCTTTTTAGTCCTCTGGAATCTCTCCCATCTTCCATGACTTTTCAAAGATAATCGCTAATGGCTCAGATATCTCCTCAGTCAGCTCCTTGAGTATTCTAGAATATATTTCATTAGGCCCTAGTAACTTGAAGACATCTAACTTGTCTAAGTAATTTTTAACTTGTTCTTTCCCTATTTTAGCCTCTGATTTTCACTGACATTCACTATGTTAGACATCCAATCGCTATTAACCTTTTTGGTGAAAACTGAAACAAAATTAATTTAGCACTTCTGCCATCTCCGCTTTTTCTGTTATTGTTCCCCTCCACCCCCATTGAGTAATGGGCCTACCCTGTCCTTGGTCTTCCTCTTGCTTCTAATGTATTTGTAGAATGTTTTTGTGTTACTCTGTAATGCCTCCCAGCCCTGAACCAATCCCTGCATCAGTTCTGCCTCCACATCAGTTCTGTCCAGCCTCCCCAGCCCCACATCTACCCATCCTCTCATCTTTTTTCCCCTCCCAGCCCCCATCAGTTCAGCTGATTAGTCCCCATATAACACCCAACAATTTCCCCTCCCCATCCCCACTTCTGCTCCTCCTGGGGTTCTTCACCCCTTCTCCAATGCCAAGGGGATGGAGGTGCTCCAGCAGAGTCCCATCCAGACTAGGAGGGCAGCTCCATGGGTTCTTCAGCTCCCAAACCATTTCAGGCTGGGTGTTACAACAGATGAGATGGGAGAAGCAGAGAGCTGTCCCGTTGCTCACAGGAGAGGAGTGGGGAGGAGGAAGTGGAGCTGCCCAGTGCTGCTGGGCTCTTTCTGTTCTCCATTATCCTCTCCCCTCCTGTGAGAATGGCTTCAGGTTGCTGAGGTTAGAGGGAGGGTGCTCTGCTTGCACCTGCAGCAGCTCTGATTGGCTGATCTTCCCCAGGAGGCAGGCAACTGGAGAAAAGAGCCAGTCAGTGGGTTTTCCTCCAGGTAGGCTGAAATTCACTAGAGAGCTAAAGCAACTCACATCATTGCAAGATTGGCTCCAGCCCCAGGTGAAATCCCATCACTCACAAAAAAATCAGTAGAATTGACAACGTTGCATTAAATTATGAAAGTTACATAAAAGTATACCATTTTTAAAAATGGTTGAATGTGTTTATTGAAGTTTAAATAAAGTTTTTAGTTAGTACATGAGGTGGGGTGAAAGTAGGCACCAGATGGTTTCATTGTGATTCTGTATTTTCATTCTGAATATTTTTATAGTTGAGAACATATTTAACAGTCTTTTTTTATATTCCAGTTTTTGTGACTTAACTACAATCTTTGCAGTCCGTACATATGGCATAGTAGAAAGGTAATTGCTAGTAGCCACAATTAAACATAATTTATTATTATTTAATATTTATATAGGGAAAAAATATTGTTGTCCTTTGGCGACACTCCCAGTCTTACAGATAGGTAATGAGATCTTAGAGATGATGTCCAAATCCAAGCCATTAGCCGTATGGTATGGTACAATTTCATTCCAGTTCTAACGGTATTCCCTATTTTAAGTATAGGCAATATCTCTGGAACCAGTAATATTTCTATACCAGAATGAACTTTTATACTGTGGAAGCAGGGAAAGAAAGAGAGGATTTAAGTGCAGCCATTTAAGTGTCAGAGACAGAACAACTGTTGAGCTAAGTCTTAGCCTAATATCACAGGACCTGTAGAAGCAGAGCTCACGTCAGAAGCGAGTGGAAAACAGCAGAATAGTCAGTGTGACCTAGCCTTGAGATAACAATGTTTTTGAGAAGAGAAAGTGAGAAAATACTGGACTAGATAGCAAGTAGTCTAAATAGAATGTAGATGTTTTTTTATTTCATGCACGTCAAAAAGAGGTATAAATGCTTGTGTGATTTTGCTTGTACTTTGGAGAAACTGAGACAGAGATGCTCTCTGCCAGTTGTATTCTTTCCCTGCAATTGCTTGAATAAAGCTCTCTCTGATTTTGTTGCTTCCAACCTGAGAGTGTTTTGTTTCTTCCACAATAGTTTGCCCATTGTATTCACTCACCTCTTTATAAAGTGTTTGATCCTGGTCCCACTAAAATCATAGAGTCTTGCCATTGACTTCTCTGGAAAATCATTTGGATTTTGCTCTTGACTTCTACATCATCATGAGCGTAAAGAAGAGTAAAAGAGAAACTTAATCATTAATCAGCTATATTTTCATGAAGATGCATATCATTTTTAAGAGGTTTCAGAAGACATCATTCCAAATAGAGTTATGTCTTCTATCAATATAAAGTCAAAGAGAGTCTTGACTAAATAAGGGGAGAATTTGAAAATTTACCACATCTATTCTTAATCGAATCTCATTTGTATTTCAGTCCAAACATTGGTGAGGTTGCTGGCTTTTCAATCCTCATACTGTCCATTTTTGGGGGCATCCTTATTGTAAGCTACTTCAGGTATGTGAAGATTTATCGAGCACTCATTTATGTTGATCCACTGCCATCACATGACCAACAAGATCAAACAAGAAAGACAGCACATGAGTTGAAGAAGGACCAATAATTTATCTACCATACTGATGGCATTCTGTATAAAGAAATTGTAAGAGTACATTGGCTTTTTAAATAATTTCAATATTGTTGGATTGTTAAGGGTTGTTTTCACAAACAGCTTTTCACCTTTCATATAAGTTTTCAGCTCTACCATTAAGCTTAACATATCCCATTGCTTTCCTTTGTGTGTATAGATGGAGGGCAGTTTATGGCCCCCTTAGTAGCCACCTCTCAAACCAAATTAAATTAAATTAAATTAAAATATATTTATGATCTTTAGGCTTGATTCAGCCTGTCAATGTTTTTTCCCCACTTTGAACTTTAGAGTACAAAAGTGGGGACCTGCATGAACACTTCTAAGCTTAATTACTAGCTTAGATCTGGTAACGCTGCCATCACCCAGAAATTTCAGTGTCTGGGGCACTACCTGTCCCCCCCAAAACTTTCCCCTCCCTGGGCTGCATTGAGGGACTTCACCAGTTCCCGCGGTGAAACAGATTTTAACTCCTTGATCTTAAAACAAGCGGAATTTAATCCATCCCCTCTCCTTTCACCCCCCATCTAATCCCGGTGATTCAGACCCAATCCCTTGGAATGGCTTAAAACAAGAAAATCAATCAGATCTGAAAACAGAAAGCTTATTAATAAAGAAGAGAAAAGGTAAAATTATCTCTGTAATCAGGTGGAAAATGTACTTTACAGGAGTACTCAGATTCATATAGACCAGAGGGGACCCCCCCACCTAAATTCAAAGTTACAGCAACGAAGTAAAAGATCCTTCCAGCAAAAAAGAAACATTCACACGTTGAGAAAACAAACATAAGATATCCGCCTGCCTGGCTATTACTTACATATATGAACATGAAACGACTGATTCAGATAAGATATTGGAGAGCCTAATGTACGCTCTGCGTCCACATTAGTCCTCTAAGAGCGAAAAACCCTCAAAACAAAAGCACAAAGCAAAGATTTTCCCATCCTCCAGATTTGAACAGTATCTGATCTCCCCTAGTTGCTCTTTTTCAGGGTGTCGCAGCTTTACTGAGACTTCTTAACCTTACAGGTAAAAGAGACGTTAACCCTGAACTAATCTGTTTATGGACACGACCGCCAAATCTCAGACAAGTAGTGGAACCACACTGGCGGTGATTCTTCCTCAGAACTTAGAATAAACAGTATAATAAAACACTGCACCTATTACAGTATACTACATTCACATTTCCAAGACAATTTTAACAGATTGATTCTGGAGAACTTCACAGGGACTGCATGCAGCTACTTTGTTACGAACTCCTGAATGGCGTTGAAATTCAAAATCAAAATTCTGGAGAGCTAACTCCTCGAAGAGTTTTTTTTGTTTCCCTTGGAAGAGTATGAAGCCCACTATATGCAGTGGCATGGTTCAGGTTTGTAGCTGGAAACGCCGTCCCCAACATATGGCGTAGCTTTTCCAGGGCATTACACAAATGGCGATAGCGTTCTTTTTCATGATTGACCAGGGCTTTCCTCTCAGACCAGTTTTTTGCCTAGAAACCGACAGGAATGAAAATTCTCGATCGTCTTCCTTGCATTAAACTTCTTCCTACAACCACAGCCTCAGACGCATCTGTGGTTACTAGGATGTTTGTCAAGTCTGAGGTCCCTTAGCACAGTCAACATGAGGTTGCCTTAAGCTGGGGTAAAAGCCTTCTGACCATCGTCCACTTACTGCATATTGGTTGCGATCTTTTTAAGTGTCTAGGTCTGTTATGGGACAGCGATTTGGCTGTGTTGGCTACAAATCTGCCTGGGAATATGCGGCCAAGTTTAGAAGGATTGGACCTGTTTCTCTTGACTTTGACGCCCAGCTTTTGGATGAGCTACCTTTGACTATGTAGGGATTATCGTTCCTGACACCTGGATGTCCAGTAAGCACTCTGTTTTGCCTATTTAACTTTTAGCCTTAAAGTTAGTCCTGCCTTGCCAGAAGATGCGCTTTAGAAGAGTTTTCAGATGTTCCAGCGCTGTTCTACCCATTGATACAGAAATGGCCACATCATTGAGTATGGCAAACAGCATCATCCCAATCCTGCTAGAGAACAGCTACAAGTCTTTGAGAGATGCGGTGCATTTCGCAGCCCAAAGGAAGCACATTAATTCATACACCCCTGCATGCGGTGATGATAAGCGCTAACCTTTCTTTGGCGGGTCATTACTGCTAGCAGTACTTAGCCAGTACCCCTTGGTTAAGTCTATTGTAACTGGAGGATGAACTGGCATAGTCCAACGTTCTCAATAGCCATATGGGTGCGTAGGGCACTTGGAATTAGCTTGTTGTGAGCGATTACAGCGTTTAGCATCTACGGGTAGTCCACGCAAAAGCATTTTCCCCAATCCTGATATGGATACTAGAACCACCGGACTACCTACTGCATGGTAGAGGGGCGGATTTACCGCAATCTTGTAAGCATGTTTGAGCTCTTCCCATTCACTATAGCAAGCTTGGCATGAAGAGAACTGAGTGGGGTCGGGGTTTAATTGTATTGCCCGTTCAGATCATCCATGGGTGGGCTGGAGAACATTGGGGCGAAGCAGTTCAAGCAGCTACCTTGATTCTGTTGCTAGTGCAGATGTTCCAGGGTTGTGGAGGTGCACCTCTTCTCGGCCATATCGTCAACTTTTTCCTTCGTAGAACACCGTCGGCACTCAGCGTCATTCCTTCCTGGGGCTGTAACATGGACAAACCCTTAAGCTCTGGAATAAAAGGCTTGAGAGAATTAACATGGTACACATTTAGACTTTAGGTGTTGAAGTGGGCGAATTGCTATGGATAGCTTAAGCAATCCTAGCGGTCTTGGACGTAACTGGTCCTTCCCATGACGCTTCCATTTTTATGACCTGTTGCGCTCTCGACAACCATAAATCTGTCCCCCTACTTTGAAAGGAAGCGTCTCCTGCTTTGTCTTCTATACAGGACTTTTTCCTCTAATCCCGCTTGCCTGCTAGATTCTACCAATTTTTAATATGAAAGACCGTATTCAGAAAGATTTGGCATAGCCTGGATGACAGTTCGGCCTCTTAGTCCAAAAGCGCGAACACACCCCCAAACAAAAAGCACAAACAAAGACTTCCCTCCACCAAGATTTGAAAGTATCTTGTCCCCCTATTGGTCCTCTGGTCAGGTGTCAGCCAGGTTTACTGAGCTTCTTAACCCTTTACAGGTAAAAGAGTTATTAACCCTTAACTATCTATCTATGACACAGCCCCAATTTATGCTGGCTTTCATCAGCATAACTAGCATGCATAGCTTTTGGCAATTTGAAATCTGGGGGACAGCTGCGTCAATACAAAACTTCCACTCTGTCAAGGGCCTGTATGCAGCCACTGCAGTCCCCAAAGCACTAGGACAGGGAGATATGCTGATTCAACATATTTTTGGATGGTGTATAGTGACTGGGCTCCTGTGAAACCCCAATTGCACTTTAAAGCTGCCTTTCCGCATGAGTGAGTAACAATGCCTCCCCTTCACAAGTATAAGTCAATGAATCTCCTTGTCCATAAGACAGTTAGAACCAGATTGTCAGCTGGTCAATGTTGGAGCAACTCCATTGACTTCAGTGTAGCTACACTGATTTATACTAACTGATGATCTGGCCCTCAGATTCTAATAATCACTTATACTTTGAATAGATCAGAGCCTTGTATAAAAAATATGTTTCAAAGACTTGGTAGATAATGCTACGTCTAAAATATTCTGACACCTATAATTCTCTATGTCTATTGTAAATTTTATGACAAATAGTTACTCAGATCTGAAAACTTCTGTGATCACATCTTCAATTCAAATATATTATTGGTTGTAATTTATTGAATGTGAATCTTGATAGCTGCAACTGCATGCAAAATGTACTAGATTTCTGTTTACAAACTTGAAACAAATTTTGTAACAATTTAGTGAACTCGGATGTTCAACAGACCCCACCGCAGCTCCTTCAAGTAACTAGTATATTTTGTAAAGCTTCAAAAGAGAATCAAATCACATCAGCTACTGTAACATAATACGTTCAGACACAGCAAATTGAATATTTTTATTACTAACCTAATAGGTATTGTCTGAGCATTTTAAATAGAATTTACTTTGTTTAAAGTTGCAATGGATTTTATTCCTGAAGGAATTTTACTGGTCTGATTTTTATTGGTGCTTAATAAAAATGTTAATTTATACAATAAAAATGTAGAGTGGCCTAGTTTATCATAAGAGTTTATCATCTACTTTAATAGTTAATCTCGTAAAAAAGTTGAAAGACATGATGTGGCAATTACAAACTATAAAAAACATTTAAATCAGTTTCCATAGTTCCATTTGAAGACGTTTCCACTGCTAGCCAAAATTTTCTAGTTGTCAAAGTTAGTTATTTTGAAAAGCTTATATTTTTAATGCATGGTTGTTTTAGTTGGTGTAAAATGATCGGTGCAATTACAAATCCACACAAGTTAATGAATAAAGATAGCTCATTGGTTGAGCCTATGGACAGGTTAAGAATCACTTTCTTTCATAAAAGATAACAGAGCCACACTCTGCTGTGCATGAAAATCATAAAAACTAATACAGTGGTGCAAAACTGGCTCAAAGAATTCATGAGTTTTTTAGCATGATTCACACCTCTGACATTTAAGTAGATTAGAAATTTTGCATTGAGGCATACAAAAAATCATAAAGCCAATTTTGCTTGAAAATTTGCAGCTGTGAATTTTTGACCTGAAGTGAAAGCAGTTCATTCCTACTGAAAACATAAAAGTGATTATTTATGTCCTTAAAATAGGATAGTGTAGTTAGTGCATTGAATGCAGAGTGGTAGCCAGGAACTCCCAGGTTCTCTTTCTATCTCTGCCAGTGACTAGCTTTAATAACACTTTGCACTTACATAGCTCTTTACATTCATTATTTAGGCAGACTTCACAACACCCCTGCGTGGAAGATATATATCACTGTTTCCATTTTTGAGATGGGAAAACTGATGCTTAGAGACCTGCTTAAAGACCCATAGCAAATTAGTATCAGAGCCAGCTTCAGAAATTCTGACTTGCAGACTCTGCCTAACTCAGAAGCTCACAATGCTCCTCTCTTCTCCTGCCATCTTAATTTTTCTGTTTCTCTTTACTTATTACTAAAATAGGAATAATAACACCTAGTATGAGAGGATTGAAGGGAACTCTTTTTAGCATTCTACAGTTTGCTAGTTACATCTCATTTAGCATAATTTGCACCTAGACTATACATGCTTCCAACAGTGCCACTCTATTGCATTTGTAGACTTCAGATCTTTAGCAGATTAAACTGCAGATCTAGTTATGTTTCCAGAACTGGTTGATTTGGTCTTGATAGCCATGGGATGTACTGCTAGTAGACGGTATTTCTTACCACATGGCTCTAATTTCTTAGTATTATGAAACAGGTAAAAGAGATCTCTCTTCAAAGTGCTGCTCAGAGATATGATGATATATATTCTAGGATCGTCAATATTTCTTGAGAAAACAATGAGCCACAGAAGTTCTGAATGAGTTCTCTGATTGATTATTCTGAAGTTTTGTTCAATCCAATCCAATCCTTCCCATGATTAAAAGGAATGAGAATGAACTGGTGTGAGCAGAGTTCATCACCATTCCTGCAGTCCAGAAAATACACAACTTTCCTCATAACATGACGGCCTTTTGGGTAATTCATTATAGTTTCCTGTGCAGAGAACTGATTCTTCTCCCCAGCCTTTCTTTTTGACCTAGCTAGCAGTACTTCTTTGGTCACCATGTTTGGGGGCTAGTCTGATTTTCCTTGGTTGTAACTAAAATACCAAATCAAACCTTTGGTTTGTCTAAGTCTCCAGTGCAGTCCAGAGCTGCCTACTATCTACTCAATTCCATACATGCCTGGAGTTTCAAATTCTTCTTGTCATGGGACTCCAACTCTCACTACCTCAGTGTGTGGTTAGTAGCTGGCCATGTAGTTATGGTATGGGGACTGCTTTTGGCAGAAATGTTGTTGCCATGGACCCATCTCTGATTTTGTTAACCCCCAAGAATGGGAATTGATTGATTACAACTAGTATTTTTGGATGAACTGAAATTATTTACCTCAGATTCTTCTTTTTTAAACAATAAATTGTAATAGATTGATACTCTCCCACCTGTCTTCCAAAGCTAGAGCTGCTTTTAGCATTAGTTAATGACCTTGGCCTTTTGCCCACAAGGATATAATTTAATAGAGTTTCTAGAGCATGTATTACCACATTGTCTAGGTGCCATTTACTGGGAGTTAGGCACTGAGTCCCAGGTCCACAAAGGAACTTAGCTGTTGTGCTGCTGAGCATCGCAGAGCCTAATTTTAAGGTACCTAGAACAACACAGCAAAGCCTGAGTTAGGACCTACACAATGAATGGAGAGAGACAGGCACCTTTGACTGTGAATCACAAAGCTAGCATGCTAGGAGTGGAGCTAGCCAATGGGAGAGACTGACCAGAGGAGTGTGTCCTAAGCCCCAGCCCTCTCTTGGAGATAGGTGCCTAGCTCTGCTTGCGATCCACAAATGCGGGGAGATACGTCTTTGACCACCTAAGTCAAGTGAAAGACCCGAAACAAAACAGGAAGACCTCCCTTATAACCATCAGCCTAGTGGATTGGGTGCTCATTCAGCATGAGAAAGAGAAGGAATTTGAACAGGGATTAACCACCTCGCAGGTGAGTATGTACTCCAACTACTAGGCTATGGAATATACTGATGCAGGGCTGAGGGGGTCTCCCTCCATCTCTCCTATTGAAGTTGTTCTAGTTTAATTAAATATTAACTGGGGCTGTGACAGATTTAGAATGACTCGATAGCAGTGGTCCCCAAACTTTACCTTGCCCCACCCCCCTTATGCCTCGCCCTTGAGAGCCAGGAGTGGGGCTACAGCTGTGGGAGGAGGGGATGAGGACACGGGTAAGGGGGCTGAGGCTGGGGCCACAGCTGGGGGCAGGGGTGGCAGTGGACCCTCAGCCAGGGGACAAGACCTGCAGCTTCAGCTGGGAGCAGGGCTGGCAGCCAGAGCTGTGGTCAGAAGCGGAGCTGGGCAGCACTCCCTCCTCGGGCCCCAGCCACAGCCCCCTGAATGTTACTATGCTCTCACCTATGGGGCACACCCCACAGTTTAAAGACCTCTGCCCTATAGCATAGTGGTTAGGGCACTCCCCTGAGAGGTGGCTAAGCTCTTGTCAAATCCTTTCTTCCCCTCAGTAGGAATGGGATTTGAACTGGGGGCTGGGGGAGTGTTTCCCACATCCTGGATGAGTACACTAGGCTAAAGGTTATATAGGAAGCCTCCCCGCTGTTTTGTGTGAACTAGTCTGAAGGGCCCAATCCAGTAGGCAGCTTCTGACCATGTCTAGTGGACTGGACCTCTGCAAATGATTTAGGTGGCTGAATGCCTATCTTTCCCAGTCTGTAAGTCACTCTGGAGTTTAGACAGGAGATAGGCATCCAGACACCTAATGTGAGGAAGTGATCATGCTCAAGCAGGTGATAGGCACCTGGGAGCCTAGAAGGAGGTGGCAGCGTTCATGCCCAGAGGCAAAAACTGAAGTGCCGAGTGAAGTTAGGTAGCAGCCAACCAGGAGTTTTTTAATCGCAGCGGTGCCCCAAAACGGGACTTATGAGAGTAAGTAGCTTTGTGGATTGCACCAGAGTACATTCAGCAGGCGTGAAATATATAATTTACTATAGTTGAGAATAACAGTTCTGAAAACTCATTAGTCTCAGATGTTTCTGCTGAGTTCTAGCAGATGGCACAGACCCAATGTGATCTGTCAGAATTGGTGGTCTTATTTCTCTGTTACAGTGGTTTACACTGAGGGAATTCCATTGAAATCAGTGGAGTCACACTGGTATAAATGCACTGGAGTGGAAAATCAGGCCTGATATCTTTAGAAAAGTATTATTCTTTTCTCTTGAACATATTATCTTTGCCTCTTTTATTTTTCCAGGTAGAACACTGTGCAATAACCTGTATAATAACTTTTGCTCTATATTAGAAAAATAATAGAAATATGTTTTTAAAAATATGGTAGGAGCAATGAGTCCAGAGCAAGCAAGAAGTCACCTGCACATTTTTAAAAATGTTTACTTTTCATTATGTTTACTTAATTGTTTTTAAATATTGAGGCTAGAACTACAATTTTGTGTGCAAGAATACTTTTTGAAAAAAATCTGATCACTACAATAATGTAATAAATACAGTTTATGCAGAAACAGAAGCTGAAACCAGGTGAGGAGGCGACGGCAATGTGGTGACCAGAGTGATGAGGACATGGACACAGACTTCTCTCAAAGCGTGGGCCCCAGCAATGTGGACGTCATGGTGTTAATGGGGCAGGTTCATGCCGTGGAACGCTGATTCTGGGCCTGGGAAAGAAGCACAGACTGGTGGGACCGCATAGTGTTGCAGGTCTGGGATGATTCCCAGTGGCTCCGAAACTTTCGCATGTGTAAGGGCACTTTCATGGAACTTTGTGACTTGTTTTCCCCTGCCCTGAACTGCAAGCATACCAAGATGAGAGCAGCCCTCACAGTTCACAAGCAAGTGGCTATAGCCCTCTGGAAGTTTGCAACGCCAGACAGCTACCAGTCAGTCAGGAATCAGCTTGGAGTGGACAAATCTACTGTGGGGGTTGCTGTCATGCAAGTAGCCAACGCAATCACTGAGCTGCTACTATCAAAGGTAGTGACTCTGGGAGATGTGCAGGTTATAGTAGATGGCTTTGCTGCAATGGAATTCCCTAACTGTGGTTGGGCCAGGGCCGGCGCTTCCATTTAGGTGGCCTAGGCAATCTTTTAAGGCGCCAGGATTACTGGGGGGCGGCATTTTGCGGGGGAGGGGGGCAGCAAGCGGCTCCGGTGGACCTGCCACAGGCGTGCCTGCGGAGGGTCCCCGGGTCCCGCGGGTCCAGTGGACCTGCCGCAGGCATTCCTGCGGAGGGTCCGCTGCTCCGCGGCTCCGGTGGACCTCCAGCCTGCGGCAGCTCCACCAGAGCCGCAGGACCAGCGTGCGGGGTGGCGAAATGGCCGTGCGCCTAGGGCGCTAAAAACACTAGCGCCAGTCCTAGGTTGGGCGATAGACAGAACTCATATCCCTATCTTGGGACCTGACCACCAAGGCAGCCAGTACATAAACCGCAAGGGGTACTTTTCAATAGTGCTGCAAGCACTTGTGGATCACAAGGGACATTTCACCAACATCAACGTGGGATGGCCAGGAAAGGTTCATGACGTTTGTTTCTTCAGGAACTCTGGTCTGTTTAAATGGCTGCAGGAAGGGATTTACTTCCCAGACCAGAAAATAACTGTTGGGGATGTTGAAATGCCTATAGTTATCCTTGGGGACCCAGCCTACCCCTTAATGCCATGGCTCATGAAGCCGTACACAGGCACCCTGGACAGTAGTATGGAGCTGTTCAACTCTAGGCTGAGCAAGTGCAAAATGATGATAGAGTGTGCATTTGGACATTTGAAGGGTTGCTGGTACAGTTTACTAACTTGCTCAGACCTCAGCGAAACCAATATCCCCATTGTTATTGCTGGTTGCTGTGTGCTCCACAATCTCTGTGAGAGTAAGCGGGAGACGTTTATGGCAGGGTGGGAGGTTGAGACAAATTGCCTGGTCACTGATTACACGCAGCCAGACACCAGGGCGATTAGAAGAGCACATCAGGAAGCGCTACGCATCAGAGAAGCTTTGAAAACCAGTTTCATGACTGGCCAGGGTATTGTGTGATAGTTCTATTTGTTTCTCCTTGATGAAAACAGGTAAGTGGGGAACATGAAGACCTGGGAGATGGGTCAGAAACAAGAGGGAGCGTGGGCTATAATGGCAGAGAGAAAGGAGGGTCAGGGCAAAACTGGGAGGCAAGATCAAACGAGTATCTTAGATGCCTATATACAAATGCGAGAAGTATGGGTAATAAGCAGGAAGAACTGGAAGTGCTAATAAATAAATACAACTATGACATTGTTGGCATCACTGAAACTTGGTGGGATAATACACATGATTGGAATGTTGGTGTGGATGGGTATAGTTTGCTCAGGAAGGATAGACAGGGGAAAAAGGGAGGAGGTGTTGCCTTATATATTAAAAATGTACACACTTGGACTGAGGTGGAGATGGACATAGGAGACGGAAGTGTTGAGAGTCTCTGGGTTAGGATAAAAGGGGTAAAAAACAAGGGTGATGTCGTGCTAGGAGTCTACTACAGGCCACCTAACCAGGTGGAAGAGGTGGATGAGGCTTTTTAAACAACTAACAAAATCATCCAAAGCCCAAGATTTGGTGGTGATGGGGGACTTCAACTATCCAGATATATGTTGGGAAAATAACACCGCGGGCACAGACTATCCAATAAGTTCCTGGACTGCATTGCAGACAACTTTTTATTTCAGAAGTTGAAAAAGCTACTAGGGGGGAAGCTGTTCTAGACTTGATTTTAACAAATAGGGAGGAACTTGTTGAGAATTTGAAAGTAGAAGGAAGCTTGGGTGAAAGTGATCATGAAATCAGAGTTTGCAATTCTAAGGAAGGGTAGAAGGAGTACAGCAAAATAGAGACAATGGATTTCAGGAAGGCGGATTTTGGTAAGCTCAGAGAGCTGATAGGTAAGGTCCCATGGGAATCAAGACTGAGGGGAAAAACAACTGAGGAGAGTTGGCAGTTTTTCAAAGGGACACTATTAAGGGCCCAAAAGCAAGCTATTCCGATGGGTAGGAAAGATAGAAAATGTGTGCAAAAGACCACCTTGGCTTAACCACGAGATCTTGCATGACCTACAAAATAAAAAGGAGTCATATAAAAAATGGAAACTAGGTCAGATTACAAAGGATGAATATAGGCAAATAACACAGGAATGCAGGGGCAAGATTAGAAAGGCAAAGGCACAAAATGAGCTCAAACTAGCTATGGGAATAAAGGGAAACAAGAAGACTTTTTATCAATACATTAGAAGCAAGAGGAAGACCAAGGACAGGGTAGGCCCACTGCTCAGTGAGGAGGGAGAAACAGTAACAGGAAACTTGGAAATGGCAGAGATGCTTAATGACTTCTTTGTTTCGGTCTTCACTGAGAAGTCTGAAGGAATGTCTAACATAGTGAATGCTTATGGGAAGGGGGTAGGTTTAGAAGATAAAATAAAAAAAGAGCAAGTTAAAAATCACTTAGAAAAGTTAGATGCCTGCAAGTCACCAGGGCCTGATGAAATGCATCCTAGAATACTCAAGGAGTTAATAGAGGAGGTATCTGAGCCTCTAGCTATTATCTTGAAAGTCATGGGAGACGGGGAGATTCCAGAAGACTGGAAAAGGGCAAATATAGTGCCCATCTATAAAAAGGGAAATAAAAACAACCCAGGAAACTACAGACCAGTTAGTTTAACTTCTGTGCCAGGGAAGATAATGGAGCAAGTAATTAAAGAAATCATCTGCAAACACTTGGAAGGTGGTAAGGTGATAGGGAATAGCCAGCATGGATTTGTAAAGAACAAATCGTGTCAAACCAATCTGATAGCTTTTTGATAGGATAACGAGTCTTGTGGATAAGGGAGAAGCGGTGGATGTGGTATACCTAGACTTTAGTAAGGCATTTGATACGGTCTCGCATGATATCCTTATCGATAAACTAGGCAAATACAATTTAGATGGGGCTACTATAAGGTGGGTGCATAACTGGCTGGATAACTGTACTCAGAGAGTAGTTATTAATGGCTCCCAATCCTGCTGGAAAGGTATAACAAGTGGGGTTCCGCAGGGGTCTGTTTTGGGACCGCTCTGTTCAATATCTTCATCAACGACTTAGATGTGGCATAGAAAGTACGCTTATTAAGTTTGCAGACGATACCAAACTGGGAGGGATTGCAACTGCTTTGGAGGACAGGGTCAAAATTCAAAATGATCTGGACAAATTGGAGAAATGGTCTGAGGTAAACCGGATGAAGTTCAATAAAGACAAATGCAAAGTGCTCCACTTAGGAAGGAACAATCAGTTTCACACATACAGAATGGGAAGAGACTGTCTAGGAAGGAGTATGGCAGAAAGAGATCTAGGGGTCATAGTGGACCACAAGCTAAATATGAGTCAACAGTGTGATACTGTTGCAAAAAAAAGCAAACGTGATTCTGGGATGCATTAACAGGTGTGTTGTAAACAAGACACGAGAAGTCATTCTTCCGCTCTACTCTGCGCTGGTTAGGCCTCAACTGGAGTATGTGTCCAGTTCTGGGCACCGCATTTCAAGAAAGATGTGGAGAAATTGGAGAGGGTCCAGAGAAGAGCAACAAGAATGATTAAAGGTCTTGAGAACATGACCTATGAAGGAAGGCTGAAAGAATTGGGTTTATTTAGTTTGGAAAAGAGAAGACTGAGAGGGGACATGATAGCAGTTTTCAGGTATCTAAAAGGGTGTCATCAGGAGGAGGGAGAAAACTTGTTCACCTTAGCCTCTAATGATAGAACAAGAAGCAATGGGCTTAAACTGCAGCAAGGGAGATTTAGGTTGGACATTAGGAAAAAGTTCCTAACTGTCAGGGTGGTTGGACACTGGAATAAATTGCCTAGGGAGGTTGTGGAATCTCCATCTCTGGAGATATTTAAGAGTAGGTTAGATAAATGTCTATCAGGGATGGTCAAGACAGTATTCGGTCCTGCCATGAGGGCAGAGGACTGGACTCGATGACCTCTCAAGGTCCCTTCCAGTCCTAGAGTCTATGAATCTATGAAAACCCGCCCCCTTGGTTGACTCTCATTCCCTGCAAGCCAACCGCCCTCCCCTTCGATGACAGCTTGGAAATAAAGTCACTATCATTTAAAAACCATGTATTCTTTATTAATTTATTATAAAAATAGGGAGATAACTCACAAGGTAGCCCGAGTGGGGTGTGGGAGGAGGGAAGGAAAAGGCCACTTCAATACTTGTTGAATGACAGGCTTTTGTCCACTGAGGTGGAGTGGTTGGGTGCCTCCCCCCCGCCACATTCTTGGGCATCTGGGTGAGGAGGCGGCTATGGAACTTGGGGAGGAGGGAGGGCAGTTAAACAGGGGCTGCAGTGGCAGTCTCTCCAGCTGACATTTCTGTACCTCCACCAGACACCGGATCGTGTCCGTTTGTTCCCGCAGTAGTCCCAGCATTGCATCCTGCCTCCTCTGATCTTCCTGCCGCCACCTCTCCTCACGTTCACTGGCTGCTTTCCTGTCCTGTGCTATTGTGTCCTTCCACACTTTCTGCTGAGCTCTTTCAGTGCGGGACACCTGCATAAGCTCAGAGAACATTTCATTGCACATGCATTTTTTTCGCCACCTTATCTGAGATAGCCTTTGGGATGGAGGGGGAGGCCTGAAACATTTGCGGCTGTGGGAGGAAAAAATGAAGAGAAATATTTGAAAAGATACATTTTATAGAACAATGGGTATACTCTTTCACGGTGAACAACACTATTTACATTACATAGCACATGTGATTTCAGTACAAGGTCATTTTTTGCATCTTATATTGAGAGCTGCGGCTTTGGTTTTAGAAATCAAACACTCTGGGCAACAGAATTCGGCTTGCAGGTGGCCATGGTAAGCCATAGTCTTTCGGCTTCTGCAACCTTCATAATAACAGTGCTCTCCTTTCCCATACCAAGCAAAGCCCATTGAGTTGTCCATTTAGGGCTGCGATTTTCGTGTTAACATGCAGCAGCAGAAACCAAACTATCCCCCCATCCTTTTCTCTGCGATGATCGCTTTAACCCTTCCCCAACCTCATGGCTGGTATCAGGGAAGATTCCTCCTAGCCAAATGCAAACAGCTCAGCACCAATGGGCCCCTCCTCCCCCACCGCTTGGCTAACTGCAGAGAGGATTTCTTTTCAGCTACAGGCAAATAGCCCAGTAGGAACGGCCACCTATGAATGTCCCCTTAATTAAATTCTCATATTTCAACCAGGTTACCATGAATGATATCACTCTCCTGAGGAGATAAAGAATGGATGTTCCTTGAATGCCGGCAAACACCGGGACCGTACACTGCCAGGCTTTGTCATGCAGTGATACCAGATTACTTGCTACTAGCATGGCGTGGTCAAGTGTCCTACCATGGAGGACGGAATAAGGCTGCTCTCCCCAGAAACCTTCTACCTCCAGGAGAGCTTCATGGAGATGTCCCTGGAGGATTTCCGCTCTATCCCCAGACATGTTAACAGACTTTTCCAGTAGCTGCACTGGCCACGAATGCATACCAAGTCCTCAGGGCAAATTAATAATTAAAAAATCCTTGCTTTTAAACCATGTTTTATATTTACAAAGGTACACTCACCAGAGGTCCCTTCTACGGCTTCATGGTCCGGGATACTGCCTTGGAAGGGTTGAGAGGATATTTCAGTCAGGGTGAGAAAAAGATCCTGGCTGTTGGGGAGAACGGTGTGCTGTGTGCTCTCCTCAATCTCGTCCTTCTCCTCATCTTCCCCGTCTGCAAAATCCTCAGGCATGACGACTGAGAGTACCCCATCATCGGAGTCCACAGACAGGGGTGGGGTAGCGGTAGCGGCCCCCCTTCTAGAATTGCATGCAGCTCAGCGTAGAAGCGGCATGTCTGCAGCTCTGTCCCAGAGCATCCATTTGATTCTTTGGCTTTCCGGTACACTTGTCTCAGCTCCTTAAGTTTCACGCAGCACTGTGTTGAGTCCCTATAGTGGCCTCTGTCCATCATGGCCTTGGAGATTTTTTTTCAAATGTTTTGGCATTCCGTCTTCTGGTACTGAGTTCTGATAGCGCAGATTTGTCTCCCCATACAGTTTTCAGATCCAGTATCTCCCGTACGGTCCATGTTGGGGCTCTTTTTCGATTCTGGGACTGCATGGTTACCTGTGCTGATCAGCTCTCCACACTGGGCAAACAGGAAATGAAATTCAAAAAGTTTGTGGGGCTTTTCCTGTCTACCTGGCCAGTGCATCTGACTCCAGATTGCTGTCCAGAGCGGTCACAATGGTGCACTGTGGGATAGCTCCCGGACGCCAATACAATCAAATTGCGTCCACACAAACTCTATTTCAAACCAGCAATGTCGATTTCAGTGCTACTCCCCTCGTCAGGGAGGAGTACATAAATCGATTTTAAGAGCCCTTTATGTCAACAAAAATGGCTTCGTTGTGTGGATAGGTGCAGGGTTAATTCAATTTAACGCTGCTAAATTCAACCTAAACCCATAGTGTAGACCAGGCCTAAGAGGAAGCTCAGTATCATCTCACCAGAGTGCTGTTCCTGGACTCTGTTGAGGACTGCATCTCTCATAACATATGGGAAGAAGAAATAGATGTCCGATTACATTTGAATCGACACCACAGATTAGTGGCAGGAAGAGAAAAGGGTCTTTGTCTGTTCTCCACTGCAAAGCCTTGTGCCTATGTAACTTCATATATAATCTTCCCTTACCTCAGAGTTACCTCCGAAGGGAAGATCACTGCTATTCTAACTGTCCTGCAACCTATCTGCTGTTAGTGTTTGTGTAGGGAGAAGAAAAGGTTTTTGCTACTCTATTCTTGCCCCAGCCTCTATTTTATAGATCCTTCGCTCTTGTGAATAGTTCCAGTACCTGCCTCTGGTTTTTCTTCCTAGCTTCCCCAAGCAGCAATAACATTGTCAACAATCATATGAGTTTTACAGCTGCTCACTGGAATAACAACTGTGCAATTAACCATTTTTATTGATTGCATTCTGCTCCTGCTTGCCAAAGCTATGAGCTGCAACAGAGGCCCTGAAGCTGTTTGCACTCTTAGAAAAAGTGCTGCATCCATTTATACTCATTTCCCATGTAGGTCAATAGCAGAACGCTTAGGATTAAAACTTAAATTTTATTTTTATAATGAATGTTATGAAAATTATGCAGAAAGTGATGGGTTAATCTCTTCCCATTCATTCAATAGAGAAAGCAAGTGGATTCTTCCTGCCTCATGTATTGATGTGAAGTGCCCCCTGGGTATATTCCATAGGTGAGTTGAAGGCAAATCTCTCTACATTTGAATATTGAAAAGCTTGAAGGTTGTTGTTTTTTTGATGTGCCACATTTCACTTCTTCCAAAATTTGCTTAGTCGCAAAACACTAGACAATTTTTCCAGCAGTGGAGTTAAAGGAACAAATGTTAATCAAAATTTCAACATATTCGTGTGTTTTGTAGGTAATTGGGATGTGGGCAAGGCACTAATACTTCACATCCTTCCTCATGGGTGCAGGGATCTGCCTGTGCAAAGCAAATTTAAAGATAGGAGCTTCAGTGCTTAGTTTGCAGGCTATAGTAATGAATTTTTAACATAGTTTTAAAGTATTGAAAACAAGAACCAGTATTTGTAAAAGCAAGTTGTATAGTTTATTGTGCAGGGTAGTCAGGATAGTACCTAGGGATTATGATTCAAGAATGCACAGAAAACTTTATTTTGTAAATGTATTAGGGGAGGGATGACATGCGTATATAGCTGTATTTGGCACTGCCCTACCATAGGCAGCGGGTTATATACATTTGCGGTGTTCAGGCTCCAGCAATATTCAGGGCCGGGTGCCCTGCTCCAGCAATATTTGGAGCTGGGTCTCTCCCCCAGTCCTGCCTGGATCGGGCCCCGGCTCCCGCAGGTCTCCCCCTCCCCCGCCACGTCCCTGCCTGGAGCAGTCCCAGCCCACTTCACCCTCCCCCTGCTGTCCGTCCCCCATCCCCCCACCACCTCGCCACATCCCAGCCTGACAAAAAGCAGCTTGCGCTTCTCCCCTGCCTGCTTGTGCTCCCGGCAGAACTGCTGTCTGCCGCCCCAGGGTCTTAGTGCCTGCTCCCCACTAATGGCAAGGCAGGCTGCCCTTACCCTGCCCTAGCCCTGAGCCTCTCCAACACCCCAAACCCTCATCCCCAGCCAGAGCCCTCATCTGCCTGCACCCTAATCCTCAGCTCCAGCCCTGAGCCCCCCCACAGCATGAACCCCTCATCCTCAGCCCCAACCCTCATCCCTCTGCACCCTGATCCTCTGCTCCAGCCCTGAGCCCCCCCTCAGCATGAACCCCTCATCCTCAGCCCTCACCCCAACCCTCTGCCCTAGCCCTGAGCCCCCTCCTGCATCATGAACCCCTCATCCTCAGCCCTCACCCCACACCCAAACTCTCTGCCCTGAGCCCCCTCCTACATCATGAACTCAGCACCAGCCAGAGCCCTCATCCCCCCGCACCCTAATCCTCAGCCCTGAGCCCTCTCCTGCATCATGAATCCCTCATCCTTAGCCCCACAGCCCTCACCCCTGCACTCCCTCCTATCCCCAAACTCCCTCCCAGCAGGTGCACCCCCCCTTCTCACATACCCCTTCCCACCCCCAAACTGCCTCCCACAGCCTGCACCTCTCACCCCTTCCTATGCCCCCACCCCCAGCCCAGAGCCTGCACCCAAACTCCATCCCAAAGCCTGCACCCTAATCCCCAGCCCAGGATCTGCACCCCAGACCTCCCCCCCCCGCAAACCCCCTCCCAGAGCCTTAGGTAGGCGGGGGCGGAGTTTGGGGGGACGGAGTTGGGGGCAGGTTCTGGGCACCACCAAAATTCCTACAAACTTGCCACCTATGTGCCCTACAGAGCTTAAAATAAAACTTTGGCTAGCAGCCCCTGCTAACTGCAGCTCAGGTATATCTGCCTCTCCTGCTGTGACCACCCCCAGGGCGTCGCCTCTGGGCAGCGACCAGGGCTGGGTTCGAACCCGACTAGGGCCCCGCGCGCGCGCGCTGTGTGGCATGCTGGGACCTGTAGTTTCCCTGTCGCGCTGCATGCCGGGACGTGGCCTCTAGGCTCGGCTGAGGCTGAGGGCGGACTCGAGCGGCTCCATTTTGTCCCCGCTGGAGGCACGCCCAGGCCGCGCGGGGGCGGATCTCCGCGCCGCCCTGCCCCTGCCTAAGAAGCCGGGGTGGGGCCTGAGCGGGAGGTGGTGACGTAGCTGAGCCCCGCCCCGGTCGCAGCCCTGAGTCCCGGCTTCTCCCATCTGCCTGCCGAGGGGCGAGCGTCTCTCCCGGGGGCGAGGCCCCGTCCCCCCGCGGCAGCGGCTCCATGGTGCCTGCAGCAACAGGCAGGACGCGGAGGAGGCGCCCCCCGGGGGTCCCGCCCGCCGAAGCTCCGGGCGCCCCGTCGGCCGCCGGCCTGACAGGCCCCAGCGCGCGGCGCGGCGGCGGGAGGATGGCGAACCAGCTGGTGATCCTCAACGTGTACGACATGGTGAGTGCGGGCCGGCCGCGTCGTGCCCCGGGCGGCGTCCCCAGCCCCGGGATCCCGCTGCTCGTGTCCCCGGGACTCGGCTCCCAGCAAGCGCAGCGGGGCTGGAGCAGCGCCACTCAGCGGTCGGGTCCCCACGTTAGCCGGGCTGGGCGGAGGGTGCGTCCCTGCTAGCAGGGCGCTGGGGCCGCGCTGGTGTGTTGGGGGCTTAACTGTGCGGGGCAGGAGGGGCTCGCCGGGGCATCAACAGGTGAGAGAGAGTCGGGCGGAGGGCGATAGGCTTCGCTGTTGGCTGAATGCAGGAGCCTTAGGAGAGAGGACACCATCTGTTAGCAGTAACAAGGGCGGCTTGTGGTCATATCTGACGTAAAACTTTGCCCTCCTAGCGATGTAGTGAAGAACATAGTATTAATTTGGGATTTAGACTCCCCTTGATTTACCAAAAGAACAAACGAGGAGAAATGATTAAAATGAAAAGGATGGGGAAAAGAAACAAAATGATCAAAGACAGAAATTGAAAAGTGAGAACGACTTCAGAGCAAAGCAGACAAATCTGTACTTTATAATTATGTGGCTTTGAAACCTGATGAAATGATGAGACTCTAATGAGTCTAGTTCTGGATAAGGTGAGAGAGAACTTTTGACTAAACATCAGAGGAGCTCCACGTGATGAGGGACAGTGGAAGCTTTCTGAAGGCTTGACCATACTACCACATGGGGTTGGTCTAGGATATGCAGCTTCAGCTATGTGAATAGTGTAGCTTAAGTTGACATACTTAGGGCTTGGCTACATTGGCACTTTACAGCGCTGCAACTTTCACGCTCAGGGGTGTGAAAAAACACCCCCCTGAGCGCTGCAAGATGCAGCGCTGTAAAGCATCAGTGTATCAGGGCGGCAGCGCTGGGAGCACAGCTCCCAGCGCTGCACGCTACACCCGTAAAGGATGTGGTTTACGTGCAGCACTGGGAGAGTTCTCTCCCAGCACTGCCGCTCTGACCACACTCACACTTCAAAGCGCTGCCACAGCAGCGCTCCCGCAGCGCTGTCCCGGCAGCACTTTGAAATTTCTAGTGTAGCCAAGGCCTTAAATCTACTTACCATGGTGTCTTCACTGCAGTAAGTCGACCACTAAGCGCTCTCCCATCAACTCTGCTTGCTCTCCTTGTTCTGGTGGAGTACTAGAGTCAACGGGAGAGCGCTCAGCGGTCGATTTATCACATCTATACGAGATCCTTGCTGGATTGATTACTGCGTGTCAATCCAGCGGGTAGTGTAGATAACCCCTTAGAGTGAAAGCTGAGCTTTCAGTTAGTTGAAAGCTTGCATCAAGTTTAAATTTCTTTATATAGGGCTCTAACCAGGAGAAAACCACAGTTTTGTTGCTGCTGATCCACAGAAAGTAGTCTTGATATTTGGGAAAACAATGAACATCTGAACTAACAGCATCTGAAGAATTGTTTTTTTACCCACAAAAGCTTATGCCCAAATACATCTGTTAATCTTTAAGATGTGTCTCACTGTTTTTTGTGGATACAGACTAACGTGACTACTCCTCTGATATTTGATGTTTGTGGCCGCTCTTAGTACACTGGATGTTCTTGTTTTGTTTTACCCAGGAGAGTAAGCCTGTCTTTCCCAAATAAAGATTGGCCTGGTAAAGAGTCAGTTGCCACATTTTCTGAAGTATGCATTTGGGATCATTGGACTAGATAAGGCTTAATGTTCTAACTTTTAGGGTGACTTAAACCTCTGAAGCTGTCTGACTTTGATTCATTCTTTTGCCCTGCATCTCTTTTGATTTCTTTATTTAGAGCAGGGATAGGCAACCTATGGCACGTGTGCTGAAGGCGGCACGCAAGCTGATTTTCAGTGGCACTCACAGTGCCTGGGTCCTGGCCATTGGTCTGGGGGGCTCTGCATTTTATTTAATTTTAAATGAAGCTTCTTAAACATTTTAAAAACCTTATTTATTTTACACACAACAATAGTTTAGCTATATATTATAGACTTATAGAAAGAGACCTTCTAAGGACGTGAAAATATATTACTGGCACACGAAACCTTAAATCAGTGTAAATAAATGAAGACTTGGCACACCACTTCTGAAAGGTTGCCGACCCCTGATTTAGAGAGAGGATGATTATTCTGTGAGGTTTATTTTCTCTTAAAAGGGATGCTGAATTGGTGAGCAGTTGGTTCTGGTTCTTGTAGACTCACGTTTTGAATTTCCTGGATTATTTGTGCCAAAATTTAGTATTATTTTTAAATCCTTTTGTATATTTCCTTATTTTTCTTAGACTTCATGGTGATGGAGCTGCTGTACTTCACTAAGTAGCTATTCATTAAAAATTTAACAAAGTACTAAGAGAATAAATAAATTCACCTGTCAAGCTGTCTTTTCTAACTTAGGGGCAGTAAGTTGTTTCTTTACTCTGCTGTTTTTGAAAGCTAAATCGAGCATTCCTTTTCAATCTACCATAATATGCAAGACTTTTTTGCTATTTCTGGAGGATCAGAAGTGCGTAATACTCTTTCAGTATCATACCCATTTATTTCTTTAGACCAGGAGTTCCCAAACTGTTTCATGGTGTGACCATAACTTAAGAGAGCATGATTTATGAACCACTTCCATCCCCTTCGCAGCCCCATGGAGACAACTCTCCCCTTTCTTTTGGAATTCTGTCATTTCTATTTGACATCTACAGCAATTGCTAAATTTCTTAATGTTTTACTGGAAGGTACTCAGATGCTATGGAATCAAGTGGTATAAGAACCAGGAGACATGGATAAGTAATATGAGAAAATCAAAGTGTGTTTTATTTGGATTTAAGGCAGTTTCCAGCTAGAAATGAGAACGAGCACCAGCCAGCTTGCCACAGACCACAGCTTGAGAATCTCTGCATTATCCTATAATCTTTTATAGTGGAATAGCAGGCGTGGTTAAATAAAACTAGCTAGAAAATATATTTTGGATAGACTTTTCCCTAACAGTAAGTGCCGTATTGGTTTAAAGTGCACTTGTGGTTTGTTTGTTTTGCTCTACGGATGAAGGGTCCTGTGATGGGTTGGGGACTCATCACCTGGTGCCTCCTGCTGGTGACTCCGGGAATTAGCTCCGTCCAGTGGAGTGCCCCCTCCTGGTATCCCGTCCGTCCTCTTGCCCTCTGTTGGCGTCTCTGGACCCATGTTGTTCCCTGTTCGGCGATGTCCTCTTTGAGGCCACTGCCCTCCCATAGTGCCCCTCAGTCCATCTGCACCCCCTTGCGGGGGTTGGTGATCAGCAGTCCTACACCCAGTCACCATGTCCAACCACGCCCTTTGAGTCCAATCCCTCTTGTCAGGGATCTGGCTTAGTATAATGGCCACTCCCTACGGCCAGTGGCTGGGTGTGTTGCAAGGGGGAAAGGGGAGGACCCAGGCCCGCCCTCTACTCTGGGTCCTGGCACAGGGACCCTCTGGCACCAGCCTCGCTGTCCTCCTTCTCTCCCCTTGTCTATCTGTTTCCCTGGGCCGCTTACTGACACCACTTTGTCATAGCCCAGGGTGGTATAACTATTGTCCCAAGCATATACTTATTACAGCTGTCTCCATCAGCAGCACTTCAGTAACACAGCCAGAGGTTAGAAGTCTATTACAGAAGTGGCTAGGTGAGGTTCTGTGGCCTGCAATGTGCAGGAGGTCAGAGTAGATGATCATGATTGTCCCTTCTGATCTTAGAATCTGAGTTTTCCTTCATTCATGGGGTGAGTTCTTCAGACTGCTGCTGTTCATCCCTCACAGTTCATTTCTATAATTAGGCACTGTCAGTTATCTGGTCAGAGCTTGGTTTCTCCTGTGGTTCCTGGCATAAAGCCCCTCATTCTTTTGTCACAAGTTGGTATTCCCATAGCATCTTTTGGGGGTAGGGGAAGCTGAATCTATGCCTCCCTCCTCAATTTCTTCTCTAAGTGTGATGAGACACATGCACTTTATCAGTTATCCCATTTTCCTAATTCTCCTTTATACACTTGTTGCCCTCCTAGCTACCACAGAACCTTTTGGCCCAATATTCCTTTCCTTGATAAAGGGACATCACACGGAAAATTACTTTCCTGCTATTTTTAAGCTAGTCTGATGTAAGTTGGGAAATGTTGCACTCTTACAGGTGCATACACATTCACTAAAACATTCATGAAATATACAGAATATTCTCAAACCAGTGCTAGCCCAATATGCCTCAGCATATTTAAGTATTAAGTATTTCAGTGACCAGTGTTCTCCATTGTGCAATACAGAATAGCAAACAATAGTGTTGGTCCATTAATGGAATAAGTATCCAATCCTTAGGCCTAGTTGACTTTTACTGTAATCTTGTATTAGCATTTGCTGTGCAGGATGGACTATTTGACTGATAGTTGCTGATTTAATTCTTGGACTATTACCAAAAGACACTGATACACAGAGAGGCAAATATACCTTTTTAAAATTAGGTACTTCCTTTACTTAGCAGGTTGCAAGACACTATATCATAATATTTATCCATCCTTTGGATTAACTTGTTTGTTCTCTCCCCCCCGCAGTCCACTTCAATTCCAACGTGATCTTAGTAGTTAACTCAAATCACTAGAGCTAGGCTTTGGAACATATTTTCTGAAAGCTTGGAATTCCAGCTTTCAAATAGTATCAAGCATTAATCTCCAATTCTAGTGCTGCTAAATTCCATGTCAGTGAAGTGGAGGAAAAAGCAAGATAGTAATTGAAATGATGAGTAATTTTTAGGTCTGAATGTCAAACTTGCTAAGCCTAGGAACTTTTTTTATTGGACAAATACAAATGTTTTCCGTTTACTGGTCCTGACCCAGTGATCAAAGAGAATTTTATCCTTGCCTAGATAAAACCAAAGGCATTGTAGCTTTTGTATGTGAGTGGAAACTGGTTTTTGAAGTAATTTAGGTAGAGCACAATAAATAAGTGCTGAGCTCACATTTGTGCTTCTAAAAAAAAAAAAAAAAAAAAACCTCCCTCTTCTTCAAGTAGTGTCTCTGTAGGTGCTCCACCTTGTGCCTTTGATCGTATATTTTTGGTAGTGCCCGTTCAGCATGCTCATATGTCCTGTATATCCGTATTCCCCTTATCGAGGCTAAATAGGGCTGCGTGGACGAATCGCCCTCAGTTCCTACTTAGCAGCCTTCAGTCAGAGATGGTGTTTAATGTGTGCCGGTTTGCTCTTTTATATTAATAATTAGTTCTTTATTTGTAGTAGGTTTAGTGCCTTATAGTTATTGGAATGGTTGTCCCTGTTTCTTTTTAGGAAAAGAATTCTCTAGTTTTTTGGGCGTTGGGTTTTTTTTTCCCCCTGGGGGTGGGGGGGGTCTCCAAATTTAAGATGCTGGGCTCCCTGGAGTTTAAAGGATGCCTCTCCTGTTGAGACTCTATCCCTGTCAGTGACAGGCATTCCTAGTGCACATGTTTTTTGGGAAATCTTTCTATAATGTGGCAGACTCGCCACACCAGCGTGCCTTCACTAGAGATGTCTCAACCACTGTTACTCTCTTGGTCTCCACCATCCTCACAGTTGGACCCACGTCACTCCTGGACCGCAGCATCTGTTTCTTGGCACTGCCCTCCAACTGTGCCTGCTCTGCTGGCTCTTTCTCCCTCTCCAGTGGACTGGCAACTTCCGGTTCTATCCCTTGCCTCAGTGGCTCACTGCAGTCCTCAATCTAGTCCCTTCCTCCAAGGAAAAACTGCAGTCTGGCTTAGTCACTCTCATCACTGGCAGGTGTGTGGTGGCGGTGTATTTTTTTGGGGGGGGGTTGGGGGGGAAGAAGAGGAGTCCAGGCTTGCCCACTGTTCTGGGCCCCAACCCAGGGACCCTCTAGCAGCAGCCACTTACTGCCCTCCTCCAACTCTCCTCTACTGCCTACCTCCCTGGGCCACTTCCCTGTAGCTCCAGCAAGTTCTCTGCCCCTTTGTGTCAGGGCCCTAGTCTGGCAGTAGTCAACCTAGAGCTCTCCCAACCTCTGCTGACCCTTCCCAGCACTGCTCTGTCTTAGGTGCTTCTCTAAAAGCCAGTTTTATTTCCTTTGCCCTCCAGGGAGAGACTCAGCTCCTCTCTGCCCTGCAGCCTTCTTATAGGGCCCAGCCTGGCCCTGATTAGCAGCCTTCAAGCCTCCACTTGATTTGGCTTCCAATAAGCCCTTCCAGGATTGGCTGGGGCTCTGCGCAGCCTCTCTGGCTTGCTTTAAACCCCTTCCACGCCCGAGTGGGGCAGCTGCCCCACTGCACTCTCCTGTCCCCAGCAATTGCAAGATCTGCCCTTCTCAAGGGAAGACCCTGTAAGGATAGTGAAATAAAGAATAGGCTCTTAATGAGGGAGCAAGCCTTAAGACCAACTTCGGACCCGGGTATAGAGACCTTCCTCTTCTTTCAGTGCCCCATCAACATCATAGTTACCGAGACCCTCCCCGGTGAAGAAAGCATTGAGGTCCTGGTCTCCGATGCTCTCCATGAGAGAGGTACAGATAACCATGCCGGTGGTACCGATGTTCCCACTCAAAGATTAAGGAGTGCGATAAGAGGAACAGAACAGAAAGTTCTCCTCAAAGAAGATTCAGTCACCGGAGACCTCCAGCCACAAGCAGTGTGCTAGTGAGGCTCCACATAATTAAAGTCTTAGACTGCTTCATGGTACCCAAAGTAAGTCCTGGACCTCAGAAATAAAAAGCTTGGTACCAAAGACTACTGTTACCAAGGGAACAGCTTCAATGGAATCCACAGTCCCCCTAGCTACTGCTGCCAGTGCCTTGCACAATGGTATCAAGAACATCATCGGTGCCTGTACCAAATTCTGTTGTGTTCCTGGCACCACAGGTGTTTTGGTATCCGGAAGACCTGATGGTACTGAATGAGCCTGAGTCTCCCCTCCTTGTAACCTCTGGACGCCTCTCGGCATTGAGGTCTGCTGGGTCAGTGACTGCTCATGTTTTTGCGAGACTTACCTCTTCCCCGATTTCTACTATCCACGAGGAGGGGTTGTACAGTAGGTGAAGGAGCATTCAGACTCAGAACTTTCCATTCAAGGCTCTCCAGTTTATTCCAGGCGATCTTTCCTGATGCACAAAAAACAAAGGCAGGGGTCTGGTATTCTGCTTGTCAGCACTTGGGATAACCAACACTGGGTACTCCCCACCATGCCTCATGGTCCTCCTCATTGGCCTTACTATGACTGATGGGCAATGTACCACCAGTTATTTTGAGAGGTGCCTACTCAGTCCCAGAAGAGACACATTCTCTGGTACCATCCACCTCTTCCCCTCCATTCTGAGTCAACAGAGTTGACCTTTGAAGAGCAGGAGGCAAGAAGATTTACCCCCACCCTCACCCCTTACACATATACCTTTATCCTCACCTGACAAGGCAGTAATGCCACCATCACAATCAGTAGCTGATGACTTTCAGCAGTTACAGGACTTGATGAAGTAGGTTGCTGACACACTGCAGACTCCCCTAGAGGAAGTCTAGGAATCCTATCACAAGCTCCTGGACATATTGCACGTTTCTGTTTCAGAACAGATGGTGCTGTCAATTAACGAAGCCCTTCTTGAGCCATCCAACACCATCCGGCAAACTCCGGTGACAGCCCCACCCTACATGCAAGCGGGCCAATAAACAATACTACATCCCAGTCAGGCATTCTAAATTTTTGTTTTCTGATCCAGCACCAAATTCCCTTCATGTGGATGCAATCAATGAAAGGGGCAAGGAACATTCTCAATATATGGGGTGGCTTTTTGAGTACGAGAAATGTCTGGACCTTTCTGGTTGTAAAAGCTACTCTTCAGCAACATTACAGTTCAGGATAGCTGATTGCCAGGTGCTGATGTCAAAATAAGACTACCTGAATTATGAGAAGCTTTTAATGGTTTTATTGACCTTTTGCAACAGGAACACTAAGAACAGTTTAGCACCATAATAAACGAAGGTAAATTCCTAGTAATGAAGTGATCTTCCTGTCTTCAGTTGTCAGGTGTTCCATGGGGAGTACCCATGGAAGATTTACCTTTTGAGGGCCACAAGCTTTTTGCAGATTACTTTCTTCATACTGTAAGCTTGGGCAGACTCACCTGGCAGCACCTCCTTCTAGTTGTCCTTGGGAATTAGCATCCAGCCTCCGGAGTGCCCTCTTTCAGGCCAGTATCTCACCTCCACTGCTGGCCCCCCGTGTCTCTTCCAGGACCCCAGTGCCCCTTTAACTGGGTGCTGCCCCCTGGCAGTACCCCCACAGTTCTGGGTCTCCTCATCCCAGGGGAACCCCTACCCAGTATCCCCACTTTACCTCAGTCTTGGCTACTGCCCAGTCTCCATCTAGCCATTGTTCACTGGGGCAGACTGCAGTATAAGCCACTCATCACAGGCAAAGGCTGGAGTCCCCAATGCGGTGCCTGTGGGGGCATCTTAATGCGCCCGCGTCCTGGCCCCCAGGAAAGCACCCGCCGAAATGCCGCAGCGGCATTTCGGCAGGGACACCTCTCGATGACGTCGCTTGTCGTCAACAAGCATCGTCATCGAGGGGCGTCACTCCCTAATTTCGGTGGGGACGCCTGTCACTGTCGCCGCTTGTCGACAGCAAGCAATGTCATCGAGAGGCATCGCTGCCGAAATGCTGACGAATTTTGGTGGCATTGCGGCGGGTGTTCCGCCGCCGCAGTGGTCCTTTGGCTGGCAGGTGCCAGCCAAAAAGGTTGGGGACCACTGGGCAAAGGGGTTCGGACCTGCTGCCTCTGCCTACCCATGGGCTGCCCCGTTGCAACCCTGCACCTATTCCGCCTATAGTCAGGCCTACAACCTGGGGCTTTCCAGGCCGGAGCTCCCAGCACCCCTGGCTCTTCCCCAGCCCTGCTTCCAATCTAGTGTCTTGCTTAGGTCCCTGCAGCCAGGCCCTTCTCCCTCTCCAAGCAGAGGGAAACTTACTGAGCTTCTGGCTCACAGCCTCTTATAGGGAGCAGCTGGGCCTGCTTGGGGCATGGCCCCAGCTGAGCCTACTTTCCCCAATTAGCCCAGGCTTCTTGCCCCAGCCACAGCCCTCTCCTGGGCTGTTTCAAGCCCTGCAAGGCAGGACTGGGTAACCACCTCGCTACATACCCTAGAGTTTGTTAGGGTAACATGTAGATCTTTAGAGAAATAAGAGAAAATTTATCAGGCCTGAGTGTAAAGATCACATCCTGCTCAATTTCCTGCCTTCTGTAGACTAATGGAACCACTGGCTCAGACATGGAGATTTTCTTTTATATTTAAAAAAAAAAAGAAAAAAAACAAAACTATACAGCTACCTCAACCATGTCATTCCAGCCATCAGCATTATCCAAATGCCAATTCTGATGCTCAGTCAAAGAGTCCACCCAATAACCAGTTGCTCAGCTGCATGACGCTACCCCTTTGTCCACAATTTGAGCACCACCTCTTTCTCTATTCCATTGAGCATGGGAGACTATATAACATTGAACAAATGAGTATTGGAAGCTATGAGCATCAGGTTTATATTATCCAGTTTACCTCCATCCTGCCCCTCCCCCACTTCCCCATCCCTCTTCAGGGACCCCCTCACAATCATTTGCTGATGCAAGAGATCTCATTGCTCTTAAGTCTAGCAACCACAGAACCCTTTTGCTTCAACACAGGGGAAAAGGGCTCTATTCAGCACACTTTCTGATACCCAAGATAAACAAAACGTTGGAAGCCGATTGAACAAGCATGTCAGACATCTGAATTGCAGGAAGGTATCCCTAGCAGCTGAAATGATTATATACTTGATCACAATCAAGCAGGTCATATCTTTTAGCTTGTCTTCTGCACCAAGGGTGTTCTCAACTCATAACAGTTGTAGATGCGTACCTGTGTCATCTAGGAATGAGTCTGTCCTACCTTGATTGGCTCCTCAAAGGTTGTTCTCATCAGGAGGTGTGGTTAGCAGTTCAAATAACAACATCGTCATTTCTAAGTGTAGATCTACAAATCTCAAGAAATCAGTCTTGACCCCCTGCACTGCAAATACTCTTCATAGGAGTGTTTCTTGGTTCAATAACGGGCAGAGCTTAGCTCAGTCCTCAAGTTCCAGCAAGGACATGTCTGCAATTGCTGGGACACATTTTTGTGATACAACACCAGGATGCATCTTAAGCGGCTCAGGACTGTGTGTGTGTGTGTGTGTGTGTGAAAGAGGTACATTAAATCTGAACAAACAGGTGTTTATACCCAGCTGGGTCCTTCAGTCATTCATCTGGTGGAAAAATCCTTGCAAGGTTTGTGCAAGAGTTTCATTCAACCAGAATCCCACTACAGTCATATTAACATCAGATGCTTCCTTCTTGGGATTGAGAGCACATTTAGGTCCTCACACAGTCCAAGACAAACATGCAAGCATTGCTCCTGTTCCGACCATCAGTCTAATGGAGTTAAGACAGGTCAGAAATGCTTTCCTTCACTTTCTTCTCTTACTCAAAAACAAGTCCATCAAGATAATGACAGACAGCACAGTTTGCATGCATTCTATCAACCATCAGGGCAGAGTGTGTTTTTTGCCCTTGATCTGCACTGGAGCATTACAGCAGCGGTAGGCAATCTATGGCATTCGTGCCGAACGCGGCACACGAGCTGATTTTCAGTGGCACTCACACTGCCTATGTCCTGGCCGCTGGTCCAGGGGCTCTGCATTTTAATTTAATTTTAAATGAAGCTTCTTAAATATTTTGGAAACTTATTTACTTGACATACAACAATAGTTTAGTTATATATTAGACTTATAGAAAGAGGCCTTCTAAAAAGGTTAAAATGTATTACGGCGCGCGAAACCTTAAATTAGAGTGAATAAATTGAAGACTCGGCACACCACTTCTGAAAGGTTGCAGACTCCTGTATTACAGCTTTGAAACTGGTGCATAGCCAACCAGATAGTCATCTCAGCTTCTTACCTCCTGGGTATACAAAATATCATGGCAGATGATCTTAGCAGACATTTCTCTGTAAATTATGAATGGGAGTTGGACTCTCAAGTCCTCAACAAAATAATCCTACCTTGGGGATTTCCAGAAGTCAGCCTCTTTGCTATGGCAGCCAACATGAAGTGCAGGAAATTCTGTTCTAGAGGGGGATTCGATCCCCAATCTCTAAGAGATGCTTTCCTCATTACATGGACAAAGAGTCTCTTGTGCACATCCTCCAACTCCTTTTAAAGATCCTCATCAAAATCAAGCAGGACCAAGCCAATGTAATTTTGATTGTATCAGGTTGGCCAAGACAAGTTTAGGTTCCTTACATCAAACTCGCCTATCACCCTCTGTGGTGGCTCCTGACTAATCTTTGACTGTCTCAGAATGCAGGTCAGATGCTGGCTCCCAGTCTGAATGTTCTGCACCTACAAGCATGTTTCCTCAATAGCTCTCAAGAATAGAGGAGGCCTTGTTCATCAGGAGTACAGAATGTACATTTAAATAGCAGAAAAGAATCTACAAGATACACTTACGTTCTCCACTTATGAAGGTTTCTCTGGTATAACTGGTGACATCTTTGATCTGTTCAATCATCTCTTTCTACAGTCTTGGATTACCTGTTTGATATTGAAGATGTTAGGCCTTTCTGTGAGTTCCATCAAGGTTAATTTTAGTGGCAAAAACATCTCTGCTCGTGCTAGTAGAAAGTTTCTCAATACTTGCTTCATCTGATCAGTGAGATTCCTGAAAGACTTCTGAATCTTTCTGTAGATTAGAGCCCCTACCCCACATTAAGTAGAAGGTTGAGATCCCAATCTCATGAAACAGCCCTTTTAAGCCACTAGCTATGTACTCAGTGCTACATCTGTCTATGAGAAAGACCATCACTTCTGCCCAAGGGGTTGGGGAGATGAGGGCTCAAGGGCAGACTTTCCATTTACTGTGTTCTCCAAGGAGGCGATGTCATGGCCGCATCCAGAATTTTTACCGAAGCTTTCTTCTCCGTTTCTCATAAACCAGTTTTTCTTTTCTAAGACAAAACAGTCTAAACAGAAGTCTGCTTTCCATATAATGGATGTTAAGAGAGCATTAGCCTTTTACTTGGACAGAACAAAGCTATTCAGGAAGACCCCCTAGATTATGTATCTGTTGCAAGACTGCAGTATGGTGCTCAGTGCATATATTTTTTTCTACCTATTATGCTTTGGTTCATGCTGCAAGATGAGATACTGCAGTAAGCAACACACTTGTTGTTCTATGATGAACTTTTTATTTTTTTTTCCTCCCTGATGCTCCCACCTCCATAAGGGGTTGCTACTAGGAAGTCACCAACAAGGATGCTACTTGAAGGAGAGGTTACTCGCCTTGTGTGGTAGCTGGAGTTCTTCAAGGTCTGTGTCCATGTGAGTGCTCCACTATCCTCTCCTTTAGTTTTCTCTACATGGTTTTGTGGTAGAGAAAGAACCAAGGGCAGTCAGCCCTCTATAACCTCAGTATGGGGCACAAGGATATGTAGGGCACATGTGCAGGCTGAATGGGTACTGCTACCAAAAATCTCCAATCAAAGGCACAAGGTATATGCGCTCCTGAAGTGGAGCACCTGCAGGGGGACGCATCTTGAACTCCAGTTACTGCACCTGGAGAGTAACCTCCCTTTTTTAAAAAAAGGCTATCTAAAGGCCCATGTACATAAGACTAAATGTTATAGATATCTGTTACTCCTGGGGGAATTCTGCACATGTACAGAATTTGTGTTCCATGCAGATTTCTTCGCTTCCCTGCAGAAAAATGAGTTTCTGAGGGGAAGCAAAGGGAAGCCATGAGTGGTCATGTGACCTTCCCCAGCAGTATGTTTTGGGTGCCCAGGGCAGCCATCAGACGTAAATCACTGTGTGGGGCAGGGGGCGGGACTGGGGAAGACCCGGCTGGTGGCTCCTACCCTGTGTCAGGCTTAGCTGCTAGTCCTGACTGGGCTGGGAAGGATGGGACTTTCTCCTCCCTCACACAGCGTCTGCGGCTGGGTCAGACCACCCCCAGATTTC
Organism: Chelonoidis abingdonii; assembly: GCF_003597395.2. NCBI lineage: Eukaryota > Metazoa > Chordata > Testudines > Testudinidae > Chelonoidis > Chelonoidis abingdonii. Next base: position 146,774,088 of record NC_133771.1, read on the forward strand.
TCCCTCAACTGCAGGAAACTCTCTGCAAACTCTTCCCCCTGCTTCCTGCACTCATCACTCCTCAGCTGTAGAGGGAGAGATGCCTCTACAGGGAGCTGCTCCCCAATTCACACAAGCGCCATGCATCCAGACCCTTTCATACTCAGACACTTCCACCGAGCTCCCTTCCCCCGATGAGCTCTGCTCCCCATGCACCTGGACCACCCTGACAAGCCACCCGGATCCCCTCCCCACACCCAGCCCCTCCCCCCATACCTGGATCCCCCAGTGAGCTGCCCACACCTGGTGCACTGGGCAGGGTCCTGGGGTGTGTCTGGGGCAGTCACAGTCCTTGCTCTGTGTCAGGGTTGGGTGCAGCCTCACCGCCATGTCCTTGGGGGAGCTGCACAGCGATCTCCCACCTCTGTGCAGCCAGAGGCCTGTGTTCCCCAATGTCATGCTGGAGCCTCCACATTTATTTGACAAATAAAATTTGCAAAATTTTTAAATTCTGCACAGAGTATTCTAAATTTTTTGGCGCAGAATGCCCTCAGGAGTAGTCTTAACCTTTTCTGCAATTGTAATGAAAAAGCAAAAGACTCCTAAAACTTTGCATATTGTTTTGTGTCCAAAGTAACATTCTCTTTCTTTTTCTGCCAGTTAAGACTTAAATGAGTAAATTTACAGTTCTAGTATTGATGGAAACTTTTTAGAAAATAGCTACAGAAATGTAACTATAGTATTGTTTTGTGATGTAATGTCTATAATTTTTCCCTTATCCCAGTGGCAACTTCAACTAATGTGCATCTAGTAAAAGAATTCTTTAATAGAGCTGTTGGTACAAAAATATTGAATTTTAACCCCTGCTAAGTTTAATATAAATCAGCCTAGGTGTGTTAGAATACAATAATCCTTTTTTACAGCAATTATATTTTTACTGTGACCAAATACGCTTCACTGAATGTGAAAACGAACCAGGCTCATAATGGAGATGAGGAATTATTTATATTGGATTGTTTTGGGATTCTAGAACTTACAAGGACACTCTGACCAGTCTTTGTCCATTTTTCACCCCATATTTTCGGTACTTTGAAAGGATTGTATACAAATTATTTAACACAGGCTGCCAACAGCTTTACAGTATTTTGCAGTCCCCCACATCTCATTTACTCTTCTTTGTGGGAGTTAAAAGGAATCTTGTTCAGGCAGAAAATGTGACCAAGCTTTTAATGGCACGTACAGATAAGTAGTAATTATGCATAATTACTATTTCTGGGGAAAACTAATTCTATCTTACTGGAAGTATATATGGAAATATAAGAATTTCAGTACGACTGGAGGTAGAGTAATCGAATTACCAACTTGCTTTATGCAGTTTTTGTAAAACTGCTCACAATTCTGCAATTATGATTGCTCAATAATTGTTGTTCAAAACACTCAACGTATTTATAAATTTTAAGGTACTATAGGTGAAGTCTGCACAATTGAATAGGATGTCTGTCAGGCATCTAGGATGCGGCCATAATGAGGTCATACTGCCTACCTGTTTTGCAGAGGGTGATGTTGAAGCCTTGCAATCTGATCCTATTTTTGTCTGCCACTGTCTTGTACTAGAATATGGATGAAAGTCGTTCTGTGTGATGGTTTTCGTTATGTTTGCAATTTTAAACCACAGTTCACGGTTGCATCACAAAAAAATAACTGTAAAGTCACCCTCTTGAACATTAGAGCTGCTTGTTTGATCGTATGTTTTATTTTGCTATGGTTTTTTGTTAGTTTTTACTCCTGTTACCACAGCTATGAGAGAATGAGATGAATTCTGTTTTGGCCTGGACATTACCAGAAATGTTAATTGAACTGTTTGCAAAATCTTGTTTTGCTATTGATACTTGGACCTGCTTGACTCAGATGTCATAGCAAATTTTACAGGGTTGACCATTTTAAAAAAAAATTATTTGTACACAAATATGGTTGCTTACTGCTGTGGCTTTTGGTGAGTGCAACATTTCAGCTTACTTGTGGCCAGAAGTGCTGTTTTGTTAATTTTATCTTGCCCTGAGCCAAAAAAAAAAAAAAAAGTGCAGATATCACTATAAATAACAATTGAGACCAGTTTGTCTTGACTGTAGAAACCAGCACAATCCTACTTTTGCTTTTCCTTAACAAGAAATCAAAAATCATGACCATGCTAATACATGCCAACTTGTATAAAAACTTTACCTGCTTCTAGCACATTCCATCTGAGAGGTTTAATCTATGTGCAACACAGTGGCAAGAGAAACAATTTAGATCTTGAGATTTTGATTGCTCACAAATGTCATTTTTAGAGTAGAACTTAATGGAATTAGTCAAATTCATGGCTGTGAATTTTAATAGTGTGTTCTGTAGTTGACTTTCCAAAGAATGATTACATAGTTTCACTGAACATTCAGCTCTTGTGCTTTGGTATTCAGGGCAGATAATTCAGATCAATTTTGTGCCCAAGTATAAATTATTTGTACTGGAAAGTCCATTTGAACTTTTTTTCTTTTTTAGTATTGGATGAACGAATACACTTCCTCCCTTGGAATTGGAGTATTCCATTCAGGAATAGAGGTGTATGGCAGAGGTATGTACATTCAGGAAACTTTAAATTTTATCTATACCCCAAACCATCTTTCATGTATGCCACCAATGGGGCAGAAGTATTGTCTGGTTCCCATATCTTGTTTCATATTTTGTTCTCTCCCTGCAACAAACCTCGAACACCAGTTGTCTGGCTATCCACTCACATGCTTCCATGTAGCTGTGCAACTGTTCAAAATAAGTATATCTGAGCAAACTAATTATAGTGGTATTTAATTTGGGTTTAGAACTCTTAATTGTGATTAATGTTAATACAGTCCTATCATGTATTTCTTTCCTGAATAAGATAACAATTCTTCAGTGTAACAGGCCATGAATAGACTAGGCCAATAGATTGTATTTTTAAAAGGGTTAACTAATATGGTTTTTTTAAACAGGACTCTCATCTCTTGTAGACAAAGCACGTCTTTAAAAATGTCTTCTGATCATGGTTAACCATAAGATAAGGGTGTGTTGTGAGTTTGGGGGAGAGGAAGGGAGCATGAGGTTACCGTTTAGCGTCCCTGAGAGCGTAATGTAAAGTCTCTTGTGTTGTGTGTACTGTATAGCATTTTCTTTATTCTGCAGAGACAGAAAGAAGTTTCTTGTGAAAGATAATGGAGTTTCACTTAGTGTGCTATGTGATATATTCCTTTTAACTCTGTGTCTATGCCAGCAGATATGAAACACAGACTTCAGATCTTTGTACTTTATCTTGCTTTTCTTCTAGTTAAAGAAAAGGAAATTTAATATAGTAATATTAAAGTAAAGAATTTAAATCCATAAATCAAGAGATTCAAACACCAACCTTGGTACAGTAATGGTAACTGACAAATTACATTTGCTTTGTCTCTTGTATATATTAAGGCATAAGTAATTTCAGGTGCCAGTCCTCCAAATATTTATGCACATGCTTGAAGTTAAATATGTATGCAAGTGTTGGTGGGATTGGGATGTAAATATTACACTGGCAGTGTCATAGAATACACTGTGCAAATTTAATGTGAAAATATTTGAATTTTGATTCTTTTTCTTAGTTAAAATTGGTAACCTTAACTATTCATTAATAGATCTCTGCATTTATTTCTCTTGCAAGCACCTTATTTGATTTTTTTCAGTTTAAGATCTTTATGAAGAAATTGACCAGTAAATGAAGGTCATTCAGTAATCTGAGCTACACATCTGATTATTATTTTATTATTTCTTTGTGCAGGCTGTATTAAACTTGCTGAATTCTCTTTCAGAATTTGCTTATGGTGGTCATCCTTATCCTTTTTCTGGAATATTTGAAATCTCCCCGGGAAATGCTGCTGAACTAGGAGAAACATTTAAATTTAAGTAAGGAAGGTATTTTATTTTAGTCAAAAGTGTGAAAACTAAAACTTTGCTTTGTTGCATTAATTCCTGAGTTTTTGTAACAGTCTAATCTGATCACCCAGGGCGGATAGAATTTCTCTGCAAGCAGGTCATGAAAGGAAGTTGGGGGGAGTTACTTTGCAACAACAACATTTTCAATGCCTTGCATCTCCTACTTGTGCACCCCTATTGTTCAAAATTAAGTATTCTTTCATCCTCTCAAAATACCCATTGTATAAACTTATTGTTAAATATTGTACTTATGTAGTAAATATAAGATGTCATGAAATCCTTTTCCTTTGAATAAGGTGTTGCCAATTGTCGTTGTAGTTTCTTCATCACTCCATTTTTAAATCAAGTTTGAATGCTTTTCTAAAAGATATGCTCTATGACTTATTTTGGGGAAGTTGTATGGCCTGTGTTAACAGGAGGTCAGATGAGATGATCAGTGGTCCTTTCTGGCCTTGGAATCTGAAACATTGAGAGGCTTCCCACCTCTCATCTCTATTCCCACAGTACTGTTAATGTTTCCCTGACACTACCTCCAGCAGCTGGCTCTCATCTACTGCTCACCTGCTGTGTGCTAGCTGCCTTTTTAAAAGATCTGGGAAACAGAAATTGTATCCGTTCCAAAAAAAAAAAAAGAGCCAATTCTCAAAGATTATAATTCTGCTTAGCTTAATGAGAGGACTTCTGTTGGAGAAGGGGAGACCTTCTGTATGGAGGACGTTAAGAGTGGGGCATGGGAGGAAGAAAGTAAAAGGGAATAGAAGGGTAACCACACACAACTCGGATGTGCTACCACATCACCCACAGAGCAGTGGGAGAATAGTAGTTTGTCTTGTGTCTTAAGTTTGGAAGCATTGTCACCCTATTATCTCTCCTTGTTTTTAGAGAAGCTGTAGTTCTAGGCAGTACTGACTTCATGGAAGATGACATAGAAAAAATTGTAGAAGAGCTTGGAAAAGAATTTAAAGGAAATGCCTATCACTTAATGCACAAAAACTGTAATCATTTTTCTTCAGCTTTATCAGAGGTAAACAAATATGGGCTTTATACCTTTCTGCAACACTGCTTTCTGAATGGTTGGACAGCATCAGTATTTTCTTCCTGTCATGTAGATTGTGTATACCTTTTATTTGCCATTTTATTTTTCTAACACTTTTAGGTAAATATCTCCCTTATTTCAGGCATAATGATTATGCTTATGTCCAAAATCCAAGACTTTAGTGCCAACAGAGCTCAATAAATTAACCTTATTTGAATGCTAGCAATGTTTTTCTCTCATTATGAAAACAAGACCCAGTCACTACCCCAAAGAAACTACATTCCCAAGTCAGATACAACTTTAGATAATGTTTTCACCCCTCATGGGTGTTGGTGTAAGTTTGAAATGGCTTAGGAGTCTTGAGGTCATTGCTGAAAATAGGATGGATGACTCTTAAGTGAATTGCAACAGCAAATCCTCAAACATGCAACTGTTACGTTTGAAAATACATCAAGCTTATCAGAAATGTGATGGTGTGTGTTTCATATTAGAAATGAAATAACAAAATATTTGAAGTTCCACAAAATCACCTTAAATCTAATACTGTCTCCTCAGCCGCTTATAGGTCAAACTCCACTTTTATCCTCTATGAACCAGATCCTCCCCTCACCCTAAACAGGTGCTATGTGAGTATAAATCCACTTCAGTGGAGATACTCCTGATTTTCACTGAACAGAGATAAAGGATCAGAGTTAACACTGTTCATGGAATCTTACCTCGGAATTACTTGTTTCAATCACTTAGTTTTCTGTGCTACGTTCTGCTGAGGCTTGCATTTTAATGCTTAATTATTTTACTGCTGATCAAAGTACCCCAAAAAGAGGAATAGTTTCCTATATAAACCCTCATGGAATTTATTACTTTTTTTAAAAGGAAACTTAATAAAATCTACAGTAAAAAGTGTCCCAGTTACAAAATGCAAGTGGGAAGTGTCAAATGTCAGTTATGAGTGTACATGCAGTCTTAACTATGTCTGCTTGTGCATGTGTGGAGTACAGTCCTGGCCTCCGTGAAGCCAGTAGGTGTTTTGCAACTGACTTCAGTGGGACAAGGATTTCATTCATAGTCTTCAATTACATGATCACAAAACTTGTGCTGTACCCCCTACAGTGGGCAGTTAATAAAACAGGGGTATGTAATGAAAAGCAGGACTAATTAATTAAGACTAATGCTGTTCAGTTATAATGATGAAAATCAAGGTAGAACTCCTGATAGCAATTAACTTATTCCAAATTTGCACTGGAGTAAGTGAAACCAAAATTGGACAGTGTGGTGTCACTGAGACAGCGCTCCTCCCATTATATAGTGAGGATAAAAATTTAGTATAGTTAACTTTTTATATTAAAAATGCTTATTTTTACTGAACCTTCATAAGGAAAATAACATCGGACAGTATGCTGAGCAGCTGACGTCTTCTGTTTGATAAACTTAAACACTGCACATATGAATAATTTACTGGGCAGCATTTAGCTTATTCACTGAATGAGACATTGGTCCTGTATGATCATGTCACTGAAAACGATCATAATAAATATATGCAGCTGGGCAGAGTTAAAGTTAAGTATACAAATATAGCTTTGATGTTTTCTGTCTCTTGAGAGCTTTCTTTTGTGACTTTCATTGGTGGCTTTAATTTCTTTTAGTTTTATAGAAAAATCTATATGAACAGTGAGCTTTTTCTTAATCTTCTGCCTTACTTCTGAGGAATTCTCTACAGATATAAAACTTCCACTAAACTCTGATATCATTCCAGTGCTTTTTGTATGAGATTTCTGAAAAGATGATTGGGTATTTTTGCCAGATTAGACCGATTAATGCTTCTCATTTAAGAGCTGACTTTTGAAGTGACATGGGCATCAACAGCATCCACAGGAATGTTCTTCTTGATCTTCCTACCAAGACCACTTCCTTGGGAGGGTGTGTGTGTGTGACTGACTCATTGACGTTTTTGATATAAGCCTTTAGGATGCTGTAGTTGGGACTTGAAATTCATTTTTTTTTTATACAGCGATCCGTCTACTTTAGTGATCTAACTATAAGGCAAACACTAATCCCCTCTTTCTTTTTAGATTCTATGTGGGAAAGAGATTCCACGTTGGGTGAATCGCCTCGCCTATTTCAGCTCTTGTATACCATTTCTCCAGAGCTGCCTACCGAAGGAATGGCTTACTCCTGCAGCCCTTCAATCTAGTGTCAGCCAGGAACTACAGGATGAGCTGGAGGAAGCAGAGGATGGTGCAGCAGCTTCCCTGTCAAACTCTGCATCGGGATCTAGAACTGGGCGCCACACCAAACTATAAATCTCTCTCCAAAGTAATAAATAGTTCTAAACACTTCAGTTTAATATCTCCAGCAATTGGCTTCCTTACTCAAAACCTAGAGAGCTGAATTTTGAGCAATTCTTTTGTATGAAAAATGGCTCTCTCCACCCCCAAGACCAGTTATTTCAGCTCAGGATTATAAATATAGTGAAAAGAATCACTGGGAGAAAGGGGAAGATATTTGTGTGAAGCCACTCTTTTCACTTTCACCTGTTCTGTGAACTTGGATTTTTATAACAGATCTTGTATAGGACAGAACTGAAGTTATTTGTTTACAGTATTGTGTACTGCTGTTTACAAGTCCTGTAGGACTCCTGCCACCATGAAAGAAGAGAAACTCTGAGCTCAGTTTATTCCTTGTGTAACTCAAAAGGGCAGTGGAGTCATACCAGTGATAAATTTTGCCCAGTGTCTTCATGAATTAGGCAGGTAAACTTCCTTAACTTCTGACAGTTGCCAGAGATCTATAGAGCAGAAATGGCTAAGTACTGTATATGTGAACAGGGTACTGTACACTTAGAGTGGTTGATATAAGAGGGTAGATTCTAGGATGTGGGGAGATTGGTTTAGTGTGTAACAAACTGTTACTAGAAGTATGACCTCCACATTAACTAAAGTGTGGAGTTTTGCACATATAAGGGGAGAATTTATATGTAATTACAATCCGCATTGTGTTTATGCATCTGATCCGTAGCATCATATTTCAATCATACAGTAATTACATTTCTTATTTTTAAAAGTTGCCCAATATTCCTCCTCATTTTAAATTCTGCTGGAGTAGAGATGTAGAATCATTTTGAGTATCACCAGTTCAAACTGTCACACATCAGGTCACACTGTCTAGTTTATTTCATTTAAAATGTGAAACAATAGGATTAGAATTTGAATTGGTTTGTATGCTTCATGTAACATTGAGCAGTGTAATACATAGCACATGGATGGGATGGAAATGGCCATACTTCCCCTACTTATGATTGCTTCATTTGAGTTCTGTAACCATTCCTAACTCATGAAAACAAAATATGAATTATTACCTGCTAGATTCTCATATGTCCATACACAAGTGATAGGGAGAAGTTGATTTTATTCATTATCTCCATCTGTGGCATTAACTTTCTGGTCATATGCATAGAAGATAAGAAACTTGAAGATTACATACACCTACATATACACACAGCAGAGCTCCACTAATCTGCATGTGTTATTACTTACGTCTCAAATTGGCAGATGTAATACTTAATTATTTTAGAAAATGACACTCTTGCTAGTAGCTCATGGATTATAATTAAAGCTAACTTATAATTAGTGATCAGAATACATTATGAAATGCCTTATTCTTTTTATTGTTCACTTACTGCATTTTGAAAGTTAATTTGAAACTTGCAGTGGTTCCCCCAGTCATTAGTATAAATCAGTGAGGTTCTGCATTGTATATAGAAATACAGTAGCAAAAGATGGGAGTGAGACTGTTTGTTTTTTATTAGATTTTGCTGCCTTAAGGAACTTTCAGTGAACAGCAAAAAAACCCCAAAACTGAACACCATTTATAAACGGATTGGTTCACACAGAGATCTGCATTACTAAACAACTTTTATGGTTTTTCTCCCACCCCCAGGGCATTACTAGATTTGCTAAATCTAACTTATGTTAGAGTAAGGACTTGTTTCAATAAGCTAAACGAAAATGCTGACTTTGTTTTTGTTAATAGCTGAACCTGCAGGTGGGGGGACGGAACCATACTTTAGGTTACAAATATAAATTTTAGGCAAGTAGTTCCACTTAACCTTTCAAAAGTGCAGATTAGGCTACATCATTCTATTTATAACTTCCAGGAGGACTCAGTCCAGTTCCTGTTGATGGCAGTGGAATTGCTGCTACTGGCTTCAGCAGGAGTTAGATTGGGCCCTATGGAAAAAGTTTGCAAACTTTAATTTATATTGGGTTCCTGTTTGAGGTAATTGTGTGTTAATACCATCAAAAGAGAGGCCAGATAAAATAGCTTGTAAAAACATTGTGTTCAGTTCTGAAAAAATCAATCTGTAGAAATCACATAAGCTATTTCTAGAGAAAACATGATGTACCATAATCTCATTTAAAAGTAGTTTTTTGTTACATATTTTACACTGTCTCTCTCTGTCTCCCCCTCAGTAACAAGTCATTGTTCGAGGCGACTGACAAATCTACTGTGACAGCAATTTCCTTTGGTGACTAGTCAGAGTATGATTATTTAGACTTCAGAAGACATAAAAGTTGACTTTCCATGTTGATCTATTTTCATGTTTAATTCTGAATTGAGGTCAGTTTTCCTTTCTCTAGTGAAAGTGAATAGGGTGGTCTCTAGTCAAGTAAGGATAATTGAAGTAAATAAAGCACTACATACAGCTAAGACAGTAGGAAATTGGTGGTTTCTGCCTCAGATCTAGAGCTGAGGTGGTAATGTGCTATCTCTTGGCAAGACAGGTTCTTGTTTTCAGCTCAGGGTTGAGGCTATTGGTTGGTTTTTGTTTTGTGTTTTGTTTTGTTTTTTTCAGATCTAGCATGTATTATAGTTTTTTTTCTCTTTTTTGAAAGAAATATAACTGGTTTTCATTGCTACCTAAATTTTATGTACCAACATCAGATTTTTAGGCTTCTAATACACCCAGAGTGCTGCCACAAATCTCTATACTTTCATAAAGTGACAACTGCAGCATGTACAATGCAAGAAACAAAGTACAGATACACAGCACAGTTTTTATTGAAGTAAAACTTAATATTTTTTATAAAGCAGACTGGTTGGAAAGTTTGTTACAAAAATATGCTCATGTTATTGGTAATTGTACAGATAAAGATACCGTCATATGTTTGACTGTTTATTTCAAGCCATCCACTTGTTAAATCCTGTGGGGAAAAAATTGACATCTGAACCCTGATGTCTATTCCGTATTGCATCGTAAAGTGATGGTCATGTGCTCTAAACTCAGTCTCCACTTGATGCCTAAAAAACCACCCTGCCAATGGTTGCTCTTATTTGTTAGCAATAGTGCAAGTTACCTTTCACCAGCATTACTGTCAAGCAGGGAATTACACTTTTAGTCAACTAATGATCACACTGTGTACTAGGAATAGAGCACTCCAAAAGGCTGAGAGTGCTGGACACCTGGAGTCTTTCCATCATAAAACGGGTAGAAAAATAATTCATCACATCAGGGTTCTAAGCTGTTTACTTTCTGGTTTGGGGTTTTTTTTTAATTTTCTGTAAGATAGTACTTTTGATACATGCTGTATCTGTATCTTTAATTACAAAAAATCACTTTTATTTAAGATGCCATTTTTGTTCAGTGAGCCAAAAATATCCAATGTACTGTCAGTGCACAACAATAACTTCAAAATAATTTGATAAAAATGCGGTTGGTTTTCTTTAAAACTTGCAGTGCAACTCTAATCACAGTTGATGTGTGAAAAATTTCACTCTTGGAAGGTGGTTACCAGTTGTTGAATCTTCAGATTTTTGTAAACTTGAATTCAAGTTTACTGTAATTCATAGTATTTGTATAAAATATTCAGAGATTTGACTTTTGTTACCTTGACATGTCAAGAAGCTGTCTATCATGTTAAACTTAGTCTTCAATTTATTAAAAATACTTTTATAAAAATTACTGTTTATAGTATTCTTACCATTTTCCAAATATTTTTGGTTGATATTTTGTCTTATCAGTACTGCTGTATTAGCTCATCACTTTCTGACAACTTGCAGGAGAAGAGTATTTTACTCAATGGGTAAGAAACACATCTGATTTTTTTTTTTTTTTTTTTTTTTTAGTTATATGGGCCCTGATATTCTAGACTACTTATGATTTAGTACAGTGGGTGCATTTAAAGTTCATTCCAGTTGGAGCGATTACCAGTTCAGATAGTGGTCCTAACTGGATAGAAAATAACTTCTGAAGCTGTAATATATCAAACTGAAATGAACTTAAATGTTGCTTCTATGCAACCACAAGTAGGCAAGTTTATTTTTTTTAAAGCTGCTATAATATTACTGTGATATCTATAGGATTTCCTGCAAGAATAGAAAATACAGCAAATACCACAATAAAGCCACTAGTGACTGTGGGAATTTTCTGTAATATTTTTTTGAGTCGTATGTGTGCAGTCTTGCCCATTGAGGGGATAAGATTTGGCTGTCAGTGGGAGTCTGCTTCCGCCTGGAGTATGATCAAGGAGGTTAGACCAAGAGGAGACAGCTTGAACAGTGGGGTTCACTACAGCTTGACTAACTACAATGGTCTGTGCTTTAACCTTCAGTTGTCTATGCCAGTGGTCCCCAAACTTTTCACGGTAGTGCCCTCCCTTACCCTGTCTGTATGCCCCCTCCTGCCCAGGAGTGGAGGTGAGGCTACAGCTGGGGGGAGACTGTGGGCTGGAGCCGGTAAAGGAGCTGAGGGTCAGGGCCAGCGGCTGGGGGTCAGAGGCAGAACCAGAGTGGGACTAGGTTCCATGGACACACATTTTATTTCAAAAATGATCAAGCATGGCATAGGTTACGGGTTTGTTAACAGGAGTGGATGGGTGAGATTCTGTGCCTGCATTGTGCAGGTCAGACTAGATGATCATACTGGTCCCTTCTGACCTTAAAGTCTGAGTCTGAGGTGATGCTCCCTCCCTGCTTCCTGTGGGGGCTGGCCCAGGCTTTTCTGTGCCCCCTGATGTTTCTCTGTCCCTCTCTATGGGGACATGCACCACAATTTAGGGACCATGGGTCTGTGCTGACTGAAGGACTTCGTATACTGTGTTCCAGTTGACTAATAAACCCAACTGTTTTGATGACGCTGAGTGTCACTGCAATTGCTTTGTGAAGTGCATTAATCCCTGGAGAGTGTACAAGTCTATCTCAGCTGGACTCTCTGAACAGAGCTCACAATGAGAAGTAGGAATGCTGACAGCCCAGAGATCGAGTCTTAGGAGGCAGTGAAGCTGCATGGCTTGCAGGGGAGAAAGAGGTGAGACCCCCTATGGATTCTGGCACACTGAAGGGATTCCTCCTAGAGACTTCCAAAGCTGGGGCTGTAGTACTGATCCTATAGATCTGTGACAGGTTCCCAATGTAAATGTAGAGCAGTCATGATTCCTGCAGTACTAAAGTTATAAAAGCCAAATGAATATGTCCCACAAGTTATAACTGGTGGAACTTTAGAGGTCATGGTGTTAAATGTGAAATCTGTTCAGAGTCTTTCCTGGAGTATGTATTTCCCGAGAGGAGAATGCAGTTAAGTTTCTGAGAAACAGAAATTTGGTATGCGGCTCCACATACTAAAGGTCAGTTTATTAGTATTGGGATGTGGCACTGTCTCTTGATACATGGAGATTTGTGAATATCTACTTCAAAAAGGGATGTAATGTATATAAATGTAAGATCTTACTTGGTCAGACCAATGGTCCATCTGTCCCAGTTTCCTGAATTCCGGCAATAGCAAGTGCCAGATGCTTCAGCGGGAATGAACAGAACATGGCAGTTATTGGGTGATCCATCCTGTCATTCAGTTGCAACTTTTGGCAGTCAGAGATTTAGAGCCACCCAGAATGTGGGTTTGCATCCCTGACCATCTTGGCCAATAGGTTCGTGGAGGATAGATCTATCAATGGCTAATTTTTGTTTAACCCATTATTCATTTAGCCTTCAAAACAACTTTTGGTAATGAGTTTCATAGGTTGACTGTGCATTTTGTAAATGACTTCCGTATGTTTGGTTTTTAAACCTACTGCTTATTAATTTCATTGGGTGACCCCTGGTTCTTAGTGATATTTACCCCTTCGCATTTCTCTACATCATTCATGATTGTATCGACTGCTATCCTATCCCCTCCCTCACACCTTAGTTGCCTGTCTTCTAACCTGAAAAATCCCAGTCTTTTTCATCTCTCATATGGAAGCTATTCCATTTCCCCTAATCGGTTTTTGTTGGCCTTCTCTGTACCTTTTCCAATTCAAATATACCTTTTTTTGAGATGCTGCTAACAGGGTGGATTTGATTTAAATCAACTAGTCAGGAAGATTTAATCATGGATTTCTGCATAAAAAGTGGTTTCTAGAAAAGTGATTTCTACATTGTTATAACAATACATATTCACAACTCAGAGGGAGATATACATTAAGTGATTTTGGAAACTTTTCAGATTAGTTTTACAGCTATATCAGAAAATGAATGATTGGTTATTTCATTTACCAAAGCTATTGAAGCAGATAGTTCACCTCCCAATGATTTCATAAATATCTCCAATTCAACAGGTTAATCATTAATATTTGGAGGATTTTCTTGCTATGCTGTATTACGAGGAGAACGTCACCAGACAGATATTTAAATTGTTTTATTTAACTAAAACAACATTATCTATTCTGGATTTTTTTTCTTCAACAGCAAACATAATATTTTAACAAGCATATGAATTTTTGAATGTAGTGAAACATTCAAGTTTTTTTAAAATCAGGTTTGTTTTTGTTAAGTGTTTTTAACTAAAATAGTTTAAATGAAATATTTTAAAAATTAAATTGACTGACTGTCAGCCAGGTCAACATGAGAAACTTAAAATATTGTTTTCTGCAGCTAACTCAGTCATCTTCACCTTCATTTTCCTGTTTGTTCATAATCTGAAAATGAAAAACAAGCTTTCCTGCTTTTTCAGATCCCAATCGCTTTCTCAACTTGGAATGAATTCGTCAAAAGGAAGAAAATATTCTTTCTACACCAGCAGAAAAAGCTGCTGCTGTTAAAAGTGAGATGATCACTTCAACAGTCTCTGAATCCAAGTGCTTCAGTGACCTCCACCAGTTCACTGGTGTGACTTTCTTTAAATCATCATAAGCAAACATATTACTTGAATGATTCACCCTTAGCTCTGAAGTTTATTATAGTTGGCATTATAGAGGGATGATTGCTAGATGTCCCTGTCCTAGCCAACTCCCCTTCTTTGGCAGCTAACGTTTGACCCTGGTACCAAGTATTGAGAATATTTGCAAGAAAATGAGCTGTAGATAGTGCTTGTCCATTTTGGTGTTTTTAATGCTTGTAATTTAACTCTCATTGCATATTTCTCTTTTTTAAGATCTCACTCTGTTCCTTCCAAATTTCAACAGCATCAGCAATAAAACATATTTCCCTGTATTTTGTTTAAGGCCACAGAAATAGGCTTCAGGGTACTCAGCATGTGTCCAACATTTCTCTTAAGTCCAATGTTCAGAACTTTGGCTGTGACAGTGACATCTATTTTTTCATGATTTTGCTCACAAACTGTCATCAGATTAGGCCAGTTCTTGATATACACCTCTACCTCTTCTAAATAATTTCTTTTTAACTTGGATACATTTGCAGCATTGTCTGTGACCAAGCTGTACACTAGACATAAGAATTTTTTTTCAGTTTGTTATAACTGTTGTAAGTAATCTGCTGTGTGTGCATTTCCTGATGTATCAATTCTTTCTGTAAGGAAGATGTTCCCTTCATCTGTTGTCACACAAGCACATATAACAGGATCATTGTGGACATTGCTCCACCCATCAAGACTCAGGTTAACAATTTCACCCTCTAGACCTTTTTGCACACTGCTCAATTTCTTTCATACACTCTATCCAGTAATTTGCTTGTGACAGCTGCTCTGTTGGGTGGACTGTATCCTGGTCTTAATGACTGATTCATGTTAATGAAGTGTGGGTTCTCAATCATATGGACAGGAGAGTTTGTTGCATAAACAAACTGGGCAATTTTCTTCATCAATTACCTCTTTTTGTAGTCTGCTTGTTCTTATCACAAACTTATCTATGGGTGTTTCTGGATGATAGAGATTTTTCTTTTTGCTACAGGTGATCTATTGTGGCTATGTGACATACATGATGTGACTGAAACACTATCATTGGCAAAGAACTCTGAAACTATAGAAAATGATGGTGATCTTGAAGGTGGATAGTCTTCAGAATCTTGTATGTTGAGGACAGATTCTAAACAAAATAAGTCAATGTGGTTATTTAATTATTACCACACTACTCATTTAGTATTACTCATTACATTCACTGATCCTCAGTACTACTATAAAGGTGAAATTGTAAGAGGCCAATCTGCCTATTTCAGCTATTTATTTTTTATCACAACTGCATCTATAATGATAGTTCCATAGACTTAACAACTACGGTATATTTTTTGCTCAAACATGAGAATTCAAGAGTAGTCCAGAAGGAAGACAGGCAGTCTTTAAGAAAGAAATATGAAATAAAAGTTTAGCAACCTGAAGATCATGCATGTTCAGACATGTTCCTTTCATCATCTTCAGCGCAGCTTCCTCCTGAGAAGGAACACTTATGATGTTTCATTCAGGCAATCAGGCCTTGCATTTCATTGTAGCACTGTTTGCATTTTGCACACATGCCTGTCTTACCCACAGGTAGAGGAATTTCATTAAAATATTCCCAAACTGGGTCTCTTTCATAGCCTGTTGCCATTCTAGCTTTTCCCCAGTGAGAGAATGGTATGGTAGATCTCAAATCAGTCAAGGCTACACTCAGATCTCAAGACTTCTGGAATATGCTGCTCAAAACAGTTTCACTTTTGTTTCTAGTGCCTGTCCTTCCCTTCTCACATTCATCTCCAGACTTCTCCTTGTCCAGATCTGTTCCACCCCCCAACAATCTTCTATTCATCAAACTTTTTGAAACTGCACTTTTAGAGAGAGGTAAGGGATTGACTCTGTTAGGGTGACCAGATGTTCCAATTTTATAGGGACAGTCTTGATATTCAAGGCTTTGTTTTATATAGGCACCTATTACCCCCCCCCCCTCCCGATTTTTCACACTTGCTGTCTGGTCACCCTAGACTCTGTGTACACAAATTTGCAGAGGAACCATAGAGTTGAGGTCTGTTATTTCTTACCTCCATATATTTATTATTAATTTAAAAATATTTTTGCTGTTAATGAGCACCTTATCTCTGGAGACACAAATCCACAGTTTGAGAACTGCAAAACTAAGCATCTGATAGTATCTTCCAAACTGCGCACTGAGTCCCATTGGTAGATAGAAAGATTAACCTAAATAATCTATACAGAAGCCCTGGGAACCTCATAAAATTGGGTCCCTAATCCAAGAACCATTGGAATTAATTTACAAAAGTTTTCTTAAACATTACATGAATAGTATGAGACTATATATAGAATTAAAATGTATAATCCCTATTCCATGATGAGATATCTTTGAGCTATAATTTTCTCCCCTTACTGTCTTCTTAAAAGAAAACAAACTAAACCTTTTTATTTCCATTCTTTCCTCTCTGTTAACTCTTAGGTTAGTGTAGATCTTACGTTCTTCTCTATAGAGAAGTTCTCCGTGCTTGAGGTTATGCCCAGCTCTCCTGCGTTGAAGAGGTGCCTCTCTTGCCGTGAGGCCACCTCCATGAGTAAGGGACACTCATGGTCCATTTGTTGTCTGGACGAGGGGCACATACCACAGAAGGGCACCCACTGCCTCAAATCGCAAATGCAAGTCTGAAAGATCCATGAACTGAAACTAAAATTAATTAGGATGCAAAGCTGATTGCAGCCAGACTCAGACCCTGACCCCAACATCTGTCCTGTGCAGTGGTCTCCATCAGCACCATCATCTGCTCCCCCACACTCTCCATGTGCTGCAAAGAGAAAATCTACAGTCTCAGGATGACAAGAAAGACACCCTGAGCTTACCCACCAAGGAGCCACCTTACTCCCCACCCCATCCCCAAAAGGCATCCCCCCAGCATGCTCGGTGATCTCCACATCTTATGGAATGAGACCTAGCTTCTTTGACTGCCCGGGTACTTCCAGTATCTGTGTTATTGATAGGTCCAAAAGCCCTAGGAGGGCAGGACCACATAAAGAGTACCGTCACACGATACAAAGATAGAGCAAAAAATCTCAAAGTCGGTACCACTACCTCAACTAAACACACGAGTCCAAGTGCCTCAGCATCAGCCAAGTCTTTGGCACCTATTGGCTACTTGACAGACTGTACTCTGAGCTCAGCACCAACAACATCTGCACCGATGTGTAGACCTTCTACAGCACCAATGCACTCACACCATGTGTTACCAATGATGATGATCATGCTGGTGCCACAAGAGTTCAGATTCCCAAGAGATCTGGTCATTTCTGAAATCCCAGTGATACTGCTCCTCCATACTGAACTACCAGCAATTCACTTCTCTTCCCTGGAGATGGAAATAATACTACACTCTTCCTCACCACCTGAAACTGCCTTCCCCCTTCGTCAGTGAGGAGGAGTTACGCAGTTGTATCCCACACACCCCATTCTATCTAGGGATAGTGCAACATAACCCCTATATGCATCCTCAATACCAAGACACTAGAACTGAACCAAGTCCTTAGTAAAGGCGCCATGGATGTCACCCTATAAGCCTATTCCACCACACTGGCCATATTGGGACTTTTGGGTGGCATATAGGTGACACTTTCCTCAACTACCCACTTATCAGAAAGACTGAAAGACACTCCATCCTCATCAGTCTCTAGGCCTCCTGAACCAGAAATATGTGGAGATTAATGGAAGGAGGAGGCACACGTAAGAGCCCTAGGAGGTCTCGCATTAGGGCCCTAGTGGGACTCTGGGTGATCGCTACTTCCCACCACCCAACACAGATGTAATGAGGTTGAGTAGTGTCTGCAAAAGAGAAACTAGACAACTAATTATTCCTCAAGAAAGATTTTTAATGACTATAAAGGCAACACAGATGTAAAGTCATTAGGCACATTCTATGTACTGTAACCATCCCCAGCCAACACAAGTTCATATGCAATACTGATACATCAATCAACTATAGTTTACTAATGTTAACCTACCTATTAACTTATTTAACAACTTATAAACTTTTACTGACTTTTATGATAAATTTGATGGTAACTCATACTGAAGACAGGCACAGTGACTTGTGAAGCCACTATGATTTATAAACTACTAATTTTCACCAGTACTGTACCTGCTTTCAGCAAGGCACAAAACAAGGCACTACTATTTTTAAACAACTTAAACAATTTACTAATAAACTTAACCTACAGTATTAATACAGACTTAAGATTAACCAGTTCAAGCACAAACAGACCTTTTTAGTTCAAATCTCATCCTGCATTCGTCCAAAGATACTTTACCTTCATCGAGAGTTTGCCCATTTCCTGCGCTGGCCATGCACAGATAGTCCGTGAAGCACAAGCCCCTTTGGTTCAGGGGTGTATGTGAGCCTGACAAAGAGCGATTTCTTTAATGTCAACACACACACACACACACACACACACACTTGCACCGCTGCATCTTATTTATACGGTATTTGCTGGCCGTGCTTCAAAATAAGTCAACCAATCAAGGTGGCCAAATATTCTATGGTGGCATTTGTGGTTGTTTTGAACTAATGAACTGTGCACCTGTGCTCAGCTCAGCTCTTCTCTATGGTTAATTTTTTAGACTCAAAAATGCTCGCATCAGCTTAAAGAAGTGTTTGGTTGCAGAGCATAGTAACCACAAGTCTGTATCTACCTTGACAGTTTTCCTTTTTAGTCAATAAAGCTTCCTAGATAGATTATGCTTATGCTTGGATTCTACTGTACTTGCTTCTTACAACTTCTGGAAGTTTGAGGCCTAACAGTACTTAGCCTGACACTACTTGACAAGGCTTATGCACATTAATCACAAAATACTATGTCCATGCGAAGGGAATTCTTATTCTCCAACCATACTCAAAATTCCCTTGTAGTCTATGCAATGAATGAGAAGGGGAGATAACATGACCCCATATGACAAAGAATGGAAGAGGCTAGACCTCTTTGGCTGCAAGGCTTACTCATCCACCATGCTCCAATTCAGGACTGCTAACTCTGAGGCACTTGTTCTTGTTTGTCTTCTGGGATATGTTGAATAAAGTAAGTGAATTTGGAATAGTTTTTATGGTTATATTTTGATAGGAGCACAAGTCCAGGCACTAGTGCCTGAAGGTCAATTACGGGCACGTACTGTGCTGCAGGCCTCCCTGGATGCTGTTGACACAGTGGCCCAATCCATAGCGACATCCGTGGTCATGAGACAGACTTTGTGGCTACACCTATCAGGATTCCCCAGAGAAGTACTGACTATTGTGGAAGATCTCCTGTTTTAAGACCCCAAACGCCTTGCTGAGCGTAGTGATGAATCTCTTCATTCACTGAAGGATTGGAGAGCAACGCTATGCTCACTTGGCATTTATACAACTGCGCCAAAGAGATGACAAGGTAGATACCAACCTGTCCCAAGATCTCAACCTCCATCTTTCAGTCCCTAATGGCACTATGAGCCACAACACAGACATCAGAGGCCCCTTCCTAAACATAGGCAGACATGTAGCAGTCAGCTATACCTCATCCATCTACCTTGAAACAACAGTTTTGAAAATTTGGTCAAGGCCTGAGATGTCTTCCCCCTAGACCAGATGCTGCAACGATCAATAAAATCCGTCAGTTTGGCAACCATTTGAGCCCATTTTACCCTGCATGGTGAACAATCACCTCTGACAAGTGAGTATTGGAATTTTATAGACAAAAGGTACTCCATTCCATTCCTCTCCCTCCTGCCTCCTCACCTGCCCTCCCTATGCCTCTTCAGGGATCCTTTTCATGAGCATCTTCTAGGAGAAGAAATAAGCTACCTATTTCAATTGGGTGCCATAAAACCAGTCCCATTCCAACACAGAGGGAAAGGCTTTTACTCCAAATACGTCATAATCCAAAAGAAAAATTGTGGATGGAAGACCTGTCCTGGATTTGAGGAACCACACCAGTTTGTCAAACTGCAACAGTTCAACATGGTCATGTTACTAACAACAATCCTAGCACTAGAACAGGGGGACTGGGTCTCGGCCCATGGCTGCCAAGATACATATATCCACATCTCCATACACACTTCACACCAGAGATTTCTCAGATTTGTCCTGGGGATGGGCCATTATTAATACAGAGCAATACCCTTTTGACCTTTCCACAGACACCAGAATTTTTTCCACAATCCTAGCAGTGGTGGCAGCATATCTCCACAGGCAAGGGGTTATGATATTCCCATATCTACATGACAGCCTCATAAAGGCTCCATCCCGAGGTGACATGCTCGAAGCTATAAGAACAATGAATATTTTCTTGAGACTGGGCCTAGAACTAACCACACACAAATCAGTACTGAAACTGATACAACAACTGGAATTTATTGGAGCACAGTTGGACACAATAGAGGCCAAAGCTTTCTTACCAACCCACAGATTTGTCATGATAGCCTAATTTCCAATGTGAGAACCAGCCCACAGATCTCCTCCAGAACTTGCCTGCAATTGCTCGGTCATATGGCATCAACCACATTCGTTGTAAAACACACCAGGTGCCATATGCACTGCCTCCAGGGATGGCTTCAAACAGTGTACCTGCACAGACACAGCCTGAAGAAACCTTTGTCTGTACCACTCAAGATCAAGGACTCATTACACTAGCGGACAAAACCCCAGAATGTCTGCAGGTGAGTTCCCTTCCTTCACCCTCCACCATCCTTGAGACTTATGACTGACGCCTCCCTCCTCAGTTGGGGAGGGCATTTACAGAACCACGCATATAGGGCAAGCAGTCCCTGTCAGAGTCTATGTTGTACATCAACCTTTTAGAATTATGTGCAGTCCACAATGCATGTGTCCACTTTCTACCAATCAGGAACAAGTAATGAGTAATGACAGACTACGCTGCCTGTATGTTTTATATCAACAGACAAGGGGGAGCAAGGTCTCAATTCCTGTGCATCAAAGCCCTAAAACTGTGGAACTGGTGCACCCAATGTGGCATCAGTATCTCTGCTACATACCTACCTGGTCACTGGAATGCCACAGCAGACTCACTGAGCAGGAAGTTCTCACAAGGACACAAGTGGGAGATAGACAAGGCAATTCCCAGTCACTGAATAATGTCTGTAGGAGTCCCAACCATAGATCTATTCACCACACCAAGAACACCAAAAGTCCACAATTTTTCTCCAGAGTCAATCTGGGTCACCAATCCCCAGGCAACACTTTTCTTATCACATGGAATGCGCATCTCCTTTATGCCTTTCCACCTTTTCCCCTACTATTCAGGGTGCTTCACGAGATACAAGTAGAACGAGCCAGAGTCATTCTAATAGCCCTAACATGGCTAAGACAAATATGGTATCCTTACCTCTTGCGCATGGCAGTTTGTCCTCCAGTAACCCTATGGCCGAATCCACACCTCCTCTCTCAAGATACAGATTGTATTCGCCACCCAAATCTGGAGATTCTCCACCTGGAGCCATGGTTCCTTCAAGGTTCCAGGCTCCTGAGATGACCTGTTTGGATGAGGTAAAAGAAATCCTTTTAAATAGCAGACATTCAACCACATGCCATACTTACCTGCACAAATGGAAGTGATTTGGTGTAACATCAAACAGGTTTAATCACTGAGCGCTCCTTTATCATTCATTCTGGACTACATCCTTGAACTCAAGAAATCAGGACTCCTCGAGCTCCATTTGAGTACACCGGGCTGCCATTTCTGAATTCCATTCTAAGAAGACCATTAGATTTTTACCTACCTGATGACAAAAAAAATTCCCTCAAAACTTCTACCCTGAGGTATGATATCCCACCCTGCTTTGGGATCTCAGTTTAGTTTTACACTGCCTCCCCGTTTGAATTCATGGCAACCTGTTCCTACATGCACTTAACTATAAAGACTGTCTTTCTCGTAGCCATCACATTTGCCCAATGGGTAGGCAAAATAGATACCCTCATAGCATACCTCCCCATACAGAATCTTCTGCCACGATAAAGTCATGTTATGACTCCACCTGAAATTCTTATCCAAGGTACCACCATCCTTTCACCTAAACCAAACCATCCACCTTCCATCCTTCTTCCCCAGATCTGATATGGAAACCAACATGTGGCCACATGACACACCTTAGACGTGAGAAGGGCATTGACCTTCCACCCTCGACAGAACTAAATTGTTCAGTCACCATGTTCATTCCTCTCTGTGACTGAAAGAGGACTGCCATATCAAAACAAAGGCTTTCTAAATGGATATCCGAATGCATTCCCCTTTGCTACTGGCAACATAAACTACAACTACCACTAGGAACTCAGATCCATTCCACTCGATCGTTGTTCACTTTGATAGTATTTCTAAATAACGTGCCAATTTGTGGACATTTGTAAAGTGGCCACCTGGGCATCAATAGACACATTCATACAACATTATGCAATCATCCATGACTCAGCATCAGATACCATACTAGGAAGCACTGTCCTGTCCTCATTAATACAACTCTGAAGCCCCAGTCTTCCAACTAGGTAACTGTAGAGCACAGCCTCTAACGTGGTGTGCCCATAGGGACACTTTGAAGAAGAAGGGAGGGTTACTCACCCTGTGCAGTAACTGAGGTTCTTTGAGATGTGTCCCCCTTTGGGTGCTCCACTGTGCTACCCTTCTCCCCTCTGCTTCAGAATTCAAACATTGCCTTTATGGTAGAGAAGGAACTGAGGGTGCTTGGACCACACAGAACTATATAGACACCGCTCACAATGTGAGATGGGGAGAAACGTGTGCAGCCCAATGAGCATTGCTACTGAAGATCTCCAATCCCAGTTGCAAGGATGCTGGCACACCTAAACTGGAGCACCCACGGGGGGGCCCCCATCTTGAAGAACCTCAGTTACTGCACAGGTAATTGTCTATCCTTTTTCTAATAGCTCCTAATATTCTGCATACAGCTATGGAGTTCTAGCATAGAATCTGCTGTTTTCCTGCTGCATCTGTGATCCCCATTGCTCGCTTGGCCACAAAAACTAGGGGTCACCAAATGAAATTAATAAGCAGCAGGTTTAAAACAAAAGAAAGTATTTTTTCCACACAACGCACAGTCAGTCTGTGGAACTCTTTGCCAGGGGATACTGTGAAAGCCAAGACTATAACAGGATTCAAAAAAGAACTAGGTAAGTTCATGGAGGATAGTTCCACCAATGGCTATTAGGCAGGATGGGCAGGGATGGTGTCCTTAGCCTCTGTTTGCCAGAAGCTGGGAATCGGTACCAGGATGGATCACTTGATGATTACCTGTTCTGTTCATTCTCTCTGGCATACCTTGTATTGGCCACTGTCGGTAGACAGGATACTGGGCTAGATGGACCTTTGGTCTGACCCAGTATGGCCGTTCTTATGAATCCAGGGAGCCGGGGGCACTGGGTCCTGTTGTTCTGCCATTCCCAGTCAGTCCCTCCCCGATGGTGAGATGCAAACCAGGGGGCTGGAGGAGGTTCTCTTCAGTGGATAGGCTCTGATCTCTGGATCAGATACTTGTCACAAGTGGCCATTGGCTGTGTGCCTGGGCTGGTGTCACACTGCTCTCTGGGAAGGACTCTCCCAGGAATTGCCCATTTTCACTCTCTGGGTCTGGGCAACGGTCATAGCTGCCTCGAAACCACAGTGATGGGTTTGGCAGAAATGCCTAGATAGTTAGAAGGGTTTGTCTGGGGGTGGATAGAGAGTTAAGGGGGAGAGAGAGAGACCATTCAAAGTCCTAGCCTCAACTGTCTCAACAGGAAAAAAAAATGGAAATTCACCACCAGAAGGCAGCAAACTGACAAAAAATAAGATTGGACAAGCTGCCTCACTTCAATAAAGTAAAAGGAGCTGACGTTAAGGACTGAACATTAAATAGACTTCTGAATCACTCACTGAATATGCTCAGTGTTCTCAACTCTAAGCTTCTTAGTTAAAATTGGAGACCATTTCTCTGTTGTCGTCTTCTGTCCCCCCGAGTGCCTGTACCCTCTCCCTTGCCAGCTGGTGCCTCTGCAGGGCTGTGAAGCTTGAGGCCCAGCTGTCTCTTCTGCAGTGCATTTCCCTTTGGAAGCAGTGTAAGATCTACTTGTGTCCCAGCACAAGTTAAGGCCATGAGTCAGCAGTAACTAGCATGGCACTGAAAGCTGCTGTGCCCCCAAGGAGCACACCCTATGTATGACATAGGCCTATTGTGACCCGATGTTAGGGTGACCAGACAGCAAATGTGAAAAATTGAGATGGGGCCGGGATGGATAGGAGCCTATATAAGAAAAAGACCCAAAAACCGGGACTGTTGTTATAAAATTAGGGCATCTGGTCACTCTACCTCAGGTGGGGTGGGAAAGTAGGTTTTATTTGTGACTCATTTGTGTCTACAGGAGCCGATGAGCCAATTATATTTTTTAAACTACACAGACTCTTCATTGAATCAGAATTATCTCCCTCCCCCCACCCCAAAAAAAAGGTGGGGGAAAGAGTGAGGCGTGATTAAAGCCTAGTTAACACAGTGGATGGACTCTTACCAACTCCTTCCAGCCCTCCTTCATTCAGTTTCTAACCGAGGCAAGTTGCAACTGCTTCCAAACAGTCTTTGAACTTGGCCGGAAAGAAAGTGCCAGACTTTAAAAGTTTAAAAGCATAGTAACCAGTTGACACAATTCTTAAAAAAAAAAAAAAATCACACTCCTTCTGTGCAACTTTAAAATTATCAATTTTATTTGTATAGAAGGTATGATTTTTATTTTGGTTGGAAGTACTTAATAGGAAGAAAAGTTGTCACTTTCTTTACCAGTTCATTTACCCCTACAGATCAAGTTTCTATGGTAACACCAACATTCTTATCAAGCTAGTGAAAAGGCTTACACTGTATTTTTTTTTAAGTAACTATGTGGTCAGTGTCAATTCAATTGTTTCTATTTTCTGAATGCTTATATATAAATCTGGTGTCTCCACTATTTCTCTGCCACATGTTCCACTGCTCCCAATATATTCCTTAACACACCCTTTCCTTGCTTCCTCAGTGCCCTTTCTAACTTTGATCCAATAGCATTTGGTCTAGGCATAAATATCTGGGCGGTTTGTGGTATGGGTTTCATACTCTAATCTTTCATCTAGTTCTTTTGCCAAACCTATTCTAAGCAAATCTTATCTAATTCTTAAATGATTAAGAGACTGTTGCTGTTTTCTGTTTGGAGGCCTGGGAAGTAGAACAAGATGATAAAAACATTGCCAGCCAATACAGCAGAGTGCTATCTAGTTTTCTGGAAGGCCATTTTAAATGCCTATACAATGGTGTCCTAATCCAATTCTTGCTAAGAGGTGAGCAAGCAAAGTTTCTATTGAATTGCTCTTGGGGACAAACTGAAGTTCTCCAAGCAAAGGAGCACTATCAGTTGTGACAAAGTTCCTCCTCTACCTTAGTGGGTCCTGCGCTTCTTGGCAGATTTGCTCACCTCAGTGATCTTCCCCACAGTCTGGGTCAACTCCTCCTGTGTCTGATCAGGAGTTGGGAGGTTTGGGGGAAACCTGGGCCGCCTTCTACTCGCGGGTTCAGCCCAGGGCCCTTGGGTGCAGGCGTCTATAGTGCCTCCTGTCAGCAGCGCTGACAGCTACAACTCCCTGGCTACTTCCCCATGGCCTTCCTCCAAACACCTCTTTATCCTCACCACAGGATCTTCCTCCTCTGTCTGATAATGCTTGTCTCTCTAATCTCCAGTAGTCACTCTCTCCTCTGCAGCTCCTTGCCTGGCTTGCTCCCAGCTCCTTCACTCGCACTCCTTCTCCTCTGGCTCCTCCCTGCCTGACTGGGTGAGCTCTTTTTAACCCATGCCCGATTAGCTGCCCTATTGGCTGCAGGTGTTCTAATTAAAGAGCTATCCACTGCCTTCTAGAAAGTTTAATTGGCGTCAGGTGCCTTGATTAACCTGGAGCAACTACCATTTGGTTACCATGGTCCTAGGGATTTGTTTAGCCTGGGGCTAACACACCTGTTTCTCAGTACTTTACTGTAGCCATCTGGCCTTGCCCCATCACACAGTCTAGGCAAATACAATATGCTGTACCTCACATTCTTGGCAGAAGTTTGTCATAGGTACCACTTCTACAAGGTATATGCATCACCTACAACTGTTCATTGGCTGCTCATATTCTGTGAAGTCAAAAGGTTGTTTTTATTAAACCTTAACAGATACTTTCCATGGATGACATGGAGTAACTTGTGGCATGTTTCAGTGCCTGTTACTGAGTTCCCATTAACTGCAATGTGCAGGAGGTCAGACTAGATGATCATGATGGTCCCTTCTGACCCGAGTCTGAGATTTCACATTCAATATCTTGTTCCAAATCTGGTCATGAAAAAATAACTTCTAACTAAGCTTTGTTTTAACCACCTTGAGGTTGAGGTACTGACATCTTCCAATTTGAATTTCACATTTTAGTTACCTTCAGTAGTTCTGCTGAATTAACAAAGGAAGAAATCCCATCTGTTGTGATCTGGCTAGTGAGCATATTACATAATTTACACCAAAATATGATTGAACAGCAGTAAGATTAATGTAATCCTTCTGCCCATCAGAGTTGGCAGCAACAAGTACTGGGTTCAGTATCTGGGGGTTCCTTTACAATAACACAATGCAAAACTGGCTCAAGCTCTCACCCGGTGATCTGGGACAATTACATGCCACCCCCCGGGCGCCTCTAAAAGGCAATACTTCCCCTTTTGCAAGCACAAAGTCTGAGTGTAACAAAAGCCTTTTAATAAAGGAGGGAAACCATGTGGCATTATGTTGGAGAAACACCACAAACAGGATTCATAACACAAACCATGAGCAAAAGACCCACCCGCCAAGTAAGTTGGGCAGTGTCCTTTTCCCCTCAGGGTCTTAAGGCCAGCAACCCAAAAGTCACCCAACTCACAGTTGCTATCCTTGATCAGTGCAGCCCCCGAGTTCAGAAGTCCATCTGCAGAGTTCACCTCCCAGCCTCAGTGGAAATGGGGAGGTATGGAGGCACCTTATACTCTCCACTGCTCAAGCCCTCAACAGCCAATTGCCACACCTCTCTGTGGGGTTCTGCTCCAGTCCTCTCTGCCAGCCATTTCACTAGCCACAGCTCTCCACTAGTTGCTCACCAATATGTCTTCAGCCCACCCACCCCCCAACACAGCTCTCAGTGATTTCAGCTTTTAGTAGGGGAGCCTCACTGCTGGTGCACTTGGATCATCTTCTTGTATCAGAACTACTAGCTCAGAGTAGGTCTAGTGCTTAAACCTAGATCTTCATGATTTCAGCTCTAGTGCATGTAACAAGATTCTTTTTAAATCTAAATTAGCTCTGTTATTACACAGTGGGGAAAAAAAAGAGGAGGAAGAATCAAAGTAGCATTTAGTACCAGTACCGCCAAATACACAAATTCTTGTTCTTCTTCATCTCTCAATTCACTGGGCTTTGGAACCCATGTCGCTTGCCTAGGGAGCACTGTTTACCTGAGGGTAAGTCCCTCAGTCATAAAATACCAAGTACAGTTCTACTGTCCTTGATACACATAATAAGGATAACAACTCTTTATTACTCCTGTCCCAATAACAAAGAGACTGGGGATCCCACAGCAGCCAAAGTGACCATTTGGGCAAGCAGTCCATCATGCTAGGCAGGGTGGGTGTGCCCATGCAAACGAGATCAGCCCCTGAAGTCTTTTTCCACAGCTCACCACCATATGTCAGGGGAGAGCTCAGTCTGACTCTACTTACACTTAGAAATTGAATGAGGGCATATTCTGATTGCCTTTGAAAGTGGAAATAAAAGAGTGCAATACAAAGCAGTTTGCTGTTCAGCACTCAGGAAAGTATAGTGCTGTGAATGTCTCCAGTTGGCCACTTACGTAACAGCAGTCGTTCACAATAGTTTCACTCTGAGCATGTCCATTGAATGGAATGCTTAGAAACCAGTGATGGCCTCCTCCCTTTCAGTGATTGGCAACCACTTGCCATAGCTCCCCTTCAGTGCATGAGTTAGCACATCTAGGTAGGTATTTCTAATGTATGTATCTCAAAGTATGTGTAACCCAAACTACTACTCCTTCACTCCAGGGCCTGACTACAGCCTGCTACAGGCCCTGACTCCAGAGCTACCAATGGCTATTAGGCTACTCCTTCACTAGATAGACCATCAAAGGGGTTTCCAGAGCCCTTTGGTTCTGTTGCTCTTTCTCTGGTGGGTGCATAAGCCTGTAAGCCCACAAAATAAAAGCAGACTCTTACACTTTAAGACTTAGTATCTACATTTTTCAATCTGATATAGCGATAGCATGAGAGGAGATGATCAGTCTGTGTTGTTGCCTGTTAAACCAAACCCATGCAATTCTGAAATAGCGAAGTCTGGGATGTCTATCAACAGGAACCAGCTGCCACCGTGAAACTATTGTCATCTACATGTGAGTCTCAGAAATTGTTCTGCCATTTTAAGGCTACTGGGGGTGACGGGCTACAGCCCTAAGATCTTTCTTTTAGTTTGTCATGTTATGACCCAGCTATTCCATGTCAATTTCACATGAACTGATATTCAAAGACTGAAAAGGCTTAGATGCTAGAAATTGTCATGCAGGCATCAGAGTGAAGCTCTTTCT
The DNA here is from genome assembly GCF_003597395.2 of Chelonoidis abingdonii. Taxonomy (NCBI): domain Eukaryota; kingdom Metazoa; phylum Chordata; order Testudines; family Testudinidae; genus Chelonoidis; species Chelonoidis abingdonii. The sequence continues at coordinate 146,802,884 of NC_133771.1, forward strand.
AGAATTCAGGGTGACCAACCAGTTTATAAAGCAGGTGTGTAGATGATTTTTGAAGGGTAGGGGGACTAGAGTTGAAGGTGAATCAATAGCCTTTTTTAAAAAAAAAAATTAGTAATTCTGTATCATGACTAAATTTGTCCCCTTTATTAAAATTAAATAAATGAGCTGCTGTTCCTGACCATTTCTTGTATTATTTGTAGCACTGTAGCACTTAGGAGCCCTAGTCATGCACCAGGACCCCATGGTGCTAGCATTGCACAAACACAAAAAAGATGGTCCCTGCCTGTGATGAGGTGTGCCTACCCCACCCTGGCCCCACAAGGCTTAACTGTGTATTGCAGCCTGAGGAAGCCACGCCCCTTTGCCTCAGCTGGGTATGCTCAGCCTGCAGGCAAGATATAAAAGGAAGCAGCCCAGCTCAGTTTGGGAAGACTGCTGATGGGAGAGGATGTAGACTACAGGTTCTCTCCAGGGCCTGACTCCAGAGCCAAAGCACGCAGAGCCCCAGATGGATTCCAGGCTGCCTGATGAACCCAGGGAGGAGGCTGCACCCTCAGGAGCTACATCGCTTGAGGACCCCAGAGACCAGTGGGAACCATAGACCGTCACTGGTGGAGACAGGGTAGGAATCATCCCAGGGGACTTAGACTTTGCTCCAGTGGGTGAACTGGGGAACCAGTCAGCATATTTATGGAGGAACCCTGCTGACTCAGTGGTAAGTAACCCCACCACTGCCAGAGCCCTGGGCTGGGGCTCAGAGGAGCAGGGAGGACCCAAGTCCCCCTACCCTGGGTGCCACACACCCCTAAGTAGTGTCCCACTTCCCCAATTGGTCAATAGGCCACACAATCCCACAGAGGGGTGTGACTTATTGACTCTGGCCATTAGGATATGCTACCTTGACTGTAAGGGTTGCTTTATTGACTCTGGCCATTGTGCCATGCTGTCCTGAGTGGAAGGGCCATTCTATTGACTCTGGCCATTACTACCATATTTTATAATAAAGGTCATCAGCATAGGACCTAACCCAGCTGCAGCACAGCCTCTTCCCTTTCTTCTGACCACACATGACCCAACACCCCGTGGTAGGGTGTACCTACTAGGGCTATCAAGTGATTAAAAAAATTAATCCTGTGATTAATCAATAATAGAATATCATTTATTTAAGTATTTTTTGATGTTTTCTACATTTTCAAATATATTGATTTCAATTACAACACAGAATAGGAAGTGTACAGTGCTCACTTTATATTTATTTTATTACAAATATTTGCACTGTAAAAAAATGAGTATTTTCAATTCACCTTATATAAGTATTGTAGTGCAATCTCTTTATCATGAAAGTTGAACTTACAAATGTCAAATTATGTACCAAAAAAACTGCATTCAAAAATAAAACAATGTAAAACTTTAGCGCCTAAAGGTCCACTTAGTCCTACTTCAGCCAATGGCTCAGACAAACAAGTTAAGTTACATTTACCAAAGATAGTGGTGCCTGCTTCTTGTTTACAGTGTCACCTGAAAATGAGAACAGGCATTTTCATGGCACTGTTGTAACTGACGTCGCAAGATATTTATGTGCCAGATGTGCTAAAGATTCAAATGTCCCTTCATGCTTCAACCACCATTCGAGAGGACATACATCTTTGCTGATGACGGGTTCTGCTCTATAAGGATCCAAAGCAGAGCAGACCAATGCATATTCATTTTCATCATCTGAGTCAGATGCCATCAACAGAAGGCTGATTTTCTTTTTTGGTGGTTTGGGTTCTGTAGTTTCCGCATCAGAGTGTTGCTCTTCTAAGACTTCTGAAAGCATGCTCTACACCTCATCCCACTCAGATTTTGGGAGGTACTTCAGATTCTTAAACCTTGAGTCGAGTGCTATTGTTATCTTTAGAAATCTCACATTGGTACCTTCTTTTTGTTTTGTCCAGTCTGCAGTGACAGTGTTCATAATCAAATAAAATGTGCTGGGTAATCATCCGAGACTGCTATAACATGAAATACATGGCAGAATGTTGGTAAAACAGAGCAGAGGACATACAATTCTCCCCCAAGGAGTTTAATGACAAATTTAATTAATGCACTATTTTTTTTATCATCATCAGCATGGAAGCATGTCCTCCGGAATGGTGGCTGAAGCATGAAAGGGCATACGAATGTTTAGCATATCTGTCACATAAATACCTTGCAACACTAGCTACAAAAGTGCCATGTAAATGCCTGCTCTCACTTTCAGGTGACATAAATAGGAAGCAGATACCAGTATCTCCCATAAATGTAAACAAACTTGTTTGTCTTAGCGAGTGGCTGAACAAGAAATAGGACTGAGTGGACTTGAGGCTCTAAAGTTTTACAGTGTTTTGTTCTTGAGTGCAGTTATGTACCAAAAAAAATCTACATTTGTATGTTACACTTTCACGATAGAGTACTTGTAGAGTACTTTCACTACAGTACTTGTATGAGATGAATTGAAAAATACTGTTATCATTTTTACAGTGCAAATATTTGTAATAGAAAATTTAAATAAAGTGAGCACTGTACACTCTTCTTTTACAACACAAAATACAATCAATATATTTGAAAATATAGGGAAAACATCCAAAAATATGTAATGCATTTCAATTGGTATTCTATTGTTTAACACTGTTATTAATGACAATTAATTTTTTTAATTACAATTACTTTTTTTAGTTAAGTGTGTGAGTTAACTGTGATTAATTGACAGCCCTAGTACCTACCCCATGACAGTACCACAAAGGGCTTATTAATACAACCCAGAAACAAATTTTGGGGAGTGGGGATGGCTAAAGCTCCCTTGTACAAGGTCGCACTTGTCTATGCCCATTGGAAATTGGTTGGGATGAAGCCCAAAATGTAGCAATGAATTATGAGATTGGTCTAGTCAAACTTCCCCCTCTCCTCCCACAACTATGCTAACTGCAGTTTATGGTGATGCTTTAACCACAGAGGCTTTGTGTTCAGTACAAGGATAACTATGCGCCTGTAGTGGTAGATTCAACCAGCAGGGTCTGTGGGAGTCAGGGTAGCCATACTCTGTTTATTCAGACTAGATGATCATGACGATCCTATCTCACCTTAAAGTCTATCTTAAAAGGTAGTATCTAGCTCAGTGTAGTTAAACCCTGTCAATCCCAATGCAGTGGGCACAGTAATGGGGTGTGGGGGGTACATAAGCTATCTGTATCCTATCTCCACAAGGATTTTGCAGTGATGATAATACACATTACCTCTCTTACTAAAACACCTTTTGGGGGGCAGTGAAGACATAGTCTCAATGTCAAAAGTCAAAAGAGACATATTGGAACAAAGATGATTGCCATATGGCCTGCAACGGCTGAAGCTGAGAAGATCTATAGATATAACTTCAACACTGCCACTACATGTCCTTTCCTAACACCAGCAACCAGTCACCCAGACTACCCAATTTTTTAATTCAGTAGTCAGAACCTATTGGTGGTGAAGGGAAGCTTCCATTTATTTTTCTTATAGGAAGCTCCTTACCAGATGGGTCCCCATACAAAAGACAGCTGCATTTGAACTTTTAGAGCAGTGATACTTCTCTGTCCACTCACCACTTCAACTCATTGATTGCCAGGCCCTGGCCGCTGCAAAAGTGATGACTGCCAAACACTACAAATTTTCCTCCCTGATTTCAAAGGCCTGCCTGCACAGTCAACTTTTTGTACGTCAACTTCACAGTACCCTGCCCCTGGAAAATGTAATTTGAGTGTAAAAAATGCCTTCAAGATTGGAGGATAATCTAGCTAGCTGCACTGGGACTGTAACTGCCAATTAAGTTTGTTGAAAGTTAGATATGTGACTTGAACAGCAGATGGTCAACAAGCCTTCAAAGTCTTCAGGACTGTTCTGAGCATTTTTCTATGAGGCAGGCATGCTGATTGTAGCCTTTGTGCTGTCCCTATTTGAATTAAAAATGTACCTGGTGCCTCTGCAGAATATGGTGAATCCATTCAGTTTCTACAGTAAAGCATAATCCAAACCTTGGCTGAAATGCAATCTGAACGCTTTTTTTCAGAAACCTTCAGTTACCTCTTGTTTCATGTTCCTGTATTTCCTGGTTTCAGCAGGAACTAGAACTGATGTGTATCCATGGCCCAAATAGGTCCAGCTCAGTGCATCTGATCTTCAGATAAGCAAGTCAACTCTAAAATTTTACCAGAGCCAAACCACTTGAGGTTCATCATGTAGTCGGGCTGCACAATAAAGGTCCAGAGCACCAACCATCAGATTTACCACTATTGCCTGTTATATACTGGGATGGAGATTCACTGGTACCAGCTAGAATACTGATGGGGGATTTTCCTTAATTGCTCAGTGTAGACAAAGACATACAAACTTGCAAAAAAAAAATGTCCTCACATGTGGAAGAGCACACATTCTTATTTAGGTTAGATTTTACCCTTAAAGGCTTTAACTCTTGGAATGTTAACCAACAAAAACTTGTTTGAGAGCAAACCTCAAAATGTTTTCTTTCTAAAACAAGTAAAATAATACTTTATGATACCAAAGTTTAAAAAGTAAATGTTACTCAGCACTAAATTGGTTTACATTTATTTTACTAAGAAATAAATAAATAGCCTTTACTCATGTAGCAGGAAAATTAGAGAAAATATATGTATGAATGTGCTCAGTATCAGATAATGCACATTTCCAGTTCTACTCTGTGCCACAACGTATGCCTAATAAATCCAAAGCAATCAGTTCCTTAGCTTCATCTTTTTCTCCCTCATACTGTTTTCTCCAAGGGCTCAACCTTCTAAGCAGTCCCAAAAAAGAGGCATTTTTTCCACTGTTTCTCTTTTCCTTGACCTGTTCGCTTGCCAGTCTGTATTTCACAGCCTTCCGCCACCTGGTCTGTTGGGTTTTCTTCCTGAAAAGTTTCTTGAAGTACCAGCAACTGTCAAAACTAGTGTCGCTCTTCATGTCCACCTTTGTTGTTCTTTGCATTTTAAGTCTATTTAGGAAAACCTTGAATCTGTCATTCAATTTCATGCAATTTTCTCTTAACTGTGGTAGTTTTTCTGACAGTTCTTTTCTACTTAGATGAAGACCACTATTAATATAGTCTACCATCCTTCAAGGGGGTCTTGATCATCAAAGACCTACCTGTTATTTTTCAAGTTGTCTGTGAGGAAAAAGGTAGGAAGATTAGTTAACATAAGTCAGCTTCATAAACCTTAACAATGTAACTTTATAGCAAAAGACTATAAATGTACTCTTATTGACTGTCACGCTATTTTTTGCTTCTAAACTTAAAGCAATTACATTGACGATGACATATTTGTCTGTAAAGATCAAACTGCTTGGCCAACAGCTGTTCTGTTTTGTTACTACGGAAGCATGTGCTGATTACATCATTATTCCACGATGATGTCACAATAATAAATAAAACCTTAGACCTCCCTTTCAACCAAGTGACTAGTGCCCTGAAAAAGGCCATCAGTGCTATTATCCTAACAGTAACTTAGTTCCTATGGCTATTATTGTGAAGATTAATTATTTGAAATCGTAAGTTCTTCTTCGAGTGATTGCTCATATCCATTCCAGTTAGGTGTGAGTGCGCGCCGCGTGCACAGCCGTCAGAGAAAACTTTTACCCTAGCAACACTCGGCAGGCCAGCTGGGCGCCCCCTGGAGTGGCGCCACCATGGCGCCACATAAATACCCCAGCCGACCCGGCCACCCTTCAGTTCCTTCTTACCGCCCGTGTCGGTCGTTGGAACAGTGGAGTGCGGCTTAGCTGACCTCCACATTTTCCCTAGCTACTCGCTCGTTCTTTGTTACTACTTTTAGTTATTTGGTTTGTATAGTTAATAGATTAGTTATAGTTTAGTGTTATAGTTGTTAGTTATAGTTTTGATGGGGTCTGGGGATTACCCCTACCCCGCGCCCAGTACCGTAGCCATGCCTGGCTCGCCTGGCTTTAAGCAATGTGCGGCCTGCCACAGGCCAATGCCGACAGGAGATCCCCATGACTCCTGTCTTAAGTGCCTCGGGGAATCGCACTTATTGTCTAAGTGCCCCATTTGCAAGGCTTTTAAGCCGCGCACAAAAAAGGAGCGGGACATTAGGCTGCGACAGCTCCTAATGGAAGCAGCGTTAGCATCCTCACCTTCAGCACCGAGTGCAAGCCAGCAGGTGAGCAAGGCCGCCCCTCCGGCACCGAGCGCGGTCGGCACGCCTAAAGCTTCCCGGCACCGGCCGCAGACGGCACCGAAGGCAACTCCGCGCCGCTCCATCTTCCTGAGGTCGAAGTTGGCTAAACATCAAACGAGCTCCACTACGCCCGCATCGCAGACAGAGACTGCGGCTAAGGCAGACCGCCCGGCACCGATTCCAGCTGCGGCACCGCCTAAACCGGCTCCGTTGACTTCAGCCCCGCCTGGGCCGTCGAGTCCGGCGCCTGGAAGCTTCCCGGCACCGGCCGTGGTAGAGCTGACCTCGCCGTCAACTCCGGAGACGTTCTCGGCGGCTAGAGACCTAATTGCCATGACAGACCCGGCACCGCCCGTACCCCCGGCACCGCCGGTGCACGTGACGCCCTCCATGGGCAAGCCGATCTTACCCAGGCCGTCGTCTCTCACCGTGCTGGACAGCCACCGCATGAGGTCTCGCTCTCATCTCCGTTCAAGATCGCAGCGTCGCTCCCGCTCCGGACACAGCTCGACTTCGCAGCACTGCTCACCCCAGTACCAGTTGCGCTCGCGGCACCGCTCTCAATCCCGGCACCGCTCTCAATCACGGCACTGCTTCCCACGGCACCGGTCGAGCTCCCGGCACTGGTCCACCTCAAGGCACCGGTCCATCTCTCATTCGCCATCCCGCTATTCGCAGCACCAGTCAAGCTCACGGCACCGTCACAGGCACCGTTCCTCCCAGAGCAGATCTCGCCATAAGGGCTCGAGATCCCGGTCGACCTCTCGGCACCAGGCCGGTCGCAGGTCCCGGTCTGGCTCACGGTATCGCTCTGTGTACCGACACCGGTCCCCACGGGCCCGAGGTGCAAGATCAATTGGCACTTCAGCGCCGACGTTTGCTGCTCCTCCATGGCCGTCCCGACAGGCGTCTGGCTCCTCACAGGCGGACAGCTACTATGACCGGGACCATGATATCGAGATGCCCACAGGACTTTTCCAGGACGTAACTCCTCAGGACGCAGGGCCTCAGCAATGGTCCTTTTGGACACCCGGGGCATACCATCAAACCCAGGGTGCTCCCCCGGTCCCGGCCCCCGCTGCTGCTTCAGAGCGCAGGGCGCCGGAAGCCACCATATCCCGCCCACCTCCGGACAAGTCAGCGGAACATATCGCCCATCCTCCGGACTCCCCTGAGCATCTGGAGCAGGAGCCACCACAGGAGCAGGGTGCCATCCAGGACCCTCTCATTCCCGGGGTATCTTCCTCCTCTTCCCCGGATGAGGCTGTGGCAGGGACCTCTTCTTCGGGACCTCCATCAATAGACTTAAAGGCCCACCAGGACCTTCTTCACAGGGTGGCCCTTAATATTAACCTCCCGGTGGAGGAAGTTCCGGAGGTGGAGGACCCAGTAGTGAGCATCCTAGCCGCAGATACCCTGACGCGCGTAGCACTGCCGTTCATCCGGACCATCCAGGCTACTGCTGACACTCTCTGGCAGTCCCCAGCCTCCATTCCGCCGACGGCTAAGGGGGTCGAGAGGAAGTACATGGTACCCTCCCGGGGGTACCAGTAATTGTATGTCCACCCTCCCTCCTCCTCTTTAGTTGTCCAATTGGTCAACGAGAGGGAGCACCATGGTCAGCAGGCGCCTGCCCCAAAGTCCAAGGAGTCGAGGCGGATGGACCTTCTGGGGCGCAAGGTATATTCGGCAGGTGCTCTGCAGCTCCGAGTGGCCAACCAGCAGGCTCTCTTGAGCCGGTACAATTACAATACCTGGGCGGAGGTTGGCGGCTTTACTGAACTGCTGCCCCCTGACTCTCACCAGGAGTTTGCGGCTTTCATCCAACTACCACCGGAGCTACAGTACACCATCCAGGACTTACCCTTGAGGGCAAGGGTTTGTTCTCTGACAAAACTGCTCCTCGGCTACAAAGCCTAAAGGACAACAGGGTATCATGAGGTCACTCGGGATGCATACCCCCGTGACCCAGCGTGGCCCTTTAGACCCCAACCCCGCCGCCCGTACTTCCACCCCGAAACAGGCAGGACCTCAACAGGAGGTGAGGCAGGGTGGGCGAAGCGCAGTCCAGCCCCCACACGGGCAGCTTTTGAAGGTGGCCCGGGGACGCTTACCAGCCTCGCAACAGGACCTTTCCCCCTTTCTCCAACCGCCTCTCCTACTTCCTCCCGGCGTGGTCCACAACTTACTTCCGACAACTTACTTCACTTGCTACGCACGGTGAAGCAAGGATACCACCTCCAATTTGCTTCATCCCCGCCTTTCCACCCCCTTTCCAGGCCCCTCTTCAGGGACCCCTCTCACGAGCAAATCCTCTTGCACGAGGTGCAGTCTCTCCTCGCCGCAGGAGCCATAGAGGAGGTTCCGGTACCCGAGAGGGGGAAGGGGTTTTACTCCTGCTATTTTTTAATTCCCAAGTCCAAGGGAGGCCTCCGGCCGATTCTGGACCTGCGGGCACTCAACAAGTGGCTACTCAAGTTGAAATTCCGCATGGTCTCCCTAGGAACTATTATCCCGTCTTTGGATCCTGGAGACTGGTACACCGCCCTCGACATGAAGGACGCATACTTCCATATTGCAATCTTTCCCCCACACAGGAAGTACCTTCGGTTCACAATCAACCAGCAGCACTTTCAATTCGCTGTCCTCCCCTTTGGCCTGTCTACGGCCCCGAGGGTATTTACAAAGTGCATGGCAGTCGTCGCCGCACACCTCCGCAGGCAGCAGATACATGTGTTCCCGTATCTGGATGACTGGCTCATCAAAGGCGCCTCTCCTGCCCAGGTCCGTCAGCACGTTTCTGTGATCACGGACCTCTTCACCCGCTTGGGCCTCCTACTCAACGTAGAGAAGTCCACGATGGTTCCAACTCAGAGGCTGGACTTCATAGGGGCGACCCTGGACTCATCCCTCGCCAGGGCCTACTTGACCCAGGCCCGCTTCCAAGCAATCACCTCGATTGTCCGGCGCCTGCAGGCATCTCCTCTCACCTTGGCTCGCACCTGCCTCGGTCTGCTGGGGCATATGGCCGCATGCACTCACGTCACCAAGTATGCCAGGCTCCGCATGCGGCCCTTTCAAACGTGGCTCCACTTGGTCTTCCGCCCGAGCAGGGACCCAATGGACGTGTTGGTCACAATTCCTCCGGGTCCCCTACGCTCCCTCGACTGGTGGCTGGACCCGTCCCTGGTTTGTGCGGGGATGCCCTTTCATCCACAGCAGCCGTCACTGAACTTGACGACGGATGCGTCATCCCTCGGCTGGGGGGCCCATCTAGGTCACTTGCGGACCCAGGGCCGCTGGTCAGCCCAAGAGATCAGCCTCCATATAAATGTCCGGGAGTTGAGAGCCGTCCGTCTAGCCTGTCAGACATTCCAACAGCATCTTCGTGGCCGCTGTGTTTCGGTGTTCACAGACAACACAACGGCCATGTACTACATCAACAGGCAAGGAGGGACCCGCTCGTCCCCCCTGTGTCAGGAGGCCATTCAACTGTGGAACTTCTGTGTGGCTCTCCAGGTGGACCTAGTAGCATCCTTCCTTCCGGGGGTCCGGAACACCCTGGCGGATCGGCTGAGCAGGTCCTTCCTCTGCCACGAGTGGTCAATAAGGCCGGACGTCATTTATTCCATCTTCCAGAGGTGGGGGTTTCCCCTCGTAGACCTGTTTGCCTCCCACTTGAACAGGAAGTGCCAGGAGTTCTGCTCATTCCAGGGCCTGTCCCCCGGATCGATAATGGACGCGTTCCTTCTGCCCTGGAACCATCGTCTGCTTTATGCCTTCCCTCCGTTTCCCCTGGTGCACATGGTCCTGCTGAAGCTCTGCAGGGACAAAGCGCATCTGATCTTGATCGCGCCTGCGTGGCCCAGGCAGCCCTGGTACACCACCCTCCTGGATCTGTCAGTGGCCGCTCCGGTTCCCCTCCCCTGCGTCCCGGACCTGATCACACAGGACCACGGGAGGCTTCGTCATCCGGACCTGCGGGCCCTCCACCTCACGGCGTGGCTCCTGCGTGGCTGAACACTGAGGAGTTGGGCTGTTCCGCTCCGGTACAGCACATTCTCGTTAGTAGCAGGAAGCCTTCCATTCGTCAGACGTATGTCGCCAAATGGACTCGCTTTGCAGCCTGGTGCGCGTCTCGGGATGTTTCTCCATTAGAAGCATCGATCCCGACGACCTTAAACTACCTCTGGCACCTGAAGCAGCAGGGCCTGGCGACTTCCTCTCTGAAGGTGCATCTGGCAGCTATATCCACCTTCCATCCGGGAGAGGGTGGTCATTCCGTATTCTCTCACCCAGTAGTCTCTCGGTTCATTAAGGGCCTGGAGCGTACCTATCCCCCCGCTCATCACTCTGCCCCCTCCTGGGACCTCAACTTGGTCCTAAACAGGCTTATGTTACCGCCCTTTGAGCCACTCGCGACTTGTTCGCTCCTCTACCTATCGTGGAAGACGGTCTTCCTAGTGGCTATTACCTCAGCCAGGCGGGTCTCCGAGATCAGAGCCCTCACTGTGAACCCTCCGTATACTGTCTTCCATAAAGACAAAGTCCAACTGCGACCTCATCCGGCGTTCCTCCCTAAGGTGGTGTCTGCCTTCCATACTAGCCAGGACATCTTTCTCCCGGTTTTCTTCCCGAAGCCTCATGCTTCTTGGCGAGAACAGCAGCTACACACCTTAGATGTGCGCAGAGCGCTGGCTTTCTATATTGAAAGAACCAAGCCCTTCCGGAAGTCTCCGCAGCTGTTTGTGGCAGTTGCAGAGCGGATGAAAGGTCTGCCAGTCTCCTCCCAGAGGATTTCCTCCTGGGTAACTTCCTGTATTCGCACATGCTACAAGCTAGCTCATGTTCCCTTGGGACGCCTTACGGCGCACTCTACCAGAGCTCAAGCTTCCTCAGCGGCCTTCCTGGCACAGGTGCCCATCCAAGAGATTTGCTGTGCTGCGACCTGGTCATCGGTCCACACTTTCGCCTCGCACTACGCGTTGGTACAACATTCTCGGGATGACGCAGCCTTTGGGGCGGGAGTACTCCAGGCTGCCACGTCTCACTCCGACCCCTCCGCCTAGGTAAGGCTTGGGAATCACCTAACTGGAATGGATATGAGCAATCACTCGAAGAAGAAAAGACGGTTACTCACCTTTGTAACTGTTGTTCTTCGAGATGTGTTGCTCATATCCATTCCACACCCACCCTCCTTCCCCACTGTCGGAGTAGCCGGCAAGAAGGAACTGAAGGGTGGCCGCGTTGGCTGGGGTATTTATGCGGCGCCATGGTGGCGCCACTCCAGGGGGCGCCCAGCCGGCCCACCGAGTGTTGCTAGGGTAAAAGTTTTCTCCGACGGCTGTGCACGCGGCGCGCACACACACCTAACTGGAATGGATATGAGCAACACATCTCAAAGAACAACAGTTACAAAGGTGAGTAACCGTCTTTTATTGACATTTGTGTAAAGCTTCATAGGTGTGCTGTAGAGAGAGAATGTACACTCACCTACAAATAAACAAATGCAAAAGCCTGACTAGCAGGACAGATCTTCTGGGACCCAAAGGGGGCCCTCAATAGCCCTGATACAACCCACCTGTGCCAGTTTTCTTAACAAAGGAAGAGGACATCAGCTAAATACTATCTATAAGGTGTCATAGGATTCTGAGATGTAGGTGCAGTTAATCAGTGTAGAGAACCCATGTTCAGACAACTAAGTTAATACTTGGTCAGGAGCCCCTCCACATTGTGCTCCTGTTTTCAGACATAGACGCTGCCTCACATCTCCTGATAGCAGGGATATCCACCTGTGGGTAGCAATTAGGCTATAAGCAATTGACATAACTAGAAAGGGAAACCCTCCTGTATACAATACTATAAAATCCCTCCTGTCCAGAGACACCAAAATCCTTTTACCTATAATGGGTTAAGAAGCTCAGGTAACCTGGCTGACACCTGACCCAAAGGCCCAATAAGGGGACAAGAAACTTTCAAATGTTGGGGGTGGGGGGGGTAAGGCTTTTGTTTGTGTGCTTTGTTTTTGGGGGTGTTCGCTTTTGAGACTAGGACGGACCGGACATCAATCCATGTTCTCCAAATTCTGTGCAAGTCTTTTATATTTCAAATCTGTAAGTAACAGCCAGGCAAGGCGTGTTAGTTTTATCTCTGTTTTCTCAACTTGTAAATGTTCCTTTTGCTAGAGGGTTTACCTCTGTTTGCTGTAACTTTGAACCTAAGGCTAGAGGGGGTTCCTCTGGGCTCTTTGAATCTGGTTACCCTGTAAAGTTATTTTCCATCCTGATTTTACAGAGATGAATTTTACCTTTTCTTTAAATAAAATTCTTCTTTTAAGAACCTGATTGATTTTTCATTGTTTTAAGATCCAAGGGTTTGGATCTGTGTTGACCAGGATTAATTGGTGAGGGGATTACCAAGCCTTCCCAGGGAAAGGGGTGTAGGGGCTTGGGTGGGGGGGGGATATTTCTCAAGCCTACCCAGGAAAAGGGGTGTAAGGGTTTGAGGGGATATTTTGAGGGAAGAGGAACGCCAAGTGGTCCTTTCCCTGTTTCTTGTTAAAGCATTTGGTGGTGGCAGAGTATTAAAATTTAACCTAAGCTGGTAGAAATAAGCTTAGGGTGTCTTTCATGCAGGTCCCCACATCTGTACCCTAAAGTTCAGAGCGGGGAGGGAACCTTGACAGCAATACTCTGTGGTCCACCAACATGCATCATATACCTACTCCATTACTTACAAAATGACACCTTCCCATTGGACCGATACACAGTCAGACCACATTGATCTCTTTCCCAGCCCAAGACCATCTAGGGCAACTTGGCTGTAAAAGCTTTTATGCAGAATGGTGAATATTGTACAGTTCTGCAGAATTTGTAATAGAATTTGCTCAATGCTGCAAAAATGTGCTCTGGAATGCTAGCTTTCATTTTAATAAAATATTCTCTTTGAGTGCTTGTTCATGTCTATTCCAATCAGGTGTGCGTACGCCACATGCACAGTCGTTGGAAACTTTTTCCCTTAGCAGCTCCCATCGGGTCAGCTGGGGAGCTGTCTAGAGTGTCTCCTTCCTGGCACTCAATATATGACCCTGCCAACCCAACTCCCCTTCAGTTCCTTCTTACCTTCCATGGTGGCTGTTGGAACTGTTACTCGCCTGCTTTTCAGGTGCTCCCTGAGCATAGTTACCTAGTAATTGTTAGTTGTTAGTTAGTATAGTTATGGTTATCATTAGTATAGGTGTTTGTGAGTGGGATCTTTCCCTATCCCCTCACCCCTTCTTGGGCTCTGGGCCATGCTGTGAGCGTAAGACTTTAAGTCCTGCAGTGCATGCAATAAACCCATGCCAAATAGTGACCCCCATGTCTCTTGCTTGAGGTGTCTGGGGCAGGTGCATCAGACCGAGTGCTGCAAAATCTGCAGAGCTTATAAACCTAGGACAAAAAAGGAGCAGGATTTCCATTTGAAGCAGCTGCTCATGGAATCCGCACTTTGTCCAGCAGCTTCAAACCGCCAAGGCTCAGGCCCAGCACCGCAACAAGGAGCAGCGGCCCAGCACTGCTGTACTTCCCCGGTGCCCCATAAGTTACATAAGAAGACTGAGAGAGGGTGCTCTTCTCAGAGAGCTGTGGGACTGCCAAGGCATGCTTCGCTGCACCCGAAGAAGGACCCAGCTCCCAAGAGTCAGTGCTGTCAACTCCGGTGCCCCAGAAGGCACTGTTGAGTCTGGCACATAGCAACTCTCCAACATGGCAGTGCCAGGTGGAGGTGTTGGAGCCACCCTCTACCCCAGACACTTTGAAACCACAAGAGATCTCATAGAGATGACTGTGGTTCAGCCCCTGGTAATTAGGGACAAGCCTTCAGTACCATTGAGAGCAGTACCGTCCAGAGGCAAGCCTGCCATGATGCAGCGCTCCCAGTCGCTGGACCAGCACCACACCCAGCACCGTTCCCAATCCCAGTCGCCATGACATCATTCCCTGGCACTGAGTCCAGCAGGAACATGCCCGGCACTGGGGACATGGTGATCACTCTCCGCAGCACCATGGACAGATCAGCACCTGTCCACAACACCTTCACAGGACCAGCATGGACAAGTGGCACCGGAGCCCAGCAGTCAATCGCCGGCACCAGACCCATGACTCCGGTTCCCATCACCAGATTGCCAGCACTGAGCCTTGAAAAGATTGTCACATCACCAGTCCCCTGCCTCTTCCATTTGACACTGGTGACCTGCACATGTGGCTTCAGCTCCACCGTGGTCATCGCCCTCAGCTCTTCAGAGTCTGATGCAGACTCGTATTATTCAAGGCACAGCTGACACAGGTTGGGCAGACACCAAAGGGATGTGCATGCGGCCTGGCAACCACAGTGGCAACCCCCCATGCAATGACCCTTTTGGACCCCCTGGGCTTACCATCAGGTCCAGGGGCTCTAGGTCTGTGATCTCAGGATGCCACCCTTTCCAGTCATCTAGAGATAGGCCCGCCTCTCGGGGAGCTGAAGCTGCCTTCTACAAGCCACCCCCTCAGACTGCAGAGGTGAGGCCGGAAACAGCTCAGGACCTGCCACTAGGCCACAAGGCAGCCACCCCTGCTGAGCCGGTGGCAAAGCCTGGTACAGTTTAGGAGCAATCCAGGCAGCTCAAGGGCCAGGAGGACCCAGGAGGACCCTGTATCCTCAGCAGATACAACTTTAATTCTTGGACTTCTATGCCTAAGAATAGGGAGTTGCTTCTGACGGAGTCAAGGGCGGAATTTTCTGCCATAGTTGAGGGGAAGGCAGTAGCAAGGACCACCCTCAGGGCTGGCGCTTCCATTAGGCGATCCTAGGTGGTTGCCTAGGGCACCAGGATTCAGGGGGCAGCATTTTATGCGCTCCCCATTGGGCACATGGGAACTTCCGGTTCCGCTCCCGTTGAGCCACCGAAGAAGGACCTTCTGCCAACGTGCCTCAGAAAACAGTGGTAGGCAATTGAGCAGCTCAGTGACTGCTGCTGTCACCTGCAGCATTTCGGTGGAGGGTCCTTCTTCGGTGGCACGATGGGAGTGGAACCGGACGCTCCTGCGCGCCTCATGGGGAGCACACAAAATGCTGCCACCCGAATTCTGCCTAAGGCGCCAGAAACTCTGGCACCTCTCCTGACCTCCCTACAGGCCTTCCTTGACTCGGCTGATTCAGCTGTCCATACCCTCTCATTGGGAGTAGTAATGAGAACTTCCTGGCTCCATGTGTCTGGGTTACCTCCGGAAGTTCAACAGACCCTGCAGGACCTTCCCTTCGAGGGCGCAGGGCTGTTCTCTGACCAGACTGACTCAAAGCTGCACAGCCTGAAAGACTCTAGGGCAACAAGGAAGTCACCGGGAATGCACACACCGGCTACCCAGTGCAAGCATTTAAAGCCCAGCCCCAGCAGCAGAGGCAATACTAGCCCTGCCCAAGGCAAGACTTCTACCACCGTAGGGGCAGAAATAACAGGTGCAAGCCTTCAAACCCACCTTCAGGGCAGGGACAGGGCCTGACCAAGCCATCTTTGGGCTCCAAACAAGGCTTTTGAAGGGACACCCAAGGATGGCGTACCCACCGTGATGCCAGATCTTTCCCCGTGCTTCATGATTCACTTGTCCCACTTCTACCATGCTTGGTCGCAAATAACGTTGGACTGTTGGGTGCTCCGCATGGTAGAAATGGGATATTCTCTCCAGTGCTGCTTCTGCCCTCCCTCCCACCCTTGCCCCATCCCTCTTCAGGGACCCTTCTCACGAGCAACTCCTTATCCAGGAGGTGCATTGCTCCTCATTATAGGGGGAGTGGAGGAGGTTTCTCAGGAGCTAAGGGGCAATGGATATTCTACTCCTATTGCTTCCTGATCCCTAAGGTAAAGGGGGGGTCTCAGGTCTATTCTAGACCTGCGAGGACTCAACAAGTTCATGGTGAAGTTGAAGTTCTGCATGGTCTCCCTGAGCACGATGATACTTTCCCTGGATCCGGGAGACTGGTATGGCGCCCTCAACATGAAAGATGTATACTTTCACATACCCATTTATCTAGCTCACAGATGTTTCCTGAGGTTTGTGGTCGACCACAAACACTATCAGTTCACAGTGTTCCCATTCAGTCTATTGATGGCCCCCTGAGTGTTCACCAAGTGCATGTTGGTGGTCACAGCCTTTCTCTGCAAGAGGCAGGTGCAGGTGTATCCCCACCTCAATGACTGGCTGCTGTGGGGATGCTCCAGGGAGCAGGTGGAGTCTCAAGTCCAGTTAGTCAGATCTACTTTCAAGAGACTAGGACTTCTCCTCAATGTGAACAAATTGATGCTCTCACCATCCAAATAACAGAATTCATAGTGGCAGTGCTGGGCTCGGTAGAAGTGAGAGCAATCCTGCTGAAGTCCTGATTCCAAGCAATGGCAGACATCATCCAGACTCTCAGGTGATACCCCACCACAACCGCAAGGGGATGCCTGAGTCTCCTCAGCCACATGACAGCCTGCATCTATGTGGTCAGGCATGCCAGACTGAGGCTCAGACCACTCCAGGCGTGGCTCGCGTCAACCTATCCCCCAGGACGAGACAGCTTGGACTTGGTAGTGACAGTGCCAGAGCAAGTTCTAGAATCCCTCCATTAGTGGCTAGACCCTCGCACAGTCCATGAAGGAGTCCTCTCCAACACCCCTCAACCCTCCATGAGCCTAGTAATGCATGCATCAGCTCTGGCTTCGGGGCCCACCTAGGAGATCTACAGACACAGGGTCTGTGGTCGCAGATCAAGCTCTCACTCCACATCAATATCAAGGAGCTTGTGCGACTAGCCTGCCAGACCTTCCAGTACAGAATGCAGGGCCAGTGTGTAGCAGCGGTGACAAACATCACCACCATGTTTTACATAAACAAGCAGAGCGGAGCCCGCTCCTCCTCATTCTTTTGAGAATCTCTCCAGCTTTCAGATTTTTGTATAGCCCGCTGTATTCACCTGGAGGCGTCCTATCTCCCAGGAATACAGAATGAGCAGGTCATTTTGCAACCACAAGTCGTCCATCCATCTGGAGTCACACATTCCATCTTCCAAAGGTGGGGGTTTCCCCATGTAGATTTATTTGCCGCCAGGAGCAACACTAAGTGTCCAATGTTTCTACTCTTTCCAAAAACACAGGCAGGGCTCCATCTTGGATACGTTCATGCTACCCTAGGGAGACCGCCTCCTTTATGTCTTCCCGCCGGTCCCACTCATCCACAAGGTGCTGCTCAAGATCCGCAGACACAAGTCAAAGGCAATTCTGCTGGCCTCAGTGTGGCTACACCAATATTGGTACACCATGCTTCTGGATTGTCAGTGGACACCCCGATCACACTGCTGCTCTACCCTGAGCTGATCATATAGGATCACGGTCGCCTCCTTCATCCAGACCTCCAGTTCCTCCATCTCATGGCTTGGAAGCTTCATGGTTAAACCCAGTGGAGCGCCAATGCTCGGAATCAGTGAGGGGGGTGCTGCTTGGTAGCAGGAAACCTTCCACCAGGGCCACTTACCTAGCTAAGTGGAAAAAGTTCTCGTGCTGATGGGAGCAGCATCATGCATCTCCAATTCAGCCATCTATACCACTCATCCTGGAGTCTAAAGCAGCAGGGATAGTCAGGATCGTCCATTAGGGTACACCTCGCTGCCATCTCGGCATTTCTCCTGGGAGAGCTGGGGTGCGCTGCATTCACCGAACCCATGGTAGGCCATTTCCTGAAGGGCATGGAAAGGCTATATCCACATTCGCAACCACCCATACCTGCTTGGGAGCTCAATCTGGTCCTCTCCAGACTAAAGGAGGCCCTCATTTGAACCATGGGTGACATGTTCCCTTCTGTATCTCTCGTGGAAGGTGGCATTCCTGGTTGCCATCACATCAGCCAGGAGGGTATCCGAGTTAAAAGCACTAAGTTCCAACCCCCACCTACATGGTCTTCCATAAGGACAAATTACAACTCGGGGCTCACTCACCCTTCCTTCTCAAGGTAGTGTCTCAATTCCACATTGGCAGGAAGATGTCTTGGCCAGTCTTCTATCCCAAGCCTCATGCTAGTGTGCAGGAACAGAAGTTTCACTCACTGGATGTTCAGAGCGTGCTAGCATTCTATATTGACCGCACAAAGCCTTTCAAGAAATCGAATCAACTGTTTGTGGCAGTGGCAGACTGGATGAAAGGGCTTCCAATCTCTTCACAATGCATTTCTTCCTGGATCATGGACTGGATCCATACCTGCTACGAGCTGACCAAGGTCCCAGCCCCAGCTAGTACAGCCCACTAAAGAAGAGCACAAGCCTCGTCAGCCATCTTCCTGGCCCAGGTGCCTATCCAGGAGATCTGGAGAGCGGCAACCTAGTCTTCCATGCACACATTCACCACTCACTATGCCATCACCCACCATGCCAGAGAGGATGCAGATTTCGGCAAAGCGATTCTCCAATCAGTGATTCCTTAATTCCAATCCCACCTCTAGAAGAGAGCTTGGGAGTCACCTGATTGGAATCAACGTGAATGAACACTCAAAGAAGAAAAAGGGCTAGAAAAAAATGGTTAATCACCTTCTCGTAACTGTCGTTCTTCGAGATGTGTTCAGTGATGAGCTGCCAAAATATTAACAGGTTTCTTCCTCCTCCTCACCTCACGAGGGGGTCATGCCCATCCTGGGGGTCATGCCCCATCCAAACCCCCATGTTCCTTGACACACACACCCTGGGGACTCCTGACCCATTCCCCCCCTTTCCTGTCCTCTGACTGCCCCCTGCCACCCACCCAACCCCTCCTCTCATTCTTGATGGCCCCCTGGAACGCCTGCCCCATCCAACCACCCCTTCTTTCTGTCCCTGACTGCCCACCACCACCTCATCCAACCCCTGCTCCTTCCTGACTGCCCCCCAGGACCCTTGCCCCCATACAATCCCCCTGTTCCCTGCCCTCTGACCACCCCGACCCCATCCACCCCCCCACAACCCACCGAACACCCCCTCCCTGCTCCCTTACCACACTGCCTGGGGCCTGGACCGGGTCCGCTCCACCGGGACCGCGACTGGCACTGCGGGGCCTGACTTCCCGAGCCAGGCCAGCTGGGCTGGAGCCACTCGGCCAGCGCCGCAGGGCCCGACTCCCTGAGCCAGGCCGGAGCCGCTCGACCAGGACCAGCCTGAGCCGGGGCCAGGAGGAGCCAAACTGGGCCGCATGCGCCGTGCCTCCCTGGAGCCCTCCGCGCATCCCCCTGCCTGGCTTACCTGCCTGCTCCTTGTTTCAGGCTTCCCGCAAACATTTGATTCGCGGGAAGCAGTGGAGGAGGAGGAGGAGAAGGAGGGCGGAGTGTTATGGGGAGAGGGGGAGGTGACCTGGGGCCGGGCGGACAGCTGCCCGAGCCTTTGTTAAATTTAAAAGCTTCTTTAGAACCGGTTGTCCTGGAACAACCGGTTTTAAAAAGGCTTCTAAATTTAACAACCGGTTCCTGCAAACCGGTGCGAACCGGCTGGAGCTCACCACTGGATGTGTTGTTCATGTCCATTCCAATACCCACCTGCCTTCCCTTATGTTGGAATAGCCGGCAAGAAGGAACTGAAGGGGATTCGGGTTGGCAGGGTCATGTATTGAGCGCCAGGAAGGAGCCACTCCAGGGGGCTCCCCAGCTGACCTGACGGGAGCTGCTAAGGGAACAAGTTTCTGATGACCAGGCATGCAGCACGCACACACCTGATTGGAATGAATGTGAATGACACATCTTGAAGAACAACAGTTATGAGAAGGGGAGAAACCATTTTTTTTCTAGCCCTCATGGTTGTGGAAATAGCCTTGAAAAATATGAACGGAGTATAACTGATGAAACTGTAATTTCCTGGGTCTGCAGAAAACCTGAAAAATAGCTCTGAGATGTGTGAACTGCACAATGCATTTCTCAGGCAGGGCAGAACTCTGTGATTCTGCAGACATGGAACAGATACCTTGGAACTCAGCATTTTTTCCATGGAATATGATTTTGCTGAAGCCGGGCACCTGATATTTTATGTTTTGTCTCTCTGCCCTATCAGAACCTGCCAGCAGCTTTCTCTTGTTCTCCAGATTTGCCTACAAAGGGAAGTTAATTTGTTTAGTGTATGTTCTCTACACTGTTCCATGAAGCCAAGCAGCAGGGGTTCAGGTAGTCAGAGCTGGAGTCCAGCTTGCAGCCAGGGAGTTGGGAAGGGCACCAGAAAAACATCACAGCCCCTAGAGCCCATGGAGATAAGCCACTGAAGGCAACTGCAAGCCCTCCAGGCTTCCCTGGAACAAAAAAGGGTGAGAGAGATGGTCTGAATAACATTGTGAAAAAATTCATATTTGAAAATAATCACTGTTTTGTTTTGTTTTTACCATATGGGTGTTTTCAAGTATGAACTATAGTTCTGTGAGTTTTTGTAGGGGTGGTGGAATGGGAATGAAGAATATTTAATGGAGATAGACTAAATTAATTCTGCCACAGAATTTAAGGATCCTTGTGATGGCATTTTGCCACACAATTTGGTCGCACTGTGCAGGAGTACTCAGGATCCTTACTATATCCAGTTACTGCCCCTTTTAGACCTTTGAAGGGCTGCTGGCTCTTTGCTCCTGAAAGCTCCTTTTGACCCTCTGTATTCAGAGCTCTGGAGGAATATTCCAGTGCTTCAGTTTCTGCTCCTTCCCCACAAACTCTGTTCAGACCTGTATTCTGCTACTGCAATTTATGTCAGCAGTGGCCCACTCCACTGCTGGATTCTTTCTTCATACCCAGACTCTCAGTTATCAGGCTATATCCTGCTTCCTGACCTTTTTCACTACAGCCTGCTGTAAAGCAGCTACCTCCCACCCCGCTGCTCAAGCGCACACAGTCTCCCTCAGTAGGGCTGCCAACCCTCCAGGATTGGCCTGGAGTCTTCCAGAATCAGCATCGATCTCCTGGTGACTACTGAAAGCAATCTGGAAGATTTTAATAGGATATTTTAAGAAAATGACATTATGGCATGTTGGGGAGAAAAAATCTCCTGGAAAAGCTTCAGTCAGAACTGGCAAACCTGTCCCTCAGCCTGAACCCTTCTGCAGTCTGAATGTCACTTCCTTTTCCTGTTCATTAGCCAGAGTAGGGCATACTGAATGCTATGTGCTGGAATGATGGCCGAGGCCTTTCTGACCACCTCACTCTGCGGCTGGAAGTAACCAGCAATTAAGCAGCTGACTCAGGACAATGTCATCAATTTTGCTTAACTGAAACATCAGAGGAGCTTTCCAGGCTCCTGTGGAAACTGGTTGCTATAGAAATGATGATGTGCCAACGGTGAGACGCTAGCTGGTGAGTGGCAATAGTTTGGTGCTGGTTGGGATGAGTTTTAGACAGATCTGTCTAAAATTCTCCCTACATTTAGCACTGTGCTACTCTGCTAGCTTTAAATGGTCTCAAGGCAGGCACATGTCCGATCCTTCTGAATTCCTCCTGGCCCAGGGCCAGCACAGAGCCAGCAACACATGTATACAAGCCCTCCTTATCGCTGGCACATGAGGCAGTGTGGGGATGGACCAGAGGGGGGAGGGAAAGACAGGCAGAAGCATGACCAGAGCAGTCCTGGGCCCCAATTCCCTGCTGTACAATTCCCATAGGAGCCATGGCAGTACAGTGGGAAGTGCATCTTAGGATGCTTTAATTTGCCTTGAGGACTGAACTGGCCCACACAACCCCTGAATAGGGGGAGTGGAAGCCACCTCCTTCCATCTCTGTCCCAGCCCTACAGTCAGCACAAGGATGAATCTGGGACAGTGGTGCAAATTGTGACTAATTTAAGAGGATTTTCTATCCACAAGTGCTTTGTACACTTAGCTTCATTTTTCATATAATGCCTTTTTCCCCCCACTTTTTCTTACTCTTTCTTCTCTGTATTTGTTTCTTCTTATGATAGTCAACTTACTTTTCCCCTGGATTTTTTTCTCTCCCTTACTGCCCTTTTCTCTCTCTTTCTCTCTGTTTTTCATTCTTTCCCTTGGTCTCTTTTTTTTTCATTGTCTCTCCTGAGCCCAATGTTTGAGGGAATTTTCAAATGCACCAATATGGCAGGTGACCAGCTTGGCTTAACAGTGAAATCCTTGCTGATCTTAAACACAAAAAAGGAAGCTTACAAGAAGTTGAAGATTGGACCAATGACCAGGGAGGAGTACAAAAATCTTGCTCACGCATGCAGGAGTGAAATCAGGAAGGCCAAATCACACTTGGAGTTGCATCTAGCAAGAGATGTTAAAAGTAACAAGAAGGGTTTCTTCAGGTATGTTAGCCACAAGAAGAAACTCAAGGAAAGTGTGGGCCCTTGCTGAATGAGGGAGGCAACCTAGTGACAGAGGATGGAGAAAAAGCTAATGTACTCAATGCTTTTTTTGCCTCTGTCTTCACGAACAATGTCAGCTCCCAGACTACTGCACTGGGCAGCACAGCATGGGGAGGAGGTGACCAGCCCTCTGTGGAGAAAGAAGTGGTTCGGGACTATTTAGAAAAGCTGGACTAGCACAAGTCCACGGGGCTGGATGTGCTGCATCCGAGGTTGCTAAAGGAGTTAGCAGATGTGGTTGCAGAGCCATTGGCCATTATCTTTGAAAACTCATGGCGATCGGGGGACATCCCGGATGACTGGAAAAAGGCTAACATAATGCCCATCTTTAAAAGAGGGAAGAAGGAGGAGCAGGGAACTACAAGCCAGTCAGCCTCATCTCAGTCTCTGGAAAAATCTTGGAGCAAGTCCTCAAGGAATCAATTCTGATGCACTTAGAGGAGAGAAAAGTGATCAGGAACAGTTAGCCTGGATTCACCAAGGGCAAGTCATGCCTGACTAACCTAATTGCCTTCTATGATGAGATAACTGGCTCTGTGGATGAGGGAAAAGCAGTGGACATGTTATTCCTTGACTTAAGCAAAGCTTTTGATACGGTCTCCAACAGTATTCTTGCTGGCAAGTTAAAGTAGCATGGGCTGGATGAATGGACTATAAGGTAGACAGAAAGCTGGCTAGATTGTCGGGCTCAATGGGTAACGACCAATGGCTCCACGTCTAGCTGGCAGTCAGTATCAAGTGGAGTGCCCCAAGAGTCGGCCCTGGGGCCAGTTTTGTTCAATATCTTAATTAATATAATGATCTCAGAGGATGGCGTGGACTGCACACTCAGCAAGTTTTGCAGATGGACACTAACTAGAGGAGTGTAAATACACTGGAGGGGTGAGAATAGGATACAGAGGGACCTAGACAAATTAGAGGATATGGGCGAAAAGAAATCTGATGAGGTTCACAAGGACAAGTGCAGAGTTTTGCATTTGAGACGGAAGAATCCATGCACTGCTACAGACTAGGGACTGAGTGGTTAGGCAGCAGTCTGCCAAAAAAGACCTAGGTTACACTGGATGAGAAGCTGGATATGAGGTCAACAGTTGCTCTGCTGCCAAGAAGGCTGCTGGCATTTTGGGCTGTATAAGTAAGGGCACTGCCAGCAGATCGAGGGACGTGACATTCCCCTCTATTCGGCATTGATGAGGCCTCATCTGGAGTAGTGTGTCCAGTTTTGGGCCCACCACTACAAGAAGGAGTGGAAAAATTGGAAAGAGTCAAGCGGAGGGCAACAAAAATGATTGGGGGCTGGAGCACATGACTTATGAGGAGAGGCTGAGGGAAGTGGGATTGTTTAGCATGCAGAAGAGAAGAATGAGGGGGGATTTGATAGCTGCTTTCAACCACCTGAAAGGGGGTTCCAAAGAGGGTGGATCTAGACTGTTATCAGTGGTACCAGATGACAGAACAAGGAGTAACAGTCTCAAGTTGCAGTAGGGGAGGTTTAGGTTGGATATCAGGGAGAACTTTTTCACTAGGAGGGTGGTGAAGCACTGGAATGAGTTACTTAGGGAGGCGGTGGAATCTCCTTCCTTAGAGGTTTTTAAGCTCAGGCTTGACGAAGTCCTGGCTGGGATGATTTAGTTGGGGATTGGTCCTGCTTTGAGCAGGGGGTTGGACTAGATACCTCCTGAGGTCCCTTCCAACCCTGATATTCTGATTCTATGTGTTTGAAATGGGGCAACAAGACTTTCTCCCAACACCCGAGGAGCTTGAACTTTGATCTGAATACCAAGAATAGATCCAATTCCCCTGAACTTTGGAGGAGTCTAAGTCCAATTTGGCCTCTGTAACAGGCCAAAGCAAAATCCCTGCTCCCTCTGAACACACAAATCAGAACTTCGAGGGAGCCTTAGTCGGGATCTAGCCTCAGATCTTAGTTTATCATCCTGGGCTCTTCTTTCTTGTTCCCTAAATCCACAATGTCCCTTTCATTGCTAGTTCATCCCAGACCTTCACCCACTTCTGGATGATGTTTAACAAAGGATTAATTTCCTGCTTTTTTCCATTGCAGTTTTACAATTTGGGGTGGGGGGGAAGGCCGAGCAGCCACTTAGTAAGCAGAAAGAAAGGAGCATAATTAACCTCTAGTCTGAAGCAAAGAAGAATGAGTTTTGTCACCTTGCCTTTTCCTGTCAAGAGATCTATTCAGGAGCACAGGATCAGGAAGAAAGAGGTTCATCAAGGTAGGTCTTGTGGTTAAGGTGGTAGAGTGGAACTTGTGGATGTGATCCTGCTCTATCATAGACTTGGGCAAGTCACTTAATCGGTGTGCCTCAGTTCCCCCATCTACAAAATAGAGATAATGTTGTGAAGATAAATAGATTAATAATTGTGAGGCACTTCGATACTACAGTGATGAGGGCCATATAAGTACCTAAAGGTATGTCTACACAGTAATGTAAGCCCAGGCTATGTGAGCAAGTGCAGTGTTTGTAAGCCCCGGCTTGAGCGTCCACACTGAATATTGGCCCTAGGTTTAGAATTTTTGAACCCAGGTCTCATAACTGCACTCAGACCTCTATCCTGCATTACGCACATCTGAGTCAAACCAGCGTATCTCAGGCTTCCTAGTACCCTTCCAGCTGTAGCCGCTCTAGACATTTGTCTGTAGTGCACTCTGGGAAAAGGAAAACTTGACAGTCCTTCCCACAGAACTTTAAAGGAAGTTGTCACAGCCTGCCACCACATTCTGCTGAGCTGCTGTCTTTTGAGTCTGCACACTCCCAGAGCCAGCAACATAGAGGAGTCACCATTTGAAGAACTTGTCCTGCTTGGGATATCACTTGTTTCAGGAAATGGGCAGAGCATCCATGAAACACTGGTGGACATTTTGGTGGCATTTTGTGACCCACTGAAGGCACCTGTCAGAGGAGGATGATACAGACCTCGGAAGACTCGAACAGGCTGATGCTACTCATAGCTCTTGGTATAGCTGCTGATGCCCTCTATGCAGATGGCGCTTCTGAAGCAGGGCCACAAACACAGACTGGTAGGATCACATCATCATGCAGACCAGGAATGACCAGCAGTGGCTACAGATCTTTCACACGAAGAAAGCTACGTTTCTGGAGCTTTGTGAGCAGCTTGTCCCAACACTCCAGCATCACGACACACTCATAAGTAGGGCCCTACCAAATTCACGGTCCATTTCACTGTCCTAGGATTTTTAAAATAGCAAATTTCATTATTTCAGCTATTTAAATCTGAAAATTCACTGTGTTGTAATTGTAGGGGTCCTGACCGGAAAAGGAGTTGGGGGAGGGGTCGCAAGGTGATTGTAGGGAGGGGTTGTGGTACTGCTACACTTACTTCTGCTCTGCTGCTGGCAGCAATGCTGCCTTCAGAGCTGGGCAGCTGGAGAGCGGTGGCTGCTGGCAGGGAGCCCAGCTCTGAAGGCAGAGCCATCACCAGCAGCAGTGCAGAAGTAAGGATGGCATGGTATGGCATTGCCACTCTTACTTCTGTGCTGCTGCCTGCAGAGCTGGGCAACCACCCGACAGCTCTCCGGCCACCCAGCTCTGAAGGCAGCGCAGAAGTAAGGGTGGCAATATCACAATCCCCCCTAAAATAACCTTGAAACCCCCCTGTACCTCCCATTTGGGTCAGGACCCCCAATTTGAGAAACTCTAGTCTCCCCCGTGAAATCGGTATAAGACAGGGTAAAAGCACACAAAAGACCATGTTTCACGGGGAGGACACCAGATTTCACCGTCTGTGACATGTGTTTCATGGCTGTGAATTTGGTAGGGCCCTACTCATAAGGTACATCAATGCTGGTTCAGAAGTGGGTTGCTATAACCACCTGGAAGCTGGCTACCCCAAAATGTTACAGGTCCTTTGCTAACCAGTTTGGTAACTCAACTGTGGGTAAAAAAGTAGCAGAGGTTTCTGAGGCAATCAGGCGTGTGGTTACCCCAAGGTGGGTGGGCATAATATTCCTGATGTAATTGTTGTCTTCAAGAGAATAGGGTTTCCAAACTGCACCCAGGTCACAGATACCCAGAACCACTCATGTACTCATAATTTGCCATTCTGGAGGAGCACATAAATCACAAAGGGTATTACTCCGTTGTTAGCCAGACCTTTGCGGATCACAGCGGCTGATTTATTGATGCCAACATGTGCTGCACTGGGAAAGTTCATGATGCTAGGATTTTCTGCTGATTTGGGAGTCTACCTTCCTGGATGGACCAGGACACTGTTATGACATTGTCATAAATGGAGAAACTGTCCCCACTGTTATTCTAGGGGATCCTGCATACTCCCTTTTGCTTTGGCTTATGAAACCATACCCTCATCTCAGAGGCCCTGGCAAAAGAAGGTTTCATTACACTACCAAAATGTAAAGAATGGACATTGGATGTGCATTTGGAAGACTGAAATCTCACTGGTCCTGTTTATAGAACTGTTTGGATTCCACTTTCATCAATACTATCCGCATCATTGCGGCTTGCTGTGCTTTTCACAATCTTTGTGAATTCAAAAGTGAGCCTTTTGCCCCTGAATGAACTTATGACAGTAGTGGATTGCTGAACCACTGAACTCAGACAGAAAATGCACTTGTCACAGCTGGAGCAGGAAGCGATCACAATTCTCAGGTACTGATGGGCACCTCCTGCTGCTTGGGCACTGAAAAGCCTGTAGGATGCCCCGTCTGTGTAAACAGGAGTCTCAGAGACAAAAGGCTTTGTTTGCAGGAGATGAAGCTCCTGCTTTCCTAGCCTTTCAGTATAGTTACCTGATTCTCAATCCCTAGCCCAAGGAGGGGTTGAGAATAGCAGTATTGACCAGTTGACAGCTTGCTGAACCTCTCCTGCCCAGCCGCAGGGTAGTTTGAGAGGGAGTTTGTGGGCAGGGGATGGTTAGGAAGGGCCGCATCACCAATGCCAACGCTGCTCCAATCTCCTTCACCTGCATCTGTATCTAGACTGACAACCTGACCATGGATGCCTTTACCCAGATCCTGGTGTGGATTTGCAGAGACTGTGGCCTGCATTTCCCACTCTCAGAAAGCCAGGCTAGGGGAACTGTCCAGTGTGAAAGGTGCCTGCTGGTGGACTCTCTCAGGAAGCAGGTAGGAGAGCTACAGGAGGAGGTGGCTAGGCTGAATATCTGTGCCCACGAGGAGTTCCTCGAGAATATTCCTATGGAGACATCCAAGGCTGAAGAAGCTATCTAGCTACAGAGGACTGCTGTCACACCAACTGGGGAGGAGGATATGGCTCTGTCACAGGGAAGACACTGGCTGCTGGTTACTTCTGGCAGTAGGTTATGCTCCATTCTGACTCCCAACCCAACCCACCGACCATGGTGACAGAAAACCATGATGCTGCCCTGGCAATGAGCAATGAGGAATCACCCTCAAAGATGGAGGAGGAGAAGCCATATACCCCCAAGGCTAGGAGAATTGCAGCCACCATGCCCAGGAGAAAATGTAAGATAGTGGTGGTTAGTGACTCTCTTCTTAGGGGGACGGATGCACCCATCTGTCACCCTGACATGGCATCCTGGGAGGTATGCTGCCTACCAGGGTCCTATATCTGAGATGTTAGAGAGGGCTTCTCAAAGATCATCTGGTCCTCTGACTGCTACCCCATGTTACTCATCCATGTGGGCACTAATGATACTGCAAGGTATGACCCTCAGCAGATCAGAAGTGACTACAGCGTTCTGGGAGTAAGGGTGAAAGAGTTGGGAGCGCAGATGGTGTTTTCTTCGATCCTTCCGGTCAAGGATTTAGTTGGGGATTGGTCCTGCTTTGAGCATGGGGTTGGAATAGATGACCTCCTGAGGTCCCTTCCAACCCTGATAGTCTATGATTCTAAGGGTAGGGGCCCAGAAGAGACAGATGCATCCTGGAGGTGAATGTCTGGCTGTGAGGATGGTGTCACCAGGAGGACTTCAGCTTCCTTGACCATGGGATGCTGTCCCAGAAAGGACTGCTAAGCAGAAATGGAGTCCACCTATCAAGGAAGGGGAAGAGCATATTTGGATACAGATTGGCTAACCTAGTGAGGAGGGCTTTAAACTAGGTTTGAAGGGGGCAGGTCTTCTTACGTTATGTCCATTTTGTATGTTTTGTATACTTTCAGGAACCCATATTGGTTCCTAAAATGAAGCTTGTGCCCATGTGACCCAGCTGATCACAGTTTTCCCGCCTTTTATTTCTCCTCAGAAGTGGTAAACAACTTCTGGATAGACCTGGCTTTTACCGCTTTTTCCACGGGGTTTCCCAGAAGGGGTTTTCTGTTTCTTCTATGGAGTTTCCTGAGCAAGGTTAGATAAGTCTGTCCCAAGCACTGCTCAGGGGGCAGTCCATCTGAGTGACAGCAAATGACTGTTGGAGGTCTGACTTGCACTAACTTACCCATCCGAGTGGTAGAGGGGGCTAGGGTTTTCTTTTCACAGCTCTGCTTCCACTTGGACATGCATTTGCCATCACCTGCAAGGAAAAGAGGACAGACAGCCATATCCCACTTACCATCATCCATCTTCAGCTGCTGTCCCCCGACATACCATCTACTCTTCTTCAGACCTGGAGGAACACCAAGAGACTCTCTGGAACTCCTCTCCGATGGCTTTCAATTAGCCAGAGGACTGAGGTCCCAGGCAACAATCAAAGCTTAATCTATAGAAGAAGGTTTCTATTGGGGTTTACTTTACCTGTTTATAGGGTTTATTTTGGGGAATCACTGTATTGCATAATTTACTGTTTCCTCCCTCCTTTCTTTGCTATTCATTGTACATCTATTCTTCAATACACTTTATTTGTTTTTCACCTTATCCCAACTGACTCCTCGTTATTAGAGGTGGGAATGCCCCTTTATGGGAAAATAAAACCTACCAGTTGACAGATGCAGGAAAGGGAGGGTTGAATCTAAGCCAGGGGTTGGCAACCTTTCAGAAGTGCTGTGCCGAGTCTTCATTTATTCACTTCAATTTAAGGTTTTGCGTGCGAGTAATACATTTTAACATTTTTAGAAGGTCTCTTTCTCTAAGTCTATAATATATAACTAAACTGTTGTTGTATGTAAGTAAATAAGGTTTTTAAAATGTTTAAGAAGTTTCATTTAAAATTAAATTAAAATGCAGAGCCTCCTGGGCCAGTGCGAGGACCTGGGCAGCGTGAGTGCCACTGAAAATCAGCTTGTGTGCCGCCTTCGGCACGCGTGCCACAGGTTGCCTACCCCTGATCTAAGGAAACAGGAAGCATAGTCCCACATATATTTCTTGGCCTTTCTGTCCTTTCCTCTAACACAGGTGACAAAAGCCCACAGGTAAGTCAAAAACATGGAGACCTGGGAGAAGGTCGGAATTTGGGCTGTTATAGCAGGGATAAGGGAGATACAAGACAGAACTGGTGAGGTGGGAGGGAATCAAATCAGTGTTTTAGATGTCTGTATATTAATGCAAGAATTATGGGGAAGAAGCAGGAAGAACTCGAAGTGCTACTAAACAAACACAACTATGACATAGTTGACATCACAGAATTGACTTGGTGGGATAATATGCATGATTGGAATATTATATAGAAAGTTACGGCTTGCTTAGGAAGGACAGGCAGGGAAAAAAGGGAGGAGGTATAAGGGAAAATAACACAGCAGGGCACAGATTATCCAAGAAGTTCTTGGAATGTATTGGAGGCAATTTTTTATTTCAGAAAGTGGAGAAAGCTACTATGGGAGAGGCTATTCTAAATTTCATTACGACAAATAGGGAGGAACTGGTTGAGAATTTGAAAGTGGAAGGCAGCTTGGTGAAAGTGATCATGAAAGGGAAGAGTTCATGATTCTAAGGAATGGTAGGAGGGAGAACAACACAATAAAGACAATGGATTTCAAGAAGGCAGACTTTAGCAAACTCAGGGAGTTGGTAGGTAAGATCCCATGGGTAACAAGTCTAAGGGGAAAAACAATTGAAGACAGTTGGCAGTTTTTCAAAGAGACATTAAGGGCACAAGAGCAAATTATCCCACTGCGTAGGAAAGATAGGAAGTATGGCAAGAGACCACCCTGGTTTGACCAGGAGATCTTCAGTGATTTGAAACTCAAAAATGAGTCCTACAAAAACTGGAAACTAGGTCAAATTACAAAGGATGAATATAAACAAATAACACAAGTATGTAGGGACAAAATTAGAA
Organism: Chelonoidis abingdonii; assembly: GCF_003597395.2. Taxonomy (NCBI): domain Eukaryota; kingdom Metazoa; phylum Chordata; order Testudines; family Testudinidae; genus Chelonoidis; species Chelonoidis abingdonii. The sequence goes on from NC_133771.1 coordinate 146,833,634, forward strand.
TGACTAAAGCACAAAATGAGATCAAAGAGACATAAAGGGTAACAAGAAAACATTCTACGTATAAATTAGAAGCAAGAGGAAGACCAAGGACAGGGTAGGCCTGTTACTCAATGAGGACCTTTAAATCACCGCCAGACCCCCGCTGCTGCTACTGCAGGCTCCAGCAGCGTGGCTCGGGTGGCGATTTAAAGGGCCTGGGGTGGTAGCGGCAGCCGGAGCCTCAGGCCCTTTAAATCACCGCCCCATCCCCCAACTGCCGCTGCTACCCCAGGGCTCCGGCAGTATGGCTTGGGTGGCGATTTAAAGGGCTCAGGGCTCCCACTGTGGCTATCCTCTGAGGCCCTTTAAATTGCCACCCAAGCCCCACTGCTGGAGCCCTGGGGTAGCAGCAGCGGGGCTCTGGGTGTGATTTAAAGGGCCAGGGGCTCCCGGCTGCCACTACTGCAGCAGAGCCCCAGGCCCTTTAAATCACCCCCAGGGCTCCTAGCCACATCTGCAGCTGGTAGCTCCAGAGGCGATTTAAAGGGCTCCCAGCTGCTGCTACCACAGCCCCAACCCTGGGCCCTTTAAATCCTGATGTAAAGCTCCCGGGTATTTAGAGGACCCGCCTCATCTGGTAAAGGACTCACCTCTTCTGGTAGAGACCCCGCCCCCTTCTAAGGACTATGGAGTACTGGTAAGTCCTTGAAGTTACTTTCACCCCTGAGAGGAGGATTTTTACATGAGGTTGACAGCTTCCACTGTTTCTGAAGTCTTGGCCAGCCCAGGAAAATGTAAAAAAAAAGCCATGCTGGAGAGTTAAAAATCCTAAGGCCATTTTGGATCCTCTAAAGGACAAGTAGGCATCCATTTTGTAAGTCCTTCTTGTCCTCTCCTCACTCTGAATTTGGCGCCTTTTTATGTTTAGGAAGGAAAAGATGGTTACTGTCATCAGCTAATCTGCCTAGCAACCCTATGTTTATATAAGAGCAGAGCTCAGATTAGATCCTGGCTGCCCACCGGAGTGGTGGAGTCTTGTTGCTGTCCGTTTGGGGTACAGCAAGTGGCTGAGGGTTAACAGGGTAGGCCATTCATCCCACAAGGGTCATCTGAAGCAGGGAATATACTTGTAAGCAAAGTCGGGATGAGCTCTACCCTGACATCTGGTGGTGAATTATGGGAAGTGTGGAAAGAATTTCAGGAAGTGTGAAATCTCAGGTATTTGCATGGGCACACCCAGCATAGCCCAAGGCAGCCTGGGATGGTTATTTTGACAGCTCTGGGATCCCCAATTTCTTTGTTATTGGGGCAGGATAAATAAAGTGTTGCCACCTGATTATGTGAATGAAGAACTATGAGACTGCTTTATGACAGATGTCTCAATATAAATTAAGTGACACTTGCTAGACAAGGGACATGAGTTCCAAAACTCAGTGAATTGAGAGAGGTTGGTGACTGGTGTGTGTACCTGATGGTATGGGCCCCTTTTGAGGGCCTGGAACACCAATTGCACATTCTCCACTGTAAAAGAGTAGAGCTAATTTTGATTCCATTAGGAGTCTATCTAGAGACTGCTGAGCTGAATTCATGTTGGACCAATGGTGCACCAGCACCAGGGCTCCCCTCCTAAGAGCTGAAATCACTGAAAGAGCTGAGCTGAGATCACTGAGTGCTGTGCGAACTAGTGGGGGAGCCTGAAGACCTATCATTAAGTGACTGGCAGAGCGGAGCAGTTTGCAGCACGTTGGAGCAACCCATGGAACAGTGAGTGGAGTGAAGCGGTTTGCAGGGACGGCTGGTGTAATGGAGCTGGTTGTGGTGAAGGCTGCAGCAGACCTCCACAGAGAGGTGGAGCAGTTGGCCCTGGCCCAAGTAAGGTGCCTCTTAACACCTTGTGTGGACTCCTCCCTGCCATTTCCACCCAAGCTGGGGGGGAGGGGGTAAAACTCTGCAGATAAACTTTTGAATTCTGGGGTGGCACTGACCAGAGACTTTCAGGTTGTTGGACTTTGGGGTGATTGGGCTTAAGACCCTAAGGGAGAAAGGACATTGCCAAAAGTACTTGGAGGTGGGTTTTTGCTTATGGTTTGTGTTATAATCCTGTTTGTGGTGTTTCTCCAATGGGATGCCACATTGTTTCCTTCCTTTATTAAAAAGATTTTGCTACACTCGGACTCCATGCTTGCGAGAAGGAAAGTATTGCCTCCTAGAGATGCCCAGGGGGATGTGGTATGTAAGTGTCCCAGGTCACTGGGCGGGGGCTTGAGCCAGTTATGCATTGGGTTATTGAAATGGAACCCCTGGATACTGAACCCAGCCCTTGTTGCTGCCAACTCAGAGGGGCAGAAGGGTTACATACTGACCTATATGCACCTAATCCATCTCCTATAGTGATTGCTTGTCCCACGCATGACGATGCAGGTAAAGGGAGGGGGAGGGATTTACCTGAATACTTTCTGCCTTGAGGTCGTGTCTCCATCTGAGGGATCCGTCGGTCCTGTCGTGCTGCATCCATCCTGAAGAGGAGAAGACACCATCAAATCAAGCTGCCGTAGTGTCATTGCCATTTTGATCCTCATATATAGATCCCTATTGATAAGCCTTGTTTTATTATCCATCTCACCTTGTTACCTGGGGAGTCCTTGCCACCCCATCAATAAGTCTTGTTGTACCTTTATCCCAGGAGTTCTCAAACTGGGGGGCGGGACCGCTCAGGGGGTCACAAGGTTATTACATGGGGGGTCGTGAGCTGTCAGCCTCCACCCCAAACCTCACCTTGCCTCCAGCATTTATAATATTGTTAAACATATTTAAAAGTTTTTTTAATTGATAATGGGGGGTCGCACTCCAAGACTTGCTATGTGAAAGGGGTCACCAGTATAAAAGTTTGAGAACCACCGCTTAATCCTGTCTGAGTCATATCTGGGAGCACAAACCCTCGGTGACAGATACGGGAAGAGAGGTGAACCTGAGACCCACACTCCTGGCCTCCAGTTTCGGCCAACAGTTCTGATGTAGTTACTTTTGAGGGTCATGGACTGCAACCACTGGGTCATGAAGATGGGTGGGGAGGGGGCCTTCAACATCTCCCAGATGCTTTTGTACATAGTCTGGAAACATAATGTAGTAAAATTGTCCCACAGAGAGCACTAGAGCATGTGTCTTGTGCAAAAATCCAGAGTTTAGAAGCACTTCTCTCTGTGACATTGATGGCATGCAAAATAATGGTAGTGTCAGACTGCTCAATGGAACTATGAAGAAACTCCATTGAACAGTGTGAAGCAGCAACTTCATTATACCATGTAACAATGAAATTCTTCTAGCAATTCTTTGCGTGCTGGAATGCTTTTCCTGCAAGGTATGTGGTTAACTTGTCCTTTATGTGAGTATGAGCCAGTAGCCTCTTTGTGACATTGGAGACATTCATGGAGTCAGTGATTTTGTATGGACAGGCACAATACCATGAAGTCTCTTCTATCCAGTAATATTTGTTACTGATTCTCTTGCCTACATATCAAACACAAGGTAGACTTCATGATAGGCTCAGTACAATACCTAGCACAATGGGTTCCAGGCCCAGGATGAGGGCTCCTAGGAGCTACAATATACAAATAAATGACAATAATAACATTATTGTACAGTAGGTGACACTACAGCATTTTAAAGAAAAAAATAACTATTTTCCCATTCTGTTGTTCAAAAATAGTCACATTCTTTATTTCAATGCATCTAAGCAGGAGTAACAGTTATATCTATTTTTCTTCATAATGGCATGATTAATATCTTAGAAATATTATTCTGTAGAATTCCTTATTTCAGTCCTCATTGTTCGAAAAGTCTTTATGAAAATTTAATTTATTTTTAAAAACTGAATTCATTTTAAAATAAAAGTATATACTGCAAACGTTGCAGGGCAGAGACTTTGCCATTTGTTTTCTGTTTAACATATTTTACCTGTAGTAAAGTACCATACATTTACAGCACTTTAAATAATAATCATCATCACTTGAAAATATTTAAAACTAATGTATACCTATCAGAATTCAATCCATACTTGTCTGTCTTGAATTGATTTTTAAGAAACTTTTAACCAGTGCATTTTAGTGATATACATTCTCTTAATTTTTTCTGAGCATGCTCTGTGGACAACAAATTCGTGAATAGAGCAAAGAGCAAACTACACTATTAGTCTAGTAAAGAGACTGGGCTCTCAAACACTGTGAAAATTTAAATCAGTGAGGGAAGATTTTTTTAAACCAATAAGCAATATTACAAATGTTTTGTTGAAACAACACAATTCGTCATCACCAAGAGGGAGAGGATTCTATTTTTTTTAATGTCCTAAAATGAATCTCCATACAATTGCAGCGTCCTAAAATGAACCCTCGCAACAATTCACTGTTTATGAGAGAGAACCTCTATTTCCCTTAAAGCAAAATAGCTTCAATTTTCCCATTCTGTCCCACTGAAAAACTCTGTTCTATGTCATTCAACAGCGTTAAAAAGTTTATCACTGTTTATTTCCCCAAATATTACTGTTTGATTTCATGTGTATATAATGTAATAATAGTGAGGGATGGAAAAGACCAATTACAGTATGAACCATCTCATGACTGTCGGGATGTTTTTCTTGATTCTCAACATACATTTTCTCTTCATCATATCCCATTATTTCTAGTTGTTTTCCATTGTGTTAGCCAAATAGGCTCGTTTTCCCCTGGAGCTACTCAATTACCCCAAGGAGGCACGGAAGACAGGAAGACGGGTACCAATCTTTTATTCTCGGTCAGCTGAACGGGTGCTTCTTTCTTGGCTAGTGCCAAAGGAAGAAGACACACCTTACTGGCTCAGAACAGCCTTTATATACTAGGTTACAAACATCTTTACGTGCAAAACTTCTGTTAGTCCATACATTTCTTGAATTCCTTTTGCAGATAAGTTGGATCTGTTTAACATCTTTCTCCTAGGTATTTTGCCTACGTGCATCTAAGAAGGGTTACATACGTGCAAAGATTAACTGGGATGATACTGGGATGATAAGCAGAGGATTGCCATAAGCAAAGAGTTAACAAATTCCTTTTGCTCTAACAATTGTAACCCTAAATAATCCCTCTCCTTTCATAGTGTTCACATCATTCAATTATTTATACACTGTTATGCATCACTTTCTCTCTTCCTCCACCTTATCATTGCTCAACCAGCATATTTAGCATGTTTACTTTTTTGGTTTGCAGTGCCTCTTAACTCTCTTAATAATTCAGGTTGCACTGGTGGCAATAGGAGCTGGAAATGGCTGTTAATTTGGGGCACAGCCTAGCTTCATATTATGTATTGTACAGGGCACCAAACATGTTACAACCTATAATTACATAAACTGTAATTTAGATAACTTTGCTGGCATAACTTCTAGTACAGTGACTGGTGATTAGCTACCCCAGCAATGGGCCTATTAGGCTGGAAGGGAGATGTGGAAAGAGGCTGTCACTTTCTCCTCATGCTCTTGAGAGGGGCTGGGGGCTTGTCTCAGTTGGGCGGGCGGGGTCTATGTCATGCGCTGCCCCCTGCCTCCAAAAGTGCTGTTGCCTGCTGCACCCCCGTTGTGAGGAGGCACGAAGCACTGGCCAACATTGGCCCCAGGTCTGCGTCGCCGCCTGAGGGAAGCACTGATCGCCGCCTTCCATTTTATTCTCCATCTTCCCTCCTCCCCCAGCTCTCTCACGTCTCTCGGGGACACCCGCCACGGCCCAACCCGCGCCCGTGCGCGCGCGCGCCGTGAGCGTGTACGAAAGGCTCAGCGAGAGCGCGCGCGCGCGGCGGTCGCACAGGGAAAGAGCGAGCCGCGCGTCCGCGCGCGCCCCCGCGCTGGTCCGTGACCCATTTCAGTGAACAAAGGATTTTGCTGGAATCTCTCAGCGCTATACCTAAAATGGCGCCCGGCGCGCTCATCTCGGCCACCATAGAGATGAGGCGGGGCGGACGGCTAGAGCGGCGCTGCTGGCACTTTTCTCTAGCACTTTACACACAGCCCGGCTCCGCCTCACTGGTAGCGTGAGGAGGGCGCTGTGAGCCGCGCCATGGCGCGGGAGGGCGAGCCCGGCTCGGAGAAGGTAAGGTGGGGGATGGGGAGCAGACCGGCGCCTTCTCCTCGCTGGCTTGGCTCGCCGGGAGCCGGCGCCTCCCCGGAGCAGGCAGGGGAGGCCCTTGACCGCCCAGCAGGTGGCTGTGTCTCCCCCCCCCCACCACCTCAGCGCGGGGTGGTGGCTGCACTGGGGAGCCGAGCCCTCCCCATCCCCCGCTGCCCGGGCGGGTCCCTGCGGCCCCGGGGTGGAGCCATGGCCCCGGCGAGTGACTGATCCCTGCGGATTCAGCGCAGAGCCGGGCGGCCGCGCCCTGCCCGTGTGGACGTGCCGCCGGGCCGCATCCCTGGGTGGAAGCCGCGCCTGCTCTCCCGCCGCCCCTGCACTAGAGCCAGGTCCCCCCACCGTGTAGAGCTGACGCGCCTCCCCCAGCGCCCGCTCACAGCGGGGCTGCCAAAGCTGATTTGACAGGGGCATCATCAAGGTTACGAAGTCAGTACCCAGAGCCCCGCGCCGGGCCGGCCGTTCCCTGGTTGCAAAGATCGTCCCCTAACTAGGCTTCCAGAGCCCCTGACTGGAGTTTTCATAATTTTGCCCGATAATATGGCTAGGGATTTTTAAGCATTTTTTAAAAGTTTAGTCTAATTCAGTGTTCACAGTTGTAGGAAATTAGGGCAGGCCCAAATAATTATTTTAGGATAATTGATGTTGAGATTCAAAAGGTTAAAGCTTAGTAACTGTTAAAGCACAAACTGTCAACATTGCATGTCAAAATATACACAGTATATATCCTGAAATCAAACTGTAGTTCAAGCAGCACTTTACAAACTTAACTGTACATTTCAGTTATTATTCATGGAATCGTCTAGTAATTTGTATGTACAGTGAAATCAGTAAAAAGCCACCGAGTCCTGTGTCACCTTATAGACTAACAGAAGTATTGGAGCATAAGCTGACCTCTGACTAAGTGGGTATTTACCCAGGAAAGCTCATGCTCCAATATGTCTATAAGGTGCCACAGGACTCTGTCACTTTGTACAGATCCTTAATAGTAAAATCAGTGTTTACTGATGCATACCAATACAATCTAGTCCTTTTAAGCCTATCTATTATGCATACCGTTCATATGTGAATATTCTAAAATAACCAATAATACTAAAAAGCAAATAAGTATGTGCTGGTAAATGTCATGTGCTCTCTTGGACCTGATTATCTTCTCCCCTTGATCTGGTTGTGGATCTTTGGGCGGCTAGGATCCTTTATATATTTAATATATGTCACAGTCTCTGCTGTATTAATTATCTTTTCTGCAGAACATGTACTGGGGACATATGTTGTAAGATGAGAGGAGTTAGTACCAAGGCTCCAATGGAGCTGCCCTACCTTCAAGATGCTGATGAGGTACAGGGCATCCCAAGGAGCCCCTGGAATCTGCCAGGTTTGGGACAAGACCCATGTCGTCCTTTTTGGGGGGTGGTAACCTATCAAAGGAATAGGGCATGCAGGGGAGATGCTAATGAAGATGGCCATATATGCTTCCCCACTGGTTTTTCTATGGAATGTGATTTAGGGCTCTTCCAGATTCTGAAGAGCCTGGCGATTGCCCTGATGCATTGTCAGCCATTGAAAAACAGATGGAAAAACTCATGGGAATTTGAAGAAGCTTGAAGGTTTCCTGTGATGATTTTTTTTTTTTTTTGGGTCTCCTTTTTCAATGGATGGCACCATTGTGTACACAAATGCAGCATATTGTTTACCACCAATATTTTTTGTATTAAAATACATTACATTTTAATTGAAGCCTCTTACATGCTCTTAAATTTTACTTCCAGTTAATTTTAACTGAATATAACTACTCTTAGGACAAAGGTTCTCAATCTGTGATCTGCTGAAATATTTCCTGCTGAAATACAGAGGTTGTTAGGTCATATCGTGCTGGCTTTCATCCTTATTTCCAGCTGGTGAAGTGTGCTAAAAATACAGTAGATGCTTTCCTAATATCTCTTTTCCACATAATCAGGTGATTTAATTGTCACAGGAATGTTATGCAGTCACAGTTGGGAAGAGAGGCAGTCAGTACAATTGAGAGTGGGATGGGAGATGGTCCATTGAAACTTAGTGTGGACCACAACTATGAAAAAATTGAGACTCCCTGTTCTCTGCTTTGACTAGTTTCAGATTACTGTATATACTCATTCATAAGCCAAATATTTTTGGTAAAAAAGTGACACATCAGAGAGCAGTGGTTGGCTTATAAATGGGTCTACACCAAAATTTGATGATTTTAAACTCTCTGGAATCATTGAATATCTAATACATTGTCGTTTTGTTTACTTAGAGCATCTGCAGGCATGGAGCCCCTGAGCTCCCTGTGGCTGCGGTTCACTGTTCCCAGCCAATGACATTTATGTATTTAAACTTTCTACCAAAATCTTTTGCAGAGCTTCTACACTTGTGTACAAATTCTAATCTCGTATATATACAGGCAGTCTAATACTAGTCGTAAGAATTCCATAAGAACCTAAATTGCGTAAGAACCTCTCAAAAGTAATACAATAGCATAGCTTCTTCTATACCATCTTGTCACAGGGTAGCTGGTTCCTGTGGATAACCTAGGCCCAGCTCCCTTGGATCATAGCAGATGAGTCCAGTCCACCCAATTAAAGGGAGGGGCTTGAATACACCTGACCTTAAAAAGCTGCTAGTGGGTGATTGAGAGAGGTGTGCCTGAGGCAGGAAAGCCACAATGGAGTGGAGCTAACTCCCATGGTAGGTCTTCTGGAGCAAAGGGCCAGATTCTCAGGGAGACAGCCCTGAGGCTGCTACCCAAAAGAGGGGGCAGAGCTGGTTAGAAGTGGGAAGTTGTGAGGCCTGTGAGTGGGATAGAACTGAAACCTGAAAGTGAAGACTGAGTGAAGACCGATTTTCTGTTCAGTTAAGAAAACAAAACTCCTTGAAAGAGATGGGGTGTGGCAACGTATATTTTGGAGCTGGAGTGAAGCCCTGGTCAGTGATATAACTAAAGTGTCCAAGAACAGTACTATTCCAAATTAAAAAATAACTTTTAAAAAAACTAAAGATACTAAGTAACAACATAGCTGTTGATCATAACATATGCTAAATCTAAGGATGTAAAAGCAAGACAGAAATGTGCCTTCGTAATGAACAAACACATTCTTATCAGCAAAGAAATGCAGATTTCATCACAACAATAGCAACTTTGAGTCTGAGCCTTATATTTTGGGGGCCTTTTATGCATATTTTTTCATCTTGATTTTTGTATCTAAACAGATTTTTTGGAAGAATATTATTAAGTAGGAAATACTTTCAGTTAACTATATTCAGAGCAGAGGATCTAGAAATGCCTGTAGAGGCTTTTATAAATCTAAAATAACCTATTGTAAATTGTTAAATGTTTTTTCTTTTGGTAATGTTACTTCTAATTACTATTGGAGACTAATGTAATATAAAAGTGAATAGCTATCAGTTTTGGGTAATATTATATATATATATATATATATATATACACACACACATACACACACACACACCAGCATTTGAGGCTGATCAATATTCAATGATGTTTATCCCTTGGATTTTCAAAGGGATCTAAGAGTAGTAGGCGCTCAATTCCCTTAGAAACCCAGGGCTACATATAACACTTTTTTTCCCAAAAGGATTGTGTTCATGATTACTGACGAGCTATATTTTTTTATTTTTGGTCAGAGTAAAGGTTGTTCTGTTGTTGAAATATGTTCTTACAGAAATGCATATGTTTTTAAAACTAATTCTTTTTGAATTTTGTAAGAGATACTATTGTTCTTTTGTGAATGTACATGAAAATATATAGCTTTTTACAATTTTAAATGGGATGGACAGGTCATCAGATTATTATGTTAAAGGATTGTGAGTAATGCTGCCCGAACAAATTGTCTCCTGCAATGCCTGCCTGACAAAGATGCACGTGTTCACTATGTAATTAAGTTAGTCACATGTTCATGTGCAGCACAACATAACTACAAGCTGAATGCTGGTAAAATATGCTTTAAAATAGCTCAGTAAATTGTCAAACTCAGGGTTAAAACCCTGGTCTGTTGCCTACACACATAATGCTTAATCTACTAGTTCTCAAAGCCCTCCTAGCTAATTTATCGAATTTCAGTGCTTCAAGATCAGTGGTTCTCAAACTTTTGTACTGGTTTCACATTGCAAGTCTCTGAGTGTGATTCTTTCCCCCTTCCCTCCATCAAAAATGCTTTTTAATATATTCAACACTATTATAAATGCTGGAGGCAAAGCAGGCTTTGGGGAGGAGGCTGACAGCTTGCGACCCCCCCCCCCCCATGTAATAACCTCACGACCCCCTTGAGGGGTCCCGACTCCCAGTTTGAGAGCCCCTGTTCAAGATAACGCCTCTGAAAAACATAGATTTTTTTAAATCTGTACATCTCAAATCACTTCATAGAGTGGGTAAATATTATCCTTATTTTGCAGTTGGCCAAGTAAAGATATATAAAGCAGTTTGAGCCTGTATGATCTGGTGGGTAGACATGGGTCAGTTAATTTAGAAACTTAGACATTGGCGTTCTGTTCCAGCTCTGCCACAAACATCTTATGTAACCTTTAGCAAGTTACTTAAGGGCAGACTTTTTTTAAAGGTCTTTAGGCACCTAAAGATGAAAATTAGCCTTGGTGGGTTTGGAGAATAAGAATATTCTTCACCATGTTTTTTTTTTCCCTCCCCATCACTGTTTTCATTGAAATGATCATGTCTAACTTTTGAATAATAGTTTTAAAAAACATTTTTCTTTTCTCTTCCTTGAACACTTCCTCTTGCGTTAGGTAGACTTTGGACATGGGCTATGTCTCAAATTTTGTGGGGTAATGTGACTCTGTTGGGCAGGTAGGACGCAGAGATTTCAGAATTGAGCCATTTTAAGTCTTAATCTCAAAAAATACTTCCTCAATCTGAACACATTTTAGTTGTCATGGAGACAACCCTAAAAATCTGAAAGATACCATGGCGCGCTGTGTGTGTACACATGTGCACCCTTGTGTGTGCACACAATAAAGGGGGATCCAAGTCAGCCTTGTGCTAGATTTGAGATTGGAGCCTCTGTATGGAAATTTATCCTTTTTCTAGATTTTAAATTGAAGTGATGGAATGAGTTAGCAAATGTATAATCGCTTTATTAGCCCCAATCTGGTTTTAGAAGGCACTGATGATTGCTTATAATGAATGAGTATTATTGGTAAATTTTCAAAGTTTACTTCATATCACTGAATTACACAGAGGGCCAAATTCATCCCTGACATAAGTCAGTGGTCTAACAGGATAGATTTGGTATGAATTTGACTCTATTTTCACAATCTCATGTTTTGTATGACAGTGCATTATTTTGCACAAAAACAAATACAGCTAAAAATAATGGAAGTCTTATGGAGTATTTAAAATAAAACCAACAACAAATTAAATTTTGTACTAACGACTTAATCTATAGGGGACCATGTTTTTTGTCTGAAAATCAGAAAGAGGGATGGAGAATACAGCTCTAATGTATTATTTCTTTTTAAAAAATTATCTGAATTAAGAGTCATAATTAATTTTTTTTTTTTAATTCTAGACCTTTAAGCTCCTAGGAATCCTTGATGTCCAAAATATTCCCTGTTCACGAGAGTCAATACTCTATGGGTCACTGGGTTCCCTAGCTGTGGGCCTTGGACATTTTTTAGCAACCAGTGAGTATTTTTTGTTTTCCTGTATTTCCTCTGCAAGAGAGGTTAAATTTTCTGCTTGGTTTTGTTCTGCTAGTTGAGAGAAATAAAAGTAGTTTGGATAATTGTTTTCATTATCTGTTTTTTCTCTTTCAGGTAGAGTTAGAAGATCTTTTGACTTTGGAATGGGAGGTTTTGTTTTGACAACCTTAGGATGCTGGTATATAAGATGTTTCTTGAATTTTGACAGACCAGTGCTGCAAATTTGTACATATATTCCTGTGCTGTTCTCTGTCACCTTTCATATTCTTTCTTGGAAGACCCTTCATGACTCTTAGCCATGCCTCCTTCCTCTCCTTTAAATCCATTCCCAAAACTTATTTTTGCAAGGATGTTCATAAACCTTAAGCTGTTAGACTTGATATTTTTAATAAAAATTAAATTTAAAAAAGCATTCTGCTACATGTGGCTTAGGCTCCTAAGAGACCATGCAGTCCTCTTGTCCTCTCCTTCCTTCATGTCTCTGTTTCCTCCCACTGTCAAGTCTTTCAGTTAAAATTGTAGCTTAGGCCATAATCTTGTGAACACTTAAAGATGTGCTTATCTTTAGGTACATAAGTAGTCCCATTAAAATCAATGAGGACTGTTCACATGTTTAAAACTATGCAGGTGTGTAAGTATTTGCAGGATTGGGACCAAATTCAGATCTTTAAAAGTAAAAAAATAATTCTGTTTAGGAATCAATTCTGTAGCTGCTTTCACATGGGAATTCCTTGTGCAAAGTGGCTGTAGAACCATGCCTTAGAGAATTAGCAGCTGTGCTAATATTTACATAAATGCTTGTAAAATGTCCAGTTATGATGTGTAGAATTTACAGTTCATTTTAACTAGTTGAATAGTGGTAACGTGTACTGTTTTTTTTCTTCCTTAAGGATATATTGCAGATACAATCATGCAAAACTAAGGATCCAGCAAAGAATTATTCAAGAAGGGATGAGAAACAAGATCTTATATGAAAGTAGTGATTTTGATCCTGAAAGAAAACAAAACAGCAATGTAGAAAGCAATTCTTAGCTTATCACAGAGCAACCCAATGGTCAAATACAACCTGTGGGGTATTAAAATGGAAATGCAAAGGCACACTCTGCCTGTAAGTGTGGGATGAGAACAAAACTGATAACCCACACAATTTTCTTTCCTACTGGACTCAAACAAACTACTCAGTCTGTTAAAGAAGACCATAACAAATGTTAGGGTTGTATATAGATTTAAAAGTTGTGTATATTTATATGCAAATCAGGGATGGCCTTCTAGTTTCTGACCCATTGTGTTTGAAAATGATAAATTTAATTGCTGAGGATTAATAATAATGTTCCAGGCTTGTTTAGAAGAATGGTGTGTAGCTCTTTGAAAATGACTAGAGGTTTTGGCATTATTTTACAATAAAAGAAAAAATTAATCCAGGCTATAATTATTTTCCCATACCTAAACAAGACGTTTATAAATAATTATTTAAAATTAAATGCAATTTATATCTCTATGCTGTTTAATGTGAAAAATTATTCCTACTAATCATTATAATAAAAGGAATATTAATCTGGTTGACTGAACAAAATGAATAATGTAAAGATCCTTCTTATCTCTGTGAAACACAGTATAATGGGCAACTTCTACTAGTGATGTTGGCTAGTTAAGAAAGTTAATAGACACTTTTAAATTGAGGATAAAGATGGGATGTTCTTTACTATTTGAAACTAAAAATGAAATAATTTACGAATAAATCTTCAAGAGAGCTATTTGCTAGTCTTTTGTACCTTATGTTTGGGATACCTTATCTCATAAGTCCCAGTCTTCCAATTAGAGCACTTCTTTGCAGTAGCCTGTACTGTTTACAGTTTAATAATTGGGTAGAGCGGTACCTGGTTGCCTTGATTAGTTACATAAACCACTGTTGGGTTGATATTTTATTTTGAAATGTGCATAATGTTAAATTGGTGTCTTGAAACTGTACCCTAAATTTATCATTTCTGTATTTGTCATAAAAATTTAAATAAACTTATTTAAAAAACACTATGAATTGTTCTGTACTGCAAACTCCGGAGATGATATTGTATTGTTTAGCAGTAGTATATTGTTGAAACTTAGCTCTGATTAAGGGTTTCTATTTGTTTGTACATTGTGCAATTAATGTCAGCGATGAGGGTGCTTAGTACCTCATAGAATCAAGCCCTGTATTGTTCTTTTTAAAGTGCATTACCCAATAGACTGCTTTTGGTCCAAAGTAGTTCATCCTTTTTAGTGAGTAGTGTTTTTTTCCTGTTACCCTGTAGACTGAAAAGGGTTTTGATTTATTTGCACCTCAGGGCTATAATTTTATATATTGCTTGATCCTGAGGGAAGTTTTACACACAAACCTTCTGAATTTTAACCAGTGCATCATTTTGTTTAATGCATTCTAATTCAGAAAACACTAGTCTGTGCCAAAGAACTTTTTTCTTTAAAATTATTACAGGTGAGAGCATTGACAAATTTACCATGTCTTACTTAATAATTCTTAATTTTAAGTACACACAGAGTAGTCTCCCAACAGAGTTCCTTTCCATCCTTCTCTTCTCTTTATTTCCTCCTTGTGTGGCTGAATTCTCTTGTTCCAATCTTGTATAGGAAAAATAACAGTAAAATGGATTTTATTCAGGGAGAGAGTTTTTCAGTTTGAGATTTTGTATAAAGTACAAAATTTCTGCTGGACTCAAGTAACCTTAGGAAGTACTTTGCCTGCTTCCTTCCTTAAATCTACCATTGACCAGAGAATCTGTACAAACTCCTAGGTCAGCAGCCATACAGAACTAATCCCACATCAGAAAGGAAAGTATTTCCCTGCTAGTTGTTTTTTTTTCCTAGTTTCTGTCCAACCCAATTGCCATATATGGCATGACACTGGGGAATTGACAGTAGTGAACAATGCTTAGCAAACTCCTATTTTAATACATGACTGAGTTCTTTCTCATCTGATAGAATAAATATTGTGACTGAATTACAGCTTAAATTAAGGGTTGAGCATGCTTGCTGGCTGAAAAGTCATAAATGAGTTAAGAAAAGGAAAACAAAACCACAGATTACAAGTTACACCTGTCTTTGCAAAGAAAGGTTTAATAACTCCTTCCTTACCAGTTTTGGATGGTAACATGCACATAACAGTGATCAGGAGTGAACTGACTGTCTCATCTGGGAGGGGAAAAAGACGGTTACTCACCTTTGTAACTGTTGTTCTTCGAGATGTGTTGCTCATATCTATTCCAGTTAGGTGTGCGCGCGCCGCATGCACGTTCGTTGGAAGATTTTTACCCTAGCAACACTTGGTGGGTTGGCAGGGTGCCCCCTGGAGTGGCGCCGCTATGGTGCCAGATTTCTTCACCCGTGTGTCGTTGGAACAGTGGAGGCGAAGCTTAGCTGACACGCTTCCCTAGCTATCGTTAGTTCTTGTGTATATATTATATAGTTATAATCTTTTATATATATATTATATATTAACGCATTTTTTCTTTACTAGCATAGTTAGTTTATAATAGTTAGCGGGGTTCAGGGAGTAGCCCCTTCCCCGCAACCGGTGCGGGCCCATGCCGGCTCACCGGTTCTTAGACCTGCTGCGCCGACCTCAGGCTTGCTGACAGAGATCCACACGACTCTTTTACAGTCCTCGGGGATCGCATTTCAAGCTAAGTGCCCATTTGCAAGGCGTTTAAGCCGAGAACAAATGGAGCGGCATTCATTTCCCCTCCACTTTCTGCACGAGCGCTGGCTACTCGCAGACAAGCGCTCCTTGGCTACCGGA
>NC_133771.1:146855547-146911166 GCF_003597395.2 Chelonoidis abingdonii
GGTAAGAAGGAACTGAAGGGCGGCTGGGTCGGCAGGGGTATATATCCGGCACCATAGCGGCGCCACTCCAGGGGGCACCCTGCTGACCCACTGAGTGTTGCTAGGGTAAAAATCTTCTGACGAACGTGCACGCGGCACGCGCACGCCTAACTGGAATGGATATGAGCAAGCACTCGAAGAAGACCTAGCAAAAACTTGAATAGTAAAAGCGAGTAAGTTAAGATTCAAAAGAAGGAAACTTCAAATTTAGATTGACATTCAGTCCTATCTTATGCTATGTCAGTTTAGGGACATTAGATGCCCATGCTACAATATAGGGGTAAAGAGTATTTATACAAGACTGGAGTGTCTGCTCATGTGACTGTGTAGTGCAGAACTGTCTTTTTTTGGACTTGCATTGGGTAACTGGTAAACATTCATACTAAGGTTACATATTGCTGCTGTTAGTACTGTATTTAGTTCCTTTTTATACTTGTTTTAAAATAACTGACTTCTGTGGGATTAGGATTTTATAAAATTTTCCTCCACTAAACTAAAACTAAGTTCTTCTAGAGGATTAACAGAATAGGGAAACAGTTGAAAATATCAATAGCTTTATTTTTTCATATGTATTTATATTCCAGTTTTGGCAGGAAAGTGGTGTTATTCCCTGCTGTCCTTTCAGCAGTGGTGTCAGTTTTAAACTCCTTCTCCCCCCCGACCCCCCTATTTGCCAAGTAGCTTTTCAGCAGCTGTCCCATGGCCCTACAGCCATGATTTTATTATTAGCTGTTGTAAAAACAAAACTGCAAACTGTTCAATGATCTAAATTTATTCACCTGAGTCATCCCATTGAACCCCATATGGCAACTCAAATGCACAAATCTTGGTAGGACTGACACCTTAGTTTTTATGATGGATTATTTATTTGAATTATAGTATTGCTTAAGAACCCTGTGCTGGTTGCCTTGTAGCATTTACAACCTAGATGAGACAGACAGACGGTGGGGGGACTGGATATAACATTCAAGCAGATTGAACAGTGATCTAAGTGCCATTTTTTTTTTTTTCAAGTGTGGTTTTGCTGGGAGGGAGTGAGTTAGCTAAATGAAGTCACAAAAGGAAGATGGAAGTAAGTGAAAACAGAGGGAAGGAAGAAAGGAAAGGAGCATTAAGAGTTAAGCTGCAATGAAAAGGGAGATGGTTTTTAACAGTCGGGGGGGGAGAATATTCGGAGTAAAAACTGTAGAAAGCACTCTGACATCATCTGTATCTCAAAGTGCCTGCTGCAGCTGTTTGTGTCAACAATAGAACGTAAACTGAAAGTGACTGGTGCTGAAAGGGCCACTGAGCTGAGGGACAGGAAGAGAGAGGCTGGAGGCTATGGAACTTTTGCCAAAATACTTAAGAGGAGTTCTTTATAAGTTCCCTATTATATCCTAATAGGAACTATTTATCATGCAATTCATTAAGTTTATTTTTCCAAAATACAGCCCTCTTGAACATCCCTACTTACTGTGTGGAGAGCATTGCCCCATGTGCATGTCCTACGGGAACTAACTCCCACTGAGTCAATACAGGATAGCTGCCTGGATTTTTCCAGAACACACAGATACAAACACAGGCAGCATGATAGGCATGGATGCACAAGTTTAGATAAAACATGACCGTGTTGTGACAAAGCTGTTATGTAGACCTCAGATCAGTTTGTTGTAAGCATGTCAGATGAGTGACAAAAACGGGCTACAAAAATACAGTTGTGAACATGAGCCTTAGGGAGTTTTTAATCTAATGCTTTCCTGATAATTTCTATGAATTGCTTCTACCTGTTCCTTTATACATTCCAGTTATAATCTTCCCATCATGCAATTATGACATTGTATACTTCTGTATGAGCCTGAACTGATTGAGCTTTAGCCTGTAAACCTTTCAGGGCAGGAAACTTGTTTGATGTGGCTCTTCTACTGTGTAGTGTCACAAAGTGTATTCCATTGCAGCATCACTAAAAATACCTCCTTCCTTGATGGTCATAATCTGTCAGGGCTACTGCAGTTGAGTTTTGATAACTGGACAAAGGATGGGGTAATCTAGTCCAAATACCAGTTTCTCACACAGTTCTCTCTGATTATGATTGTTACCCTAAATAAATAAGTTTTACTTCAGTGCAGAACATTCTCCATATTTAACTTTACTACTTCTCTCTGATCCACCAATAAAATAACATACCTTGAAACCTTTGAAAACATTTCTGTTTTCCTATTCTACAATTAACTGATTTTTTAAATTAACATTAGGAGTTCTGAGTGACACCCAACTTTAAAATCCAAAAGGGAAAAAAACAACTATTTAACTAGGTAGGGTTCTCTTCTCTACTGTTCCTCAACAACGACTGACAATTTTATTTTTATATCCATGAATTCCTGTAATGAAAACCTCCCCCACATTTAAAGCAAATCTAAAACACCTCCAAGATGAACAAGAACTGGCATATGTCACCACCAAATCCTGCTACAGTAGGAATCTTCAGCAGATGTGACTAATAGCCTGCTGCCTCTCTCTTCCCATTACCCACAAGTAGCAGGATTCTTTTAGAGGAGGCTGCTCACAGGTCAATCTGTCTTTAATTAGAGTATATTTATGGCTCCCTGAAGCAGCAGGGATATATAAGTGAAGATAATCTCCCTGTAGATTGGTATAGAAAGGCTGGTCTTACTGTTAGTCAAATGCCTTAAGATGCCAGAGATCTTAGTTTAATTCCTGGCTCTTGTCACAGACTTCTTGTATGACTGTAGGCTTGTGCATCTGTGAAATGGAAATAATACTTCCCTAACAGGTGACATGTGTCAGTAATTGTGAGATGCACAAATGCTATTGTGATGCAGAAGGAGATGATCATACCACAAGCTGTACCATCATCAACCCCAGTGGAGACAATGGATGCCATCATACCATCCAAAGCAACCAAATACCAGGTCAAAAAAAAAAAAAAAGACTGAGGTACAGCAGAGGACCCCCAGCCTTTCTCCTCCACAACAACTCACAACACTCCTATAACACATCAGCAAGTTTGTCAGAACTGTTGGGATTCATATTAGATCCAGTCCAGCGATCATGATTTTTGAACGCCACCTTGTACCTTTCCACCAGATGGGGTCTGCCATGATAGCAGACAATGGGTGCCAGGGGCTCATCACCCAAGACCTTTCTCCGTGATGATCTCATAAATTCCTATATAACTTTCTGCCAATTTCCCTGATCTCCAAGATAATATCCAAGATCAGATGAGACAAGGTTTACTTCATCCTGAGACTCCCCTTACTGGCCAATGCAGTTCTCTCTATCAGGCAATTGCTAATGTCCAGGAGGCATCTCATTCACCTCAGACATAGTATCTCTGAACCAAGGTCAAACACTGTAGCTGACTGAGTGCTATTGACACAGATTGGTCCCTACAGATTCAGGGAGTTCTCGTACAAAGCAGGAAACCTTCCACCAGGAAAACTTGAAATGGAAAAGATTTTCCACATGGGCCCCACAAAGCAATCTAATATAATCACAGAATATCAGGGTTGGAAGGGACCTCAGGAGATCATCTAGTCCAACCTCCTGCTCAAAGCAGGACCAATTCCCAACTAAATCAACAAGTAGCAAACCCAATACTTAAGATCCTCAACTAACATTTGACTCTCAAAATTCACGTTACAGCAATATCAGTATGTCATATTCAGGTACAATCACATTTGATCTTTGATCTGCTAGTGTCTAAATTCCTTAAGGGTCTCCTTCATTCTTGCCATCTGGCTAGAGATTTAACTCCTACCTTAGACTTCAATATCCTCCTCCTAAAACTCATGGAGTTGCTCTTTGACCCATTATTGGGTTGCTCAATACACCACTTGACCATCAACATGTTTTTTTTTTCTGATGGCCATTGTCACAGCTCTCAGGGTAAATTCAGTTTTGACTCCTTCATGGCCTCATTGAGGGAACCCCAAAAGGGGCTAAGGTCTCTAGACATCACCTTTCTCGGGGTGAGAACTCACATTCCTCTCCCTCCAGACCTGGGATTTAGGCTGCAGTTCCTCCCACTCTCCAATGCAATCACCTTAGCAAATTTGAGTTTAGATCAACACGTGGGGGTCCTGTTCTCTCTCAGGGGGGGAATGACCAACCAGCCTTCATAAAACAAAAGATCAATTTAGAATAAAAGCATAACAGAGAACTTATCTTGAAAACAATGAACAGCTTATACACATGCCTGTCTTACCAGATGCCAGTCATCTCCCACATGGAGACCCTGGTTGGTTTAAACTCTTTCAAGCCCTTTCTGCAAGATCTGTCCCACTTGGTCATAGTATCGTATCAGTTCTTGGATTGTGTCAGAGTGTCACCTCTCCTCTAGCTCAAGATGCCCAGTTTATACTATTCTCAGTTATTTGTTGGCTGAGCCTCTTGAACCTCATCAAAACCAATATAAGCAATTCCCTCCCAGGCATGGTACTTCTACAGACTTAACAGTCTAGGGATTTGCATTAAGTCCCCCCGGCCCCTCGCCACTACCACCACCAATGATTTTAATTCCTGATAGTTCATTCATACTAGATGACCTCTCTTCAGTCGCTGTATTGCTTGTCTTGTGTTAAGAAAAGAAATTAACTTGGCCCTTTCTGGCTGAGAGAGGAAACTAAGTCACACCTACTGTTCCATAAAAATAAATTGTTTCCCAGTTTGCCACAGCCATCGCCTCAGCATGGACAGTCAGCGAGCTTACTCCTCCTTCCATATAGACAGAGGTGTTGAAACCACACTCCAACTTAATCTCCCAAGTTGCCTCTGAATTCAACCTGATCAGTTACCTTGCCAGGCATCTTCCTGGAGCCACACTAGACACTAGAAGAAGAGAAGCTGCATATATTGGATATATCCAGAGCTTTGCTCTAATATCCTCATCTCCTTGTGGCTATAATCTAGTCCATCAAAAGGCCAAGCCATTTCATCTGAGAACCTCTAAGTGGCCCTCACAGTGCATTTCCAGAGAGCCTCTCCCTCTGAACGACACCAAGACAAGCAGCATCTTCCGCGTGCTTCAGGAACATTCCAATCTGAGAGCTGCAGGGCTTGGAATGTGAAGCAATCCACTGATTTCTGTTAAATTTTATGTGCTTGACATGACAGCCAGGTCAGATGCCAGGTTTGGGAGAGCAGCACTTCAATGGCTATATTACTGATACAGCTGAAACACCTCATCTTCCAGGGAAGTTACTGCTTGCCAGTCACCTATAGAGGGTTCCACATTAGCATATACTGGAGTGTAAATAACTGTTCTTTCTCCTGATCTTTATTTTTTAATTATTTGCAGTAGTTTAATTCTTGCTGTACTATAGGGGAAGCTGGCAGAAATCCCCATAACACTTTCCATTGTAGAAGATTCTTGGGACCTTTTTCTGAGGTTTCATTTACACCGAGAACTTCAGTCCACTTATGTACGTTCGTTAGGGCTTGAAAAATTTCACACCCTAAGAACCACAGTCAGGTTGACCTAACCACGGCTTGGAGGTGGCTAGGTCAACAGGAGGATTCTTCCATTGACCTAGCTACTGCCTCTCACAGAGGTGGTTTAACTATGACAGAAAAACTTCTTCCATCAACATAGGAAACGTCTACACTATGACGCTACAGCAGCACAGTAGCTGTGCCATTGTCGCAGCACTAGTGGAGACATAGTGAGAAGCTCCAACACCGCCATTGTTTGCAGCAGGTAAAAGTAAAGCTCTCCAGCTAGAGAAGTGGATTTTCTGTATCCCAAGATTTTGCTGAGATGTAAACTGCTGAAAATTGCCATTTTCCTTCTCTCACTTTACAGTGTTGCTCAGGTGTTAGCAAAGTGCCAAAATAACTAAACATTAACATTTCAAAGCTGGGCTTATGCCACTACTAAAGCAGCAGAAGTCACTGCACTGAGAATGCCTGGCAGCTGCCAGAGCAGCTATAGCGCAGGGAGCCATGGTGGGCTTCCCCCGGCTCCAGCACATGGCCACAGTTGCCCTTATTCTTTCCCTCAGACACCACATGGGGCAAGATCTCCCTCAACTCCCAGATATTAGAGAAGAAAGTCATGCCGGGCCAGAATCAAGCCAACCACCCGCTGGCCCCCAACAATTAATCCCCTCCCCCACACTTCACTCCCAGGATAACTCTGGCATTTCCTATCTTTCCAGTGCTTGTCTTTGCAACCTAAATATTTCTAAAAATAGGGAAGGGGTTTTTGTGTATATATATAATACAAGATATCTACAAGCACATACATAAGGCCTGATGCTGCACAGACTTGCACATGTGAAGCCAATGAGATTATTCAAATAACCATAATTCCGTTCCTAAATTTTTACAGGATCACATCCATGTTCTGGAAATAAAAAGTTTGCCAGTTTAAGGGAGCTTCTACTTTTGTCTTAGTCACTATTGACCTTACTTTTAGTATTTTCTATATCCATGAGTTTTTCCAGAGCAAAATTATTTCTGACAACTAAAAGCAGCTGGTACATTCCAACCCGCCACTTGTCATAAAAGCAAAGTTTTTCTACAGGGGCTGTTGTTATTTTACCAACTTATCTAAGGAACAACCCTATGAATTAAAGATGAACAGCAAGGCCTTCTTTATAAAATTGTCTACATTCCCAAGTACTAACAGAATATGTACAGACTTATAAAGAAATCCATATGAAAAAATTTTTTTAGAGCCTGATCGTGTGAAGACTTACACAGATGCTTAACTTTAAGCATGTGAGTAGCCCCAGTGGAGTCTCTTCGGGTATTTTAGCCACTGTTTAAGCTATTCTTTCGGATACCCATGTTCATTTCAAAATATTTAGAACATGCCCCTCACTCTAGTCTTGGTCTTACACCTGTCCCCTGCAAGTGTGTTTCTGGAGGACCCTGTGAAAGTTTCTGAGTGTGAAAGGGCCCATGGAAGAATTAATGCAGTTTAAAG
This sequence comes from Chelonoidis abingdonii, assembly GCF_003597395.2. Lineage (NCBI taxonomy): Eukaryota > Metazoa > Chordata > Testudines > Testudinidae > Chelonoidis > Chelonoidis abingdonii. The sequence goes on from NC_133771.1 coordinate 146,862,518, forward strand.
CTACATAAAGTCTAATGCCACTTTAGACTACAAAAACAGTATTCTTATACCATGATAGCTAACACATAAAATCCTACTCTAAATGCACCACAGTATAGCTTTACCTTAATGTAGTTGGGGTGAGGCAAACCCTAGACTTCCCATTATGGTTCACCTTGACCAGCCAGATCAAGGGAAAACTACAAGTAGCCCCATCAACACTAGAATTTTACGTTAGCTCTCTCATTATAATCATCATGTTTTTCCTAGACAAGGCCTCAGTTGGTGACACTCACCATGCAGAGACCCCCCAACACATGAAGGCAGCTCTACAAGTTGTGGAGTAAGGACCGTCATGCCACTGAGGTTATAACCATACCCCTAGTCCCCATTTACTGTCCAGACAATGAGGTCCAAAGTAATTCTTTTTATATTGCAATTTCTCATCTTTACCACTACTCCCACCGCAGTGTAAACAGTGGTTACAAAACGTTTTAAAAGGTATTTTTAAAATAAAGTTGTCTGAGCTATTTTATCTCATACAATTTTAATACTATTAGCTTATTTTCAAACAATTGGCTCAACTGCTTTTCTTGTCCAGAAATAGAACAATTTTGATCCTAACACTGCCTGCTTAACGAGAAACAGTTACAAAATGGTTTGTACAATGCTAATATTGTGACAAGGAGCAATAAAGAAGTTGTTACTGGGAAACACCTGTTGAAATGAAAAAGAGTTTTGTTCCTTTGTTCCTTACTCCACTTTCAAAAATATAGTAAGAATTAAAGTAGCTGTTTCACTAAATGAAACAGTGTTCAAGCAGCTGTTTGGTGTTTATTCCAATGGATTCCTGCCACTCTCAATGTTTGTGAAATGGACGACTAAAGGCAGGAGTCAAATGAAGATTCATTACTGTCCACAATTACTATTCCAGTTGGCTGATTCTGTACTGTACAACTGTTACAGGCCCCAAAAGGCCCAGTGAATGGACAGCTGGCACCTCAATCTCAGAGAATGAAGGGGAAGAGGCTATATAAAACCAGGAAGCACCCTGGTTTAATCTATCTTGCAATAAAATACACTCTCCTCCCAACCAACCACATGCAGCCAGTTGTGTAGGATTACATGAACTTTGCATCACAAAAAGGGGCAGGGGGTGCTGAAGAGCTAGCATACTTTCTTTAACTTCAACACCTTTATACTGCAAATCAGCACTTTTCCATTTCTACGTTTCCTCCATAAGCTTTTTCTGGCATCTTATTACCCCTCTCCCATCTAAGAAATTCATGCTCTGTTATGGACTTAATTTGATTTCTCCTGACCTGGTTTGAAGTTGTGCCATTAGAAAACATTAACAGAGATTTCTAAAGGGCTGGGATTTTTAGAAGAGGTATGACTTCAATAGACATGTCTATCAAAGCAGAGGACTTGGACCCTTTTGGGATAGTGATTATTACAGTAAGTACAGATTTAAAACAGCAGAATTGGACTGAATCCACCCCTCCTCCCCCACTGAAGCAAATGGGAAACAACAGACTCAAAAGCAGTATGTTTTAAATATATTTCAGGAACCAACAAGGTGTTTTATACCAAAATGAAAGCTGTAAATACTACATGAATTCCCACAACAGTCAACTAAAGAAAGATAGTTGCTGCCATTAAGGACTAAGCTTGCTAGCATACCTATCTAAACAAGAAAACAGAACTAACTGAACACTTAATGAGTAAGCATAGGTCAAGACAAACCCTGCTCAGTGAGCCATTTGTGTTTAGCTCCAAGTCACCTGAATTGTTTGCTGACAACTATGTTCAGTAATGGTTCTATTTCATAGTATATATAAGGCCACAATATGGCAGATGAGAAAGCCAGTCTGGGCTGGGAGCAAGAGTGGACCCAAAAATCTAGTTTCCTATTTACTAGGCTTTTCTGAGCTCAGTTAAAACTGAAACATATATATAGCTTATTTCCAAGTCAGGATTTTAAACAGGATTCCAAAAAGGTTTCTTTCACACTAACTTCTACTAGATTTGCTATAAAAGTGTGTAGTACAGTACCTACCATTTTCCCAGCACATTAAAGGTGTAGTTTCTTAGAGCCACCCATTCTGAAAACTTCAGGGCACAGGGTGCCCAAAGTATTTTGGGATGTCTCCTACAGTTGCTTTACCACTATGGCTGCTTTAGAAAATGCTGATGGCTGTCCTCTCTATATTAGCAACTGGTTTCTGTCACAAGTGGAATTTCATTGATAGCACAGAAAACAAATCCTTTTAAGGGTATATCGAAAACAGAAAAATTAACGCCCATATTACAGGAGCTGGTAGCTATAGTTGAAGTTCTAGTGCAAAGACTCAAGCAATTTTACCAGACAAGTTATTAAAGCTTGAGCAATATGTATGGTACCAGAACTGCTAATAGGTGTACAGTAAAGCCTTGTCTACACTACACTATTAACTCTACTAGTTACACCACCACTGCAGCTCCAGTACTTTTTATAACATGGAAGTAAAATAGGAGCCCATTTTATGAGCACTCACAGCATAGCTAGCAGAAGTGCAACTGCTACAAAATGGGCAGTTTTTTCCAGTGTAAACAAGGCCTTATAACATGCCAGTGGTTACTTAATATGCCAGATGGCAAGCCCTCTTTGGTGACAGCATACAGCTGTGGTTTATATTCTGCTGCAACAGTATTAGTTTCATCAACTCAACTCCATGCAAATTTTCTATTGCTTTTCCTTAGTCATGGGTTAACTGCAAATGAAGGGATTTTTGGCAAGTCATTTTGGAAGCAAGGGGTGGGGAAATAATCACATTTTTGTAACCAAGAGACCAGTAATTTGGGGGAGAGGTATTAATTATTACAATTCTCATGGATTTGTTATCCCTTTAATTTTTTTTACTCAGACTAAAAATTTAAATGCAGAAACGGTAGTAATAGTCATATGAGGAATAAGTCTCTGTGACCTGGCTAGGTTTAAACCCAACTTAGTTTCCATTCTCCCTCTCCAGTTAACATTCCAGCTTTATACACTACCCTAACCAGACCAATAAATGTATACACTCATTTTTTGAACTTTAAACACGATTCACTAAAACTATAGAAAAAACCTCTCCCTTGCTTGGCTGGCTAAGGGGAAGAAAAACCAACCTATTTAAGACTAGACCTTTGTAATCAAAGTAAAAAATGAATTTCTTCAAGTTTTAAATAATAGTTTGTGTTTTTTGATGGAGATTTCTAAAATCTACATTTTAGCAGTGCAAACAGCACAGCTGCTAAGATCAGAAGAGATGTCAAGAGTCAGCATCTCTTATATCCATGCTCAGATCTTAGGCTAATTGGAGAGGTTTGTTCTTACAGCTCAGGGTTTGCAAGTGAATTTTTAGAGAAAGCATTTTTACTGCATTTGTAGTCTTCATGACTACTGAAATTGCATGCTCAAAGATGCCTTACATAGCAGACTAGTCTTTTAAACAAAAATAATCCATATGTCCTCTTTTAAAATACATGCTGTTATGTTTGTATTTAAAATCTAACAGAAGGAAAATCATGTATATAGGAGAACATTGGAAAAGAGCAAAAAGTTAAGCAGTACTAGAGAAAAAGGTGTTCTGATGCCACTGAGTATTCAAAATGCTTGATTCCCAGTCAAAGAGAGGTACTGTGGTTAGAGTTCCCACTTGGCTTCAGCGACTAGTATCTTTATGGGAAAAATTGATTGATTCATGAATTTGTTTTCCCTCAAAGCAATTTTATTACTACCTATTTACCACCACCACCTCACAGAAGGATGTATGGAGGTTGGGGGGGGGGGAGGAGAGGGGCCCCGCCTTAGTACCCAATCACCATCTGCTGCTATGGCTACAAGTTCTTAATAAAAAGTGAAGTATTTTTTAACATCAACACTACACAGGCCTTCTTTCACTAGCCAAGTGACATTTTAAAGAAAACCTGTTTTGTTCAAGTGTACAACAGTCTCTACATCAGAACAGAGGATGTCAGTTTCTGCTATAATGGATCACCATGTTCTAGGTTTTAAAACTAAAAAAATGAGTCCCTACCTCTTTGTACTAGTGGTAAGATGTATTTACATCTGTCATAATTCTAGCTTTAGGTCAACAGTATCCATCTTGCCCATATAATGTGATCTATGCAGGCCAAGAATTAACTAACAATAACATTACAAGAATTGTGTATATGCTTATAGTTGAACAGTGCTGCTACAGTAAAAATGGAGCTTTTAAGATGTTACAGTTGGCCTTTGTTTTCTTCCCTCCCTATTTTCTATTTCACAGCAAGAGCTGGATTTCTTTAAACTGATTTACACAGCAGTCAGTACAATCCACAAAGGATAAAACTTTACATATTAGTGTAGTAGATTATGGAATTATACATGGGATGTACATTTTACGCATGTCTCCTCAACCCCAGAATGCTCAAATATTTGATAAAAAGACTGCCTCTTGTGTAGTTTTTTTTAAAAAAAAGACTCTCTTCCTTCAAAATAGGTGGAGAGTTTAAGGATCATATGCAGTGGTAATGTTAGGTCAAAACAATTTACTGTCATAAGAAAGTTTAATGAAAGACTTTTCTTTCAGCTAGGTTAACAGTTGTCTTATGATACTGATAAATGTAGTTCCTTTACAAGCAAGTTTTCCACAGCAACAAAATCCCACTTTGATATTTCTACTACAGCAGCCACCAGTTTTCATTTCAGTATTTTTAGAGTGTACAGAGTAAAGCATTGGAGCTGTCCAACATAAGTTTGTACAGTCTCTTCTTCCTCTGAAGAGTTTTAAAAAGGGATTTTAGACCTTGATGGCGAGAATCCCAAAACAAGAGTAAAATGAATTTATTTTATTGCAAACAAACGTCTAAAGTTAAATTTCTCCACCTACTTTTTTAAAGAGAAAAAGGAATCAGCAGGCTAAGGAGATACACCCATTTGAGAATTGACATGATTAAAAATTAGATATAAAATGGGTGACTCACAGTTTCATTAGCTTACAAAATGGTGGAGTAACTACTACAAGCACACTAGGTATACAGTATTTTGGGTGAAAGGGGTTATACAGACACACAGCTAACTTCATATAGATCCCATTAGACAACTGGATTTACAACAAGGTTTGTTTAATAAGAAATGGGCAAAGCCAGCTTCTTTTCAGAATCAAAAATGCAGAACAAATGGAAAAGAATTCATGGTGTTGTACCTTCACAAGTTTGAGCCTTCACAATTAATGCAACCAAGTTTTACACTTTAAGAGCGCTTCTACATACACTCCACCTTCACTATTTAGCTCTAGGTTTCCTCTTTGCCCCAAGTTTTGCAGAACTCCAATCTTATAAAACCTTTCTAGTTATTGCTAGAAACTTTTGCTTTCCCAATCTCTCCACCCAGAAACTGCATAGAGAGGATGGGGTGTAATATGAGCATTACATAGTCTCATGATATTCATGAGGGCCACTATGAGCCTCAACATGAATCTGGTTGCTAACATTTCTATTCAATTGTGACAACGACTCACGACTGTTTCCTAGAAATTGGGGGAGGGAGGAAAAAGGAGAAAATTCTTTAATAAAAGGACACCAGATACAAAGCAACGTTTTACTTTTGTTGTGGTAAAAAAAAAAAAAAGTCACATTTTACAATAAAATGTAGAACCCTGAAATACTGACACATTCTCTTATCGTGCACAATGCTGAGGTTCTCTTACGAATCACTTTAAAACTGCAATTAAAAATGTACAAAAAAAAGAAAAGAAAATCAACCCACAAAGCTTCTAAAAAAGGAACCCGCAGGCACTTCCTCTTGTGGAATGTTTAAAAAGTTAGCCTACTAAAGAAAAACAGTCGACTTCTTGTGAAGGTTTTGGAGAAATATGTATCAGTTCGTTTATTTGGGTATTCAATAATATCCTTGGTGATAATGCTGACTCCATGGCTTCTGACCCCAGAATTGCTGCAACAGATGGATAAATAATTAATTTTGAACTGTAACCAGACATTACTCACAGCTCACTTTCCTACATTAAATACATTTACAAGGAAATTAGATGACAGCTAACTAACCAGAGAAGAACAACTTTTCAGTTGGCAGTAATATCTGAACTGTGTAAGAAACAGGAGGCGTCATATTGTTTAATGTAATGCCATACTGAGAAGAAACCAAATATATGACAGCCATTACAAGCAAATAAGCGACAGCTGGAATGCAAGATATCCTAGACTTTGAACAACATATCCTAGACTTTTGAGACAACTTTGCACAGCATTTTCACATGTGTGAGTGAGTCAATTCCTAAGGACTTAAAGAAAAGTCTCAGAAGTTACTTACACCCTGCTGCCACTGGTTGTAGCCCTGAGATTGGTTTTTGTAGCCACGATTATTTCCCCTTCCTCTGAAATTCTGTAACAAGAAGGTGTTTCAGAACACGACTACATCTGTTGTAGGCCATATTCCAGAAGGGTATGCATGAGAATCCAAAACTTACTAGTGCACCTGTCATGGTACAAACCTTACAGAGACACTGAAAAGCTCTTAAAATGCTTACATTTCTCTCCATTGTTTCAGCGATTTATATCTGGTGAGGGTTTTGGATTTGACAGGTTTCATAAACCAGTAGCTCTCAGACTGCTGCTGTTGGTGGTCTGAACAACTGGCTACTCCAGTTCTGACTCATTCCCAACTGACTAATACTATTAAGACAACTATAAATACAAAATATGTTCCTATTCTTTCATGTTGCAGTCGCCACAAGGACATTATGTGATCAGGCAAAGATATGGTTTATTTAATAATGAGAGAAAAGGGTGGTGCACAGAGCTTGGGATGCAAGCCACACTATGGAAGTATACTTAAGAATTTTCACTATATTGGAAGAAATGCAGCATTCTGGTTTAGCATCAGTGTTTGGGAAGTTTCGCAAGTAAGTCTATTAGCTTGAGCTCCATCTGCTGGCTCTTTAACACTCCAAGATAATTCAACAAACTTTTGAATGCCTCCACTGAAGTCTGTCCATTTGAAGGAGTAGCAATTAAGTTCCTGGTGCTGTTAAGATCACAAATAGCTATTATGAGATACTCAGAATACTTAACTGTTTGCTCAACTGATGTATCATGCACTAGATCAGCCCCCAAAATTGGGATACATTTGTCCTCACATATCATACAAGTGACATGGTCAGTCATAAGGAGGTCCCATAGCCACTCCTAAACCATGAGCAGTGCACAGGTTGGGTTGTAGTGCCTGAAGCAGTTAAAATTCATATTTCCTTTCTGCATCCCTTTTGTTATTAAACTTTCTCCTTCAGATACATTTCACTTTACTTGCAACGATGTGAGGGGAGCCTTGCACAGCTGTACATCTTGGGAGATCCCAGGGACTGTGTACATGGAACACAGTTCCTAGTGTTATTTTCCACGTCTTGGTAGTCTGGATATGCTAGCTCCTGCAATTTTGAGCCTATATATGCCTCTCCACATAGTCCATAAAACAAGTAGATTCATTAATAGCAGTAACTCAGTAAAATTTGTGAAAATGCTTTCTTAGTTAGGTATTTTTCAGAAGCATTTTATACAGGTGCTGTCCCTTTCACTTAACAATTCTATATCAACACTTCTATTGGATCAGTTAACTGTTAATGTAGGAAGCTTGTGCTTAGACTGCAAAAACAAATAAAAAAATTTAGAGTTCTTAACAGGAGCAAAGGCTTAAAATCTTCCCAATTAAACCAGATGCACCAGCTCTAAGCATGTTTAATAAAGGTTTGGTGCCATGTGTGTGAGCAAGTGCCAAAACTACCTAAAGTAGACAGGCCTCTTAAACACAAACTCACCATACCACTATCACAGGAGATTTGTTTTTTCAACTGTGAATCAACACACTTCAACCTGCAAAATTTGTAAATTACTACTGCAACCTTTCAAAGAAGAAATTGCCTTAAACACCTGGTAAGTCAACTTTAGCACACCTACAGAATGCATTACCTACCTGGTTGTAGTTCCCCCTGTTGGGCATTCCACCTCTGTTATAGTTTCCTCTGTTTGAGTAACCACCTCTGCTTGGAAAGACAGGGCCACGAGGGTATGGATAGCCAATTGCCCCACTGCCGCCACCACCACCGCCGCCACCTCCTCTCTGAGGCATATTGCCACCTCTCCTGTTGTATCCACCACGGTTCCCAGGGACTGTAGGAAGAAAAAACAAAAACTATGCATTTGTTTGACAATTTTCTTATATGAAAACTATTGTCTGATATAGCCAACATATCTCAAAATCGTATGTTTTACACATACTACATTTTAATGAAGATTTGTTTTGCCTAATGGATTTGGATGCCAAGCCCACTGGCTTCAAATGAAAAAGAATGCCTGAATAAGAAATTTCTGATACTTGATTAAAACATCCAGAGACACCAATATAGTGCAAAACCAAACCCCAAATCCAAATGTGAAAATTCAGCAGCACTGCCCTTGACAAGCCATATGAATACAGTATAGGATCTCTAGTTCCCTCTATATTATGGACTAATTTAAGTTACCGTATATATCCTTTATTAGCCAACCCCTCAAAAATGGATAAGTAAAAATAGCAAAAACTACATGACTCTCTCATAAGCCGACCCTGTATTTCAGGGGTTGGAAAATTTTGGCTCCCAGCCCATGAGGGTAAGCCGCTGGCAGGTCAGGACTTTTTTTTAACTTGGTGCATTCACAGGCACAGAGCCCCTCGGCTCCCCATGGCCATGGTTCGCCATTCCCACAGCTCCCATCAGCTGGGAATGGCAAACTGCAGCTATGGCGAGCTGAGGGGCTCAGTGCCTGTGAACGCTCTAGGTTAAAAAAAATGACAGTGTATTATTCAATTAAATGATTCCATAGAGTTTAAAATCAAATCTTGGTGTAGACCCATTTATAAGCTGACCCCCGCTCTTTGATGAGTCACTTTTTTTTTTAAACCAAAAAACAGGAGTGCTTGTGGCACCTTAGAGACTAAGGAATTTATCTGAGCATAAGCTTTTGTAGGCTACAGCCCACTTCTTCGGATCTGAAACATTTTACCAAAAATATTCAGCTTATGAAGGAGTATATTTTGCTAATGCCTTGACTTTCTCTTCAAGTGTATCTGAAGTCAAGCTTTCCCCAGCATAAAGGTAATGAACCAGCTACAGTCAAAGGCGAACATCAAAGCCAGAAATGTCTATAAAGTTAACAGGTCTGTTTCCAGGCCTACCTCCTCCCCTGAAGTTGCCACGCATGTTGAATCCTCCACGTCCTCTCTGGCCACCTCTGTTAAACTGATTTTTACCACTTTTTTTGTTACTTTTCTTTGACCCAGTGTTCTGTTTCTTCTCAGGAGGAAGTGATTTTTTACTTTCTTCCTTATATTGTTCCAAGAGCTTCTCAGCCTCCTCTTTCTGTAATTCTACATAGGTTATTTCATCAAAACATTCTGCTACCTCCGGCAGCGTGAAGTTTCCTATAAAAGGAGAAAACCCTGGATGTTCAGAATATCCACTGAGATGCAATTACTCACTCCTCCTCCAAGAGCAGGGACAAAATTCCAGAAATCGAATCACTGAATATGAAGACAAAACTGAGGAGCGGTAAGTGAAGCAAACAGTTCACCAAGAAGTTGCTAACACTATCCAAAGCTAAAATATTCTGCCTGTTAATTTTTTGAAACCTGCACTCAGAACAAACATCAATGTTTGTCAAGCATGTTTAATGGTTTTTTTTTTTTTTTTTTTTTTTAAATAGGGCACTTTATGCCACGACAGCTTTGTGCATCTGCATGGAGCATATCAGCATGACTGAGTAGTATTAAGGACTGCAGCAGAGGGAACACACAATATAGTGTTGTCTAACAAAGCTACAATAGTCTTCCAGTTTCTAGGTTTTAGTGTAACTGTTTAAGGTAAGCAAATTTGAAGTCTAAAAATTTACATTATCCCTTTAAACAGATACTCAACATCCTAAAACATAGTATAGGATTATGTTCCATGCCTTTCATTTTGAGAACTGCATGCTCTGGAAGATCTTTTCCCTCCACCTCTGCCTTCTTTTGTGTTCTTTGCTTGTAGTCTTCATCTTTTGGGCAAACAACAACTGCTTTGCGCTGGAAGCCTGCAAACAGGCACATTTTTCTCCTCTGCGCAGCTGCAGACACATTTGTCTGAAAAAAATGCAGTAACTTACTACACGTAGCTGTCATTGTCAGAACTAAAGGAAGTTAAACTTATATGGTGTATAAATTTCATCTCTACAAGAGCTTGCAATGACTTTTACATGTAAGTGGAAGGACAGATGTAGCATGGTGCACCTTTACAGAAATCTTACACACTTTGGATGTGAACACTATTTCCCTCAACACCCCACAATTTTGGAGAAAGCTTAAATGACACATGAAGTGATTAAAAATGCTGGTAGTACAGTTCAACCTTTGGCCTCCTCAATGAGGTAAGCAGGAAAAGCAGAAGAGCGCAAGAAACAGCTGCTAGATTTTAAACCTGAATCCCACTGAGTTATTTCCATTCTAATTTAAAAATTAAATTTCATACATTAACTTATACCTGATCCAAAATGAAGTTCCGCTTCTTACGAGCGGCAATCTCAATGAACTTGCCAAGACACTGGGGAGCTCTCTGCAACAGTGTGTTAAGTTTTCCAGTGTCAGCCATCTGCCGCTTAAAACCTGCAACCTACAAAAACATATTCCAAAGTTATAGTAGTACTCCTCCTGTTGCTGACCTATTCCTTTGTTAAGTGTTTTTATCTGGCATTGAAGGCTTAATTTTTTTTAAGCCAAGTGACGCACTGCAAACTCATTTGAATTGGTGTTCTTAACAATATCCCACAAAGGAACAGTGATTCTTTAAAAAGTCTGCTATGGCACGTGAGCAATATTTCCCTTTATAAATCACCACAGACATCATGCAAGAACAATAATTACTGCATTACAATCCATGTCAGGATTTAGAGGTTTAACCCATCCTCAAAAAGCAATACAGGCCAAAAATACTTAACATTTCATAACTAGCAGGTCAAATAAATAAATCTGATTTCTACTAAGAACATACATAAGGTTTAGACGCCTGCTGTAATTCATGCTATATTTACTTTGTTTAGTCAAAACTCCTTAAGTTTCCCAAAACAACTATTCAATACTTTGCCATTTAACACTACAGATATGGGAAAGAAAAAAAATCCAAGCAAGCTTTCAACTTTTATAAAATCTACTGACAGACCTCAGCCCTGTCACTACTTACCATCATTTTGTCCATAATAGTATTTGTTCCAAGGATATTGTATTTTCCAGGGTTTTCTGCTGCATGTTTGGAAACCCATGTGGTCTTCCCAGCTCCAGGCAAGCCAATCATCATTACCACCTATTATGACATGGTTTAGGTTGTTATAGTTTAAAGTCAAATGCCAAATACAGAAGCTGTGCTACTTGGCAGCTTATCAAAGAATGTGGCCATAAATATGCCAATTATTGCTTTGTTTCATTTAGTTAAAATATGAGGAAAAATCAGAATGAGTCCAAACTGGTAAACTTTATAGAATGCCCAATCTCAAAAATTTTACGTTTAAACATCATAACTTACTTGTTTCGAGAACAAGCATCCACACAGATGGACAAAGCTAGTTGTGTAGTAAGATTTTCAATAGGATTACTGTAATTAGATTAATATGTTTTAAAATATTAGTTCTTTTCAAAACTATCAAACTTACTTCACAGTCTCTCTTTTGTTCAGGTCCCTTTGGTCCTCTAACCCGATCTTCTAAAGGAACTTTCTGAATGAAGCTATACTCTTCAGGTACGGGAAAGTAGGGTTCATCCTTCTGACCAAAGTTGAATTCAATTGCACAGTTATGGCAGAGAACATGTGGGAAAAGTGGTCGCCCATCAAGAACTTCCTTACTGATTTTGAATGCAACACCAAGATCCTGCCCATTCTTGGAATACGAGAGTTCCACTTCATCACCTTCAAAATTCTGTTAATATATGAAACCAAGTTCAACTTGCACAGTATAAAGACCAAATTAGGAGGAATCCAAGTACTCTGTATATAATGACTTCAAGTTTCCTTTTATTAAGGCTTCATGATGGAATCTCAGTTTCCACTTTTTGTCCACAATACAAGTAACCAAACAAACAATCTTAAAGTTTTGCAGTCCTTAAGATAATGTAGATAAAAGTTATCAAACTTTGTATAATGTAAATATCTTCCATATAGAAAATGGCTTTAACTCAGTTAAACAAGCATCAAATAATGTACCAACAATAAGAAAATTAACTAGAATCTTTAAGATACAAGTATCTTGCTCCAGTTTTTTAAAAATCAGGTCAGCCTTTTCCACGTAACTAAGCCAGAAAATTCAAGTTTCAAAAACAGAGAAATAGTGGAAAACTTACAGCAAAACACGCAATCACATCATTTTCATCAAACTTCTCACCAAAGTCTTCAGTCTCACAATTGCATGTCTTTATTCCTTTTAGAGAATATCCATAAGAAAATTCTTCTTCACCTGGTGAAAGAAAAGATAACTTAGAAGAAAGCTACAGTGACAAGCTACAATCTTGTGTTCTAGATTAACTACTTTTAAAGTAGTTCTCAACATTCTAAAAAAAGTTTATATTCATTCAAATGAACTGTCCTGTGTCTCATTTTCAAGGTACTTCACCGTAGGCCACTATCTAGCAGGATTTCCAATATAAGAGGGAAAAAAAGCCGCTAGACATTGACACAAATAAATCAGATATTCCAAATTACTCTAAGGCCGTCTGTTTTCCAGCATTGTGTTCTTTTAAATATTTCCAGTATTAAAAAAAAAAAAAAAAAAAATGTACACCACAGATTGTTACATCCTTGAAGTTCTTGACTTTCTCTACTCACAGTTCCTGAATTCTACCTTATGAACTGTCAAAATGGACACCTTTAGTTTTTAAACACACACTTGACTTTTACAGAAACGAATTATTTGCCAGCTAAGAACCATCTTTAAGGAGGCTATACCATCACCAGATGCTACTACAAATTACTATTCGTTCAATAGTGAACATTTCAACAAGCGCAGCAGACGCAGGTATTAAAACGATCTTAAATGATGAACAGTTTGTGCACCAGCACCCCTTTAAAAATATTAGTTTATAGCTGCTGCAGCAGACAAAGACGGAATTCAAATATTATCTAGAAAGATGGTGGGTGTTAAATATTTAAACAGCAGAATACTAGGAGAATAATTTCCTTTCATCCAGCAGAGTATTCTTCCCTCCTACCCATTTTCAAAAGTGAAAGATTTTTGGTAGAATCACCACATAATTCTTTATTTTCCTATTAATAATTCTGAGAGTAATACCTTTGTTTCTTTCTCTGGACTTGTGCCAACATACTTCAAGTCAGTCTTGTGCTGATGGCACACAGGTGATATGCAGAGCAAAAATTATACAGAATTATTCTACACAGCTCTTGCAAAGTCAGGTAGCCCTTACACCTATATTTAAAAACCAACCTGTTTCAGCCCAAGAAGCGTATCCTTCTTTCAAAGTCACTGTCTTCGCAGAATCACTTGATACAATGCCTATCTTACTGTGTTTAGGAGGCATCACCAACAGTTTAAAAGAGCCTATACAGATTTAGTTACTCCATAAGAAGTGAGGTGGACATCAAAAAAAGGCTGAATGCCTTTTAGCTAAATGTAAGTAATACTGACTGACATATTTTGAAGTCTTACCAAGCAACATTCCACTTGTATTCAGTGACCAGCCAACCCGCACTTCATGTATGTCAATGTCTTTTGTATACAGATGTTTAACAGGAATCTTCTCTGTAACCTGTTTTCAAACAAAAAATGATTAAAAATTAAAATGAAATATCAGGTTCCTGAAGATATTTTGCATCACCTCTTAATACAAGCTTCAAATTATTAAGTACAAATAAGAGCCTACCACATTTTCAGGCATTACTGGGGGGAAGGAGGGGAGGGTTGGCATGGGGAAAGAGTTAAGTAGTCTGAGTTAAAACTTCCTGGAACTACAAGTCAGCTACCAAGTACTTATATCTTCTGGCTAAGGACATAAAGGTGCATGTGACTTCAAGAGCTTTGTTTATGGGGAGGCTAGGGCATTTGACGTATAAGGAGCCCTTCTAACTTAAAATTAGTATTACGTTGAACAAACAATTCATTCGACTCTTCTGCATGGTAATATACCAGTACTCTGCATGCACAAGACAGTGAACATTATTCTAGCCAATACGTTACAGATTAAAGTGAAGTATTACATGAAGAAATTAAGCCAGTGTTTTGGCTGTAGTGATACAAGGACAGTTTAAAGCTTAACAGTATTTCTTTTATAGCAAGGGACTGATAGCAAACAGCTCTTTTGGTAAATGTTATGAGTATCAGCTTTTGCAGAACCTATGCTTTCTTTAAAGACATACTACTCTTATGATTACAAAGAAAAAAAAAAAAGAAAAAAATCCTTAAGTCCCCATAAATATGTAGACAGGTAGCTGCCATATACTTGCTGCTGCTCCGAGCTTTGCCAAGCTGTATGAAGTGAAAACTAACCAGAATCCTCTGCGCTTCACAGTCATATAAGCAGAATGACACTGACTTGAAGACAACTGGAGCTGCAGCAGTAATGGCAATGGCAGCAGGCACCAAGAATAATACAGTAAGGGAGCCTGGGTAAAAGGAGATACCCACCTACCAAACCTTGTAGCAACCAGGAGGCCTAAGGGCACTGCATGAAAGGAGAATAAAAAGCAACGAGAATTGTGCATGGGGTGCATGAAAGGAAAAGGCTTAAGATTTTAAGACATAAGCTGAAGGCAGTGAGCCAAGAAAAGGACTAATACCTAGTAGTAATTTCAGCACCCACCCCTTTCCCGGCAGGTGGAAAGTGTTGGCTTCCTACATGGCCATGGACCATCTACAGCTCTCCTACTTCTTTCCCTTTCCCACCTTAATCAATGCTGGCTTCAGCTAGGAGACAGAGTCCTGACTATTAGTTGCTGGTAAAGTTACCAACTTCTATGGCATAAGCAGATGACTGGGTATGGCCAGGAATGAGATTGCTGGGTTAAATTACAACTAACTACAGTAGCATTTTATTCTTTTATAGACTGTAGGTGGCATGAAGCACAATCCTCTGCTCTTGACTAGTTGATGTCAGGTAAGTTTTTCAAGCCTTGTTTATAGCTACATGATTCAAATGTAAATCTCTGCATTTTGTAGAGTCTTTGTATAAAAAGCATTTTTGCCAATAAAGTTTGTTATTTTTCATGTTTTAAATAAAATTGTTCCTCTGGTCTATAAAGAAAGTGATTAAAAATCCCCATGCTCTGGATTTATCCCATCTGATCTAGCTACAATTGAATGGAATTATATTTCTGTAAAATTTGAGCTATACCAAGATGACCAATAATTAAAAGTTTTTACACATGCTCAAGATCATTCCCCACTAAAACAGTAATCTGATTTACCTTCATTTCAAAGCAGACTTTGCCTGTAGAAACTCCATAGGTAGCTCTCCCTCCAGCCCAGAGAAAGGCAAAACTTTCCATGGTCAGAGAGGAAGCACTAAAACGGTCTCTTGAGATTTTAAAATGTAAGTCGCAGTTATCTGTCAATATAATAAAAAAATCATACTGTTTACTGCTATTCATATGTATGTTTGAAATTTAAACAGATTAGTTTATAAGTATTGCTAAGTATGTGTGTCTAATTTGGGGCACTTAAATAGGTGATTTGATTATCAAAAGTGCCAAGCAGTTGATTGCAAGTGGGCTCAGAACTCATGATTTAGATGCTCAGATACAACTTTAGATTTAATTTTAGGCACTCATGCTAGAAAGTTTTGGCATACAACTTATTAAATTTAGTTACAATTAATTTCAGAAAGTTCTCAGTATCATTTTCAGTATTTTTTCAAAGTTATTCCAAATGAGGCATGACCAGAACACAGCTCTCCTGCTCCTGGGTATGGACACTTCTCCACGCTTCAGTAAACCAACTGGTTTGCTAAATATTGGTGTACTTTCCCAGCCCAAGGTTTCAGACAGCTGATCAACCAGAAAGCCCTGAGGAAGCCTGATGAGCATGTTCTGAATCAGTTTTACACATTTATTTAAGTTTCCCAATTTCCTATAAAAACACATTCCTAGCAAGTCCACATGCAACTGTTTATTTTATTTCTAATTTCTATTTACCATGTGGTGTTAACAAAGATAACTGTTTACAGGCAGACATCAAAAACAGCCTTGAACATCAATAGGTACTAACAGTTTATACAACAGGCTCTAAAGAACAACATTAATATACAAACAAGTACCTAAAGCTGTCATATTTTTTATTTTTGTGTGTATATATATGATTGTCTATGTTACTAACAAGTAGCCATATTAATTTCAAGCCAATTAAAATAAAAATACTCCAAATCAGAAATAGATAAGCTTACACGGGGAGAGCATAGCAGCAGATGATCCTTCAAAAATGATTAAAAAAAAAAAGTGCCACATGGGAACAAAAAAAACTAAACAAAAACCACACTACTAGTGCACAGTTGGAACCTCAGCCCCAAAAAGCATGTCAAAACTGAAACCAGTAACACCATGGAAGCCTCTAGAGAACACAAACAGCAGATCTAAAGCCATAACAAGCCAACGTACCATGGGGATGTGAGGTGTTGGATGCAGCCCTTGAAGTGCCCAAGAACGTACTAGAAGCCACAGCCACGCTAAAATTTAGCAAACTATATATTATCCTGCCCATGTATAAGACTTGCCTTCCCACTTGTATTTAGAACAGCACAGAAGTGTTAAAAGTTAACAGTAACCAGTCTATGCAGAGGAACTGTACTGTTTTACATGCTGCATCTTCTGATATTCTTAAAAACTAAGAAGTCTTAACAGAATACATATTTTAGGTCTAAGATTTAAGGAGCTTAGTATTACCAGAATTCTCATTTTGTTTGTATGGAATGACCCCCTTCTACAACCATAATGTTTGCAACTGAAATTTATTTTGCACTACTAGTAAACACTTTTCATTCATAGTTCTCAGAACACTTCCCATACCCTCCACATATTATTGCATACTAACCAGAAAGTGAAACTGATTAGATATACATTTGCACAGTTTTGCTTACCTGTTTTGTAAAAACATTTAAAGTTTTTATTTTAAAAAGGTAACACTCCTTTGTGTGGAAGCGTCAAGAATATATCATTTGGATCAATGTTGCCCAGAGGCTGACAAGTAGAATTTAATGCAATCTAAAAATTGTGGCGGACCCTAGGAAATACAGGCCATCAAGGCACATATAGTGTTTCCTCATGCCACTGCTCATATTAAATTGAAATCTGTGTAAAGATGACTGCATTTCAATGGCATAACTACTTGTGTTCAAGAAAACTAGACCACTACTAGCAGTACAATAAAACCACGGCAATTATTTAGGCACTCAACATTCTATCATTAAAAGACAGCTGCTTACGACTAGCAGTCTTCAATTAAGAATGAAATCTAGTCTGTCAAGAAACACTATCAAACTGAATTAACTGCTAGGCACTTTCCAAAAAATAAATAAAATTTAAGTTTCTTAAACTACATCTAACCCGTATTCTCTGTTGATGTAACTGTCAATCCAAATTTTCCCAGTTCTAAACAGTTTCTCCACAAAGAGCAGAAACAGATGACAAAATGGTGTCAAAATATGCAGGAATATGAAACATTTCTATAATTTTCAGCAATAGTAATCTTAGCATTACTTGCAACACTACTACTATGTATGATACTTTTAGACAAGTGTCATCTAAACTGTTCTCTCTTTATTGAAAGTGAAGGATAGAATTTGCAGATGCCTAACAGGTTGGATAAGGTTTCTTTTTAAACCGACATTGTAACTGTCCCTTGTGTCAAGGCACTGTAGAAAATATGGTACTGCTTTATACAGAGACCATTAAACACTAGTGACATGTTATAACTGGGAGAACTAGTGTTGTTTCCCCCCCGCCGCTTTACCCTTAGTGGCAGCACCAAGGGCTCACAAGTTGGTAATTCTCTCCCCTTTATAAATTTACTACTCTGCATAAGTCAATCACACACATGGTTGCAGCTGGACATATTAGTGCTGAACTAATTCTGAGACTAATGCACAGCTGACATTACAAGTGACTGATAGTAAGACTTTACAACTGTACAAAGTTTGTACACAAAAGCAACACATTTCTACTTCCTGCACTAATGACTAATAACCAATTACAAGTCAACTAATGGTTTGTTCTAACTTATTAATATCAATGCAAAGACTGCTTCTTGTAGAATAGGGCTTAAGCGAACCAAAAAGCAGTTACATCATCACAATATGTACTCTCTTATCACTGTATTGTTTCATCTCTGAAATTGTGGCAAACTGCCCTCTTCCCTCCCAAGTTAGAAAGGCTGTACAGCATAACTGAGCCTGTATATACCATTTCACAATCAAGTTCTCAATTTAAACCAGCCCGAGTTTCTTTTCACTTGGTTTATGCCCTCACTGTACATCATTCTCCCAACTTTGAATCTTATTTGTTAACACCTGTTTTAGTAATTGGTGAACATTTTGGAAGGTGTTGGTTATATATTTGATATACCCCTTTGCCATATACATCCTGAAACCCCTCCCCCCATCAAAACCAGGCGTGCTATTTTTAAAGTTTAAAAGAAGCACCATACAGGGAATAAAACAAAGTAAAGCCTTTCAGGCTCTCTTCATATATCATAAAAAGCAGAAAAATGGTATTCTGAAGTCCTTCACAGGTAGCTTTTACTGGTGAGTCAACCTGTTTGTTCCTACTAAGTTCAGCAAGCTAGTTTCAAATAAATAAATAAATAGATAAAATAAAATAAAAAATAAAAATAAAATAAAATAAAAAAACACGGAGGGGGGGGAGAGAATGGGCTGAGAGCTTGTCACTAGAGTCAAAAAAGCAGATATACTTACAAGTATCAAGACAAACCATTGTGTCATCAAACTGTTCATCTTCCTCTTCAACAGGTGGTTGAGGAGATTTGGCCCTACGAACCAACAGAATACATTTTGATACATTTTCCTTAATAACTGTTTTACAAAGTGGAATTAAAACCTAGCTTCCAGGGCTTTTCATTGTTAGATATCTAATAATATTTAATGGTTTGAAGTTTCTCTACCTGCTGTACTTGTTTTCCTCAATGTATTCAAAATATCCCCGGCCATGGTCTTCACGTGGTCTCTTCACACCTCTCTTTTTATCACCAGCTTTTTGTTGTTCTGTTTTATTATCTCCTATAGAAAGTAATTTAAATGAAAAATATGTTTAAGGTAGGCCCTGTTGAGAAACGCATTTTAAATTGTAAATGTTAGTGTTTCCCCAAATGTTAGGTTTCAAATTAAAATTTAAGATCACACGATCTAGCTGCCAGAAAAATTATATCAACATCTGGCATAGAGATCTCTTAAAATTAAGAGAAAAAAATGCAAAGTTGTCCTATCTGTTCTGACAATAATGTGGTCTGAAGATTATTAAAAGTTACTTCGTGAATTGTCAGATCTGTGAAAAATGCGGCAAGAATAATATGACCTCATTTATACTGTTCCTGCACAGAGAAAACACCTGCTGCGTTCAGGGCACGGGAAGGTTAAGCGGAAGAGAGACCAGCAGTAACTCATTGCATTAAACAGACCATTTCCATCTAGCTTCCTTCCCCTCCCCCACGCGCTCCCTGTAGGACACACTGGAGCTGCGCACAAGGGCCCTACAGAACTGCAGCGCCCCCCTTTCCGCGTGGCCAGGCGCAGCTTGGCGGCGGGGCCGCTCCGCATGGGGCCTGGCCGCAGGGCAGGGGATTCCGCCTCCATTGTACCGAACGTTCCAAAAACGCGATCCCGAGGAGCAGCCAGGCCGGAAGCAACGTCACGCCGCGCAGCGTTCGTTTGCACAATACAGCGCGCCCCAGCGGCCCCTCCGGAACCGCCCCTCCCCCACGGCGCAGCAGCCCCTTCCCTCTCACCCCTCCTCACCCCCCGCCGCGCTCCGGAGTGCACCTCAACGGTCCCGCCCTCGCGCAACGACCCCCTGCTCGAGACCGGCCCCCCCCCCACCGGAGAACACGCGGCCGTGATAGGGGCGCGAATCCCACCCCCGGCGGGGAAGGGCCGGATCTCGTGCTAAACTACGAATCCCTCACCCCGGAAACCGCCCCCCCCCCGCGACCGGCCCCTCAGCCCGGGGGCCGCTGCGGCCCGCACGCACTCACCCCCGACTGCCTGGGCCCCGGGGGCGCCGCCTCCGCCGCCTTCCGCTTTCTTCTGTCCTGCTGCGGCGCGGCTGGTTACTTGGCGGCAGCCGCGGTCGGCAGGAGCCGTT
Source organism: Chelonoidis abingdonii (assembly GCF_003597395.2). NCBI lineage: Eukaryota > Metazoa > Chordata > Testudines > Testudinidae > Chelonoidis > Chelonoidis abingdonii. Next base: position 146,882,890 of record NC_133771.1, read on the forward strand.
GGCCGGGGTCCCGAGGCGCCGCTTTTCCCGGGCGCCTCCTTGGCGGCCCCCGCTCTGGGGCTGCAGGAGCGGCGGCGGCTGCTGCTGCGGGGGTTGCTGCTCCCCGTGCCCGTTGGCGTCGCCGGCCTCGGCCTCCTCCTCGTCGGCGAGCTCGTCCTCCCCCTCCTGGAAGCCCTGGTCGTCTCCGTTCTCATCCTCCTCTTCCTCCTCCTCCGAGCCGCCCGCCTCCTCCTCCATCGGGCCGCCCCCGGCCCCCGCGCCGTTCTCCTCGCCCAGCTCCATGGCGTCGCCATCGACCGCCTCCATCCCCTCCTCGTCGTCGTCCTCGGCGGTGGAGGCCGCGGCCTGGTCGGGGCCTCCCTCCTGGCCGATCTCGGCCGCCTCCCCCTCCATGCTGCCGTTGCCGGGCTCGGCAGCGCTGCTGGCAGGGCCTCCCCCGCCGGCCTCCTCTTGGTCTAGCGCGGCCTGGAGCCGCTCCATGAGGTCGGCCTTGAGGCCCTTGTCGGAGAGACGCCGCTTTTTCAGCTCCTCCTTCAGCTCCGACACCTTCAGCTTCTTCACGTTGACGGGCGAGCAGCTCATGGCGGCGGCAAGGTGCCTGGCGGCGCTGGGCTCGGTCGGACGGCGGCGCTGGGTCGAGGCCCCGGTGGGTGGGTGGCGCGGCTGGTTCGTGCGGCTGCGGCAGCTGCAGAGCGGACCCGCCTGGCGCCAAATCCTTTCACCGAGCTCGCGAGGGAGAGACGCGCCTCGCGGGGCCGCGCACGCAGCTCTGCCCGCCCTGCCCGCGCACGCAATATACCCCTCCCTCCCCATTTACCGTAAATGCCGCCGAGCGCCTCTCCAACCCCACTACCGTAAATACCCGCCCCAGCGCATTCAACCTTGCCTACCTCCACCTTTTCCAGCGCCACATGGGGCAGGTATGGACTCTTCACTGGGCAGGAGGAACACGACTAGGGATCTTAGCAAAGAGCCACTGGTACAGGCACAAGTAACATCAGTAGCTAAGTATGACCTTAGGCAAGTCCCTTCTCTGCTCTGTGCCTTGGCCCCCATTTGGAATACACAAAGGTAGGTGGTTATCATTATCCTTAAAGCACCAAGGGCCCTGGCCCCGAAGTGCTATATCAGTAGTAGCTATCTGCACTAACTGATAAGGATTATAGACAGGAGCAGTGGCAGTGTGGCTGACTAGCTAGTAAACTGCAGCCTACAGTCCTGCAGTGGCCATTTAAACCTAACAGGAAAGGGATGCTGTAGTCTCCCCATCCAGAAGGGTGAATTGGAGTATTGTCTCCCTGCCCTAGGAAGCTGTGTTGTCCCTATCTACATCATCCATTAGAAAAATGAAAAACAGAGTTAGTCTGTGGAACTGAAGGCTCCAATCTTGTGAGCTGATCGATGTGCATTAACTTCTGAGCCTGCATGGATGTCAAAGAATCACAGAAGATTAGGGTTGGAAGAGATCTCAGGAGGTAATCTAGTCCAACCCCCTGTTCAAAGCAGGACCAACCCCAACTAAATCATCCCAGCTAGGGCTATGTCAAGCTGGGCCTTAAAAACCTTTATGGATGGAGATTCCACCACCTCCCTAGGTAACCCATTCCAGTGTTTCACCACTCTCCTAGTGAAGTGATGTTTCCCAATATACAACCTAGCCCTCCCCCACTGCAACTTGAGACCATTGCTCCTTGTTCTGTCATCTGCCACCACTGAGAACAGCCTAGCTTCATCCTCTTTGGAACCCCATTCAGGTAGTTGAAGGCTGCTATCAAATTCCCCCTCACTCTTCTCAGACTAAATAAGCCCAGTTCCCTCAGCCTCTCCTCGTAAGTCATGTGCTCCAGCCCCCTAATAATTTTCACTGCCCTCCACTGGACTCTCACCAATTTGTCCACATCCTTGAGGTAAGAGGGGGAAAGCTGGATGCTATACTCCAGATGTGGCCTCACCAGTGCCGCATAGAGGGGAATAATCACTTCCTTCAATCTGCCGGCAACACTCCTACTAACCCAGCCCAATATGCCGTTAGCCTTCTTGGCAACAAGGGCACACTGTTGATTCATATCCAGCTTCTCCACTGTAATTCCCCAGATCCTTTTCTGCAGAACTGTCATTTAGCCAGTAGATCCCCAGCCTGTAGCAGTGCATGGGATTCTTCTGTCCTAAGTGCAGGACTCTGCACTTGTGCTTGTTGAACCTCAGATTTCTTTTGGCCCAATCCTCCAATTTGTCTAGGTCACTCTGGACCCTATGCCTACCCTCCAGCCTATCTACCTCTCCCCTCCCCATCTTAGTGGGGGGAGAGATTAGTCAATTAGGGTCTGCCTGCACAGATTGGCTCACAGGATCAGAATCCAAGTGCAGACTCCACTGACCACACCTATTCAGGATGCAGAGTTCACACAAGCATGCTAGGAGCCAAGCTCCTGGATCTAAGACCCTGTCTACACACAAAAGTAGTGCCCCTTCAATCATACCAGCATAGTTAGACCAGTAAACCCTTTTTAGTGTGGGCAGTTATACCAATATGAAGGTGCTCAGACCAATATAGTTTAGGCCTTGTCTACACTAGAAATGTTGTACTGGTACAACTCAAGGCTTGTCTACACTACCGCATGGGGTCGATCTAAGATATGCAACTTCAGCTATGTGAATAGTGTAGCTGAAGTTCATGTACTTAGATCTACTTACCGCAGTGTCTCCACTTCGCTTGAGCTCCCTGTTCTGGTAGAGTACCGGAGTTGATGGGAGAGCATTCAGCAGTCGATTTATCACATCTATACTAGACGTGATAAATCGACCCCCGCTGGATCAATCGCTGCCTGCCAATCCGGCAGGTAGTTTAGACAAGCCCTCAGTCAGTTACAGGTGTGACTTTTTACTGATTCAGTTACAGTAGTATAACCCCTAATAGGGACACAGTTATACTAGCATAAAAGTGCCTTATACTGGTATAGCCAATTTTCTTTCCTGAACTAGAATAATCAATCACTCTCTCCCCCGCTCCCATAGATATCTACATATATATATAAAAATAAAAGCTTTTATACCAATGTCAGTGCATCCACTCTAAGGGTGTTGTATAGTTCAAATAGTACTGGTATAATTAAATCAGTACAATTTTTGTTTTTATAAAAGCCCTCAGATTACTGTTTGGTCTTCAAATAAATTGAATCCCTCCTGATGGGCAAGGACTCTGTACGCACCAACCCAGCTGACTCTGTCAAAAGGCCCTTGATACCGTCCCCCTCACAAATATGTTGAGGTGGCAGCAGCAAGGGCTGGCTTCTTCACACAAAGATTAGAAAAAGATCAGGGCTACCACAACCTTTTGCCTAGCATTGATGAAGGTTAATATCAAGTCAGCCCTAAAATGGGTGCCTCGTATCAACCTGGACCAGCTAAAGAAAGGTAAAAGATGTTTGGCCTTTCCCCTAGTACAGATGCAGGCTTTGTTTGGTCAGGGTTAGTCAACAGAGATAACATGACCTTAATCTTTTCATCTAGACAAACCCAGGTACTCTGCTGAGGTAATATGGGTGTGACACTACTGTTCCAGGCAAGGTGGTGGGGGGGGTTCAGCATTAACCTTTTAAAATGAAAGGAGAGTTCAGACCTTACAGAGGCTATGTCTACACTACAAATTCCTTTGATATAAATTTAAGTCACTCAGGGGATGTGAATAATCCACACCCCTAAGCGATGTAAATTATATGGACCTAAGTGCCGCTGCAGATAGCACTATGTTGGCGGGAGAGCAGTAGCTATGTCTTTACCTGCCAACATAGCTACACCCTCTCATGGAAGCAAGAATTATTAAACTGATGGGAGAGCTCTCTCCTGTCAGCTTAGAGAGCATCTGCACCAGAAGTGCTATTACAGCAGCACAGCTGCATCAGTGCAGGTGTGCCACTGTAAATGATGTCAGGTTGACAATGCCAGAGCTATTGTTTCAAATGCCTTCCTGAAGTTTGCAGACAACACTGCATCAGTTTACAAGCCATTTTCTGAGTTCTCTTTGCAACCAGGAAGAGTAGAAACTTTTAAAAAATGAATTAAGTTCTGATTTCACATGACTCTGTTGAGTGGGGCCCTACACACTAAAGCCATATTCATGTCCTAATCTGGCTGCCCACTGAAACACACAAATCATAGCTTCCACCAGGACTTTTACTCCCTACCCTCAGATCCAAGCTTTACATATTGATGGGCTTCTTCTAGCCTAGGCTCTAGATCCTGCCTTAATCCACCCATCAGCACATACATCTATATTTAAAAGGTACCCTCATTTTGACGTAGGGGTATAGTCGTATGTTGAAGACAATTGTAAAAAAAGCATCTGCATTTCTCAAGAGATCTGCTCCTTTTATGTGTTCAATCATGTCTGCAACTTTTGTAACACATTCTTACTGCTCTACACTTGTGTAACCCCAGAGAATCAAAACAGCTAAGAGCTTTCATGCACATCAGAATATTTACTTACTCCAAAACATTTAGAACTATGTGTCTAAAGTTAAGATCCTAAAATAATATTTAGACACCTAAATAGAAAGTCTAGTTTTACAAAGCCACTTAACACATGCAGCACTGGGAGGTGAGTTGCTCAGCACCACTGATCATTGAGCCACTTTTACTTAGCCCTGGTCTACACCTAGAACTTAGATCAATATGGCTACATTACTCAGGGTTGTGAAAAATTCTGACCTAGGCCCCCGTATAAACACCACTAGCTACTGCCTCTTGGAGTGCTGGATTAACTATAGTGGGGAAAAAAACCCTTCCAACACTGTAGCAAGTGTCCATACTATGGCACTGCAGCAACATCACTGCGGCTGTGCTGTTGTAGTGTAGACAAGCCCTAAGTTTGGACCAGTAATAAATGCAGGGTCAAATTATGCCTTCAGTTACACCTGTGCAAAACAATGTTCAATAGATTTTCACAGGTTTAGCTGAGGGCAGGTTTTAGTCTATACCACCTTTATTACTGGTGATCACGTCTGAGAGAGAACCCAGTTTGATTTTCAAATCCCAGGAGACTGTGTCATTGGCAGTTAGAAAAGTTTTTTCATGTAGAAACTGAAAAAAAATGATATGAAATAATTGAGACAGACATAGAACCCTGTGTAGCTTTTTTTGTACTTTTAAGAGTAGAACCATATTGATGCTAGATTTATTATTGTCATGCAGTCATTTTGTTAAAGCAAGACAATGGTTTTCCCAAACCAAGAGACTCACTAGTCCCGAGTCCTGTAAATTTTTCAGGACTTTAGCTTTTTAGGGAGATGGGGGGAGCTATAGCCCTATTTTTAAAACAAAAAGTGTAATTAATGAGGAATACACTTTCCTCATCCTTCTCTTCTGCAGCTCAGGCAGCTGAAAGGACTTAGTCAAGTTTTCACCACATCCCCAATTTCTGGCCTGCCAAGCACAGAGGTTCTCCTTATCCAAAGTATTTATATTTGGAAGATTGTGAACCTCTGAAAATAGGGAGTTCTAGTAGAAATGTTTTGCAACCATAAAACTTACGAAGTTACTCAGATAGCATGACTGATATAAAAACCCAGCCTCAATGCTAGTCACAAATCTCTGTATTCTAGACCTTATGTCCCATACCTTTTTGTTGCATAAGACACCCCTGTGTATTTAAACTGAAAGGTGACAAGCTTCTATCAATAGACATAATCATCATACACCAATTTCTTTCTGTGTCTGTTTCCCCCCCTACTTATTCTGTACTCATTTTTAAGGTGAATTTATTTTTTCCTTCCCAGACACCCCTCCAAAAGGTACTTTCAGAGTCTTGTTAAAGCTTATTTCACTCCCTCCTAAAATTTAACTCTTGCCTCCTCCCACTTGATATTGCCATGTACCTATTTATTCCTTTAGTCTGGTTTTCCTCATTACTTCATTTGTCAATCTTCACTTCTTCTCATCTCCTTTCCACTAAACTCGCTTGGTCTCTTCAAATTCCTCTCTCTCACTGACTGTGGTCCTTAGTTTTCATTGATGTCTGCCCTCCATGTTCCTGGAAGGTCTTTTCCCGCCACCCAGCAGGAAACTGGAAATGGAAGTAGCAGGACATATCCAGTAGCTCCCAAACACTCATGAGCTGTTTGTTAAGCAGTTCTTGCTTAGAGAGTCCAATCAAGCATTCAATAGATTAACAAGTTTTAGACTGGGCCCTAAGTGAGTGGAAGTTATGCTGTCTGCTCAGCACCCTGTCCCACGCACAACTTGGATTAGACAGATCCACATTTATTTATGTCACTCTGCCTGGCACATGGCAGGGTCCCATAGGTGTCCAGTAGCAATTCAAACCCTTCTTACATCTTCCATACAGTCAGACAACATGGGAACTTATCTGGTTGGATGGCTACCATTTCTTAGTTCCGCTCTCTCCCATCTACCCCTTCCTGATACTGATATTCTCACGTTTCCCCTGCTTCCTACTGAGGCATTCAATGGATCACTGAGCTATGGAGTCTGACACCAGTCCAATTCTTTCAGTGTCTGAGTTCTAACTGATCAGCACTGTTATAATGTGAGCCTCTGCAGAAAACAACAACTGGTTGCAACTGGCTCTTGCCAGAGCCTTTTAAAGGTACAGTTCCCCATACCTATTACCCTCGTTTCCTATTCTATCTCTGTACCTTCCCTCCCTCCCCCTTGTCTTAAATTGTCTAATTTCAACTGCCTCCAAATACTGATAGCAACATTCCCTTTAAAGGAAAATATTGTCCCCAAAACATCCTGCTTGCTTTTAGAATAGTGGGAATCTCCTTCCTCCCCCCTTACTATAATTGTGTGATTTCTGTTATGAGCGTAACCCTCTTTTCCTGTATTAAAGTACAGGCCACATTTTCCCAGTCACTGAGAGCCTCTGACATGAGACTGATCAAATTATGACCAAGAAAAGTTTGCCAGTTTTTCTTCAAGTATTCTGGGCCTGGTACTGTCAGGAGAACAAGATCCAAATCCACCTGTCAGGGTGACCCAAGTTTCCCCTTTATGCAGGAGGGCTCTGCTCTCCCAACTTCTGTAGCTTTTCAGGAATTGAAGTGTCTCCCTTCAAAACCCTCAGTTGTTCGTGCTCCTGCCCCTGCCAGCCACCACGCTGTGTCTTTAGCGTTTCTTGTGCAGGCAGGATCAGCCAGTATTATGTAGCTCTCAGCCTCCAGGCAGCCAAAAGAGTCACAGTAAAGCTGTACAGGAAAGAATTTTATTGCTTAAAAAAAGGAACGTTCCTTCTGAGTGCTCCTGACAGTGGCAGGAGCAGGGTGCAGACTAGCTGGAACCAGCAGTTGGGCTGCAGAATAGAAAAGTCCTGTTAGAAGCCAGGAAAATGCAGAAGCCCCATGCAGTATTAGGGCCTATATATTTGTTCAGCGGACCTGGGGCCAGATTTTCACTGGTGCCGAGGAATAACTCCCACTGATTTCAAGTGGAGCTGAGGAGGGCTTGGTAATGGTGAAAAATCAAGCCCCTGGCTTTAATTTGGCACCAGTCTTCCCATTGCCATCACTTCCCTTTTTGTACTTCAGGGCCAAATGTCACTTGGCTTTTGCCACAGTGGACTAAAATGAAGCTCTGGATCGGATTTTTCAGCTATTTCACCCAGCCCATTTTTGATAGATTAGTGTGTGGAATGGCTGCAGAAATGATCAACATTTCATGTTGGGAGAACCATGCCCTCTTTATACAAGTTAGGGTCACCATCACTCATGGCATCCTGTCAGAGGGCCATCAGGGTGCCACCGGCATCAGCTGGTCCTCTGCCACTATAGAGACAAGAATGTTGCCATTGTGAAACAATCTGTTTGGCTCAACAATTCTTCATGCTCTGGAAATAGGCAGAAGGCTGACAGAGACTGTTTCTGGATTCAGAGCATTCTGCAAGGTTCACAGACTCAAACAGCTTACAAGGCTGGCCTTGGAAAAACGTATGCCCCTTCCAATTATTTAACCATAACTGGCTTCTTGTCACTTTACTCAAAGCCATGGTACAGTAGCTTTAGCTGACAACTTCATATTACTCCTAAGTACTATCACATAAGACTTCATGTGATGTCACATAACTCAGTGGAAACAGACACTAAGTTTCTTTAGGTCCTTCTGTAGTGATATTTCTACATGCTAACTGGGGCAGGGAACCAGACTCAGATGAATTATGTGGAATAACCTTGATGCTTCCTAACTGTAGGATCCATTGGTAAAACCCTTCAATGGAATAGCAGTCCAGTGAGATAAGGTGGAGGCATAAGAATACACAACGAGTCAGTTTCAAAAATACAGAACTGCCTTCCTGAGATCACAGACAGCATGAAATAGTGGCAAAGTAGTAATTGTTTCATCCACTAGAAAGGGTGCCTAAATACCTTTGAGGTGCTGACCCTGTGAAATTAAAAAGCATTGGACATTGTGAAGGGTTAAATAGTCATAATTAGGCTTCAGAGTCAAGTGTCAGCTATGTTGTATGTCACTGTTCATGATTTTAGAAGAAACATCTGGCTGCTATGCTTAGCTAGAGTGGCTGGATTTCACAGAAGCTAAAGATGTAATGTAAGATCTATGAAGTCATCTAATTTAGCTCCCTCCTTAATACAGGAATTGTTCCCTGAAGCATATTATGGAGTACTTTTTTGGGGTCTATTTATTAAAAAAAAAAAAAAAAAAAAAAAAAGAGAGGTCCAAAGCACTTAGCACACTGTTAGCACTACCTATCACCAACTAATAACATTGCCCAAACCTCAGCTGTGGGGTTGTCTAGACTGAGAAAGTAAGAGGTGTTTTTAAAATGTGTGCATTAATACATGTTAGCCAATGGGTTTTAAAACTGGCCCTTTTCCTATTCTACATGTGCTCAGTAACTCAAGCAATAGGATTCCCACAACTTCATATATTTCAACAGAAGGAAATTGATTTTTTCTAGCCAAGTTTCTTTTTCTTAATTTCCCCAAGCTCCAGAGAGGTGTAGGGCTGATGTAGGCAGCTTTACAAACTACTCTCCTGCACAGTCCCTCATGTGGGGAGGAAATGTTCAGAGTGGGAAGGAAAGTAGCTAGAGTACCAAAGTACTCGGATTATTCTGGGCTGTGCAACTTATAGGGAACTCTAAAGGCTGCAATAAATTAGAGCAGCTCTCAGGGGACATCACAACCCAACGCAGCCCAGAATTAGGGAGGAGCAAAATCACCTTATTCCCAGCCGTACTTTCCTGAGTTATCTATGCTGCACTTTTTGATAACTGCATCTCAGAATCTGGTCCATTAATCTTAGTTACCTTCCACAACAGTGTTGGAAGAAAGAGAGACCTGACACATCACACAAACTTACTTCTAATGGTGATAAAAACATGGGTGGTATCAATAGGTAACACATCACAATCATCTATGTAATACCACCATCTTTACATCAAGAAGACATCTGTGGTAGTATGACTGAATAAAATGCCCTCCCAAAAAAAACAGAATTTCCATATTTTAGGCAACTGCACTTTACATAGTGAAGTTTGTCCTTATACGGATAATTACTATAAAAGGGGATAAATATTTTGCACTATAATATTCCTTTATATATTAACCAGAAACCCCCAAGATACCTCATAGAGCTTTTACAACCATTTGTTTTGAAGGTGGAGAGAAAAGAGAAAACATAAATTCATATTATAGATTTATCAACAGAAATACTTCTGTCAACACATAACTATCAATGAGTAGGTACAGGGGACTCATTAGAAAATATAAGATCAGAAAACTACCAAAACAAACAAGAGAAAACCCCTACTCATTTTATTCTTTGTCAAAACAAAGAACATTTTCACACACAACAGCAAATATCAGAACAAATGAACTTTCACCTAACCTTGCTGTTCCAACTCCATAGTCTAAGGATACTTCTAGGAGTGTAGTCTTAACAGAGGGAAGGTAGCCTGCTGTAGCAGTTTTTTTAAACCTGAGTCAGATATCCCATCAGGTCATGCTTCTTTAAAGAAACAGTACAACAAACAAAGAAACAAACCTCACAGCATCTCAAAAAACTGGGCATAAATTTTTATGATGGATTTCCCTGAAAAGTGATATTGGTGTTTCTAAATCTATTAATTAACAATTGCCCATGCCCATTCTAGGGCCCAAATTTATAGGGAATTACCCTTTCAAATAACATTAGGCCAAAAGGTTTTCTCCAGAACCATCAGTTCTCATTATTTACTCTTTAAAGCCTCAGATCTCAGTGCTTGTGCAGAGCTCATTGCAGGGTCAGGGCCTAAATGAAATTTCTGATGTGAGTCCTCCTCCACACAACATAAAACTCCAGCTATCTGTCCCTGCATATGACAGAAAAACTGCATTTTGCTTCCTGGAATCTTTTCCAACCAGGAAGGTAAGAGATGACCAGCTATTAAATAAAAAACAAGACTAGAGCAGCATGTTACTCCCAGGAGAGCAGTGACTTAGCTATCCTGTTATCAAGTACAATATATAGAAATAGAATAAAAAACTGGTTAAGGGTGCTATGTGACAACACTGCACGTACCTATCACAACAAACCCAAGTACTTACTTAAAAGCAAGGAAGCTAATAGTTAAAAAAAGTAAAACTTTACCCCAAAGGGAAGAAAAGGCCGAGACACCATGAAGTCTACTACAGACCTTGCTATTGCCAATATATTTAATGTGGAAGGTGATCAGATATTGTGGGGAAGGGAAACACTATGAAGCCTTAATACAGAGAGATAGATAATCAAGGCAATAACTAAACTCAAAATATAAATGAGACACAAAAAGCTTCTGAAAAAGAAATATGATGTAAATAATGACACACTGATCAGTGTCAAATGCAATGAGTGCACAAGCACTCAGAGAGCAGTTCTTTGATAGTTGGGAAAATAAACACTTCTCCTTAATCTTGTATTACTTTTATGTAGCTCTGGAGCAAGGATGGACCCTTCACAATGTCCAGTGCTTTTTAATTCCATAGGAGTTAAGTGCCTAAATATCTTTGAGGAGCTGGGCCATGGTGACTAGCTCTACAGATCACTCTTCAAGTTGTTAATCTTGACAAAAGGAGAGTTTGTAGGCAATTCCATACTGCTAGTAAATCAGAAATCAGTGTTAGTGAATCTGGTCCATTATTTATTTGAAGAACAGTTGTTGTGATGACATGTTTTTGGCAGTTTCTCACTCATTTGCTTTTGCATTTTTAGTGTCTCCTTGTACTTTTTTGTGTTTATAGCTTTCCCAATATTCCTCCTTCTTAGTGTCTTTGCATTTTCAAAATTCCTTTATATTCCTTACATCTCTAATTAGTTTCAGTGGTTTGTTACCCTTATAATTAGTCCAACTATATCATCCCCTTTTCCTTGCACATTTAGATTCCAGGTTTAACTCAGGATCAGAGTGGCAATGATCCTAAATTTTTAGCATTGAATGGCTGTACAGTGGCCTATATGAAATGAGTTGGAGGTTTAAATCCATTTCCTAGTGAACAACGATCAACTTCACAAGAAATAACACTCATGTTGGGAGTCTCAACAGAGAGAATTGAATAGACAGTGGTGTCCGATCCTCCTCTTACTTACACTGATGTAAATCAGGAGTAATTCCATTGAAATCATGTGAGAGATAACAATGGTAAAACTGGTATAAACTGAAAGAAGAATCAGCCTCCACGTGCCCTAAGGTCCTAATCCTTCAATCTGCCACCACAGGGGCAGTCCCCTGTGCCAAGTTGCTGCTTGCAGAATCAGGGCCTTAATTACCCCCCTCACCTCCACCTTAGTGTTGAAACAATGATGTGAGGGAGACAGCACAAGGAACCTTGAATTTCAATTGTAGTAGATAAACAGCATTTCAGTTTCCAGGCCATCAATCAATACCTTTCATGAGCTCTAAAATCACTTAAAAATATGTTAAACAAATACATCCCCCCCCCCGTTGCTTTTCTACACTTGACTTGCTAGCATTACTGAACGTCAACCAGTTTTCTTGAACTCATTTTGCATTCCTTCAATCTGCTCTTTTAAACTAACATTTCAATGTTCCTGCCCTTTCTCCAGAGCCGGTTGTTTGTCACAACAAAAAGAGGGAAAGTCTTAATTTTAGTTTAAAAAAGTAAAAGCCCTGGCACCCAATATTTTAATTTATATTGAGCTGCTTGTCATGGGAAATAATAAGAGAAGTCACATAAATATCCTATACGTCTCATGATCACCAGAGCTGGAGTCAGAAAGCCCAGATTCCCTGCAGGGACTGCTATTGAAGGACATGAGTGGTAACAGGATATGCGGTGTGTTAGGCTGCAAGCAATGCAGGCACATAGAGCAGTTTACAGGGTTTAATAAAGTTGTATTTGCTCAACATAACCTGCATTCAGTATTACTTTTTGTGAATGAAACACTGTAGCTATAATACAAATTGTTTTAAACTATGTGATAATACACTACTAATTTGGAGAGAAGGATAGCTCAGTGGCTTGAGCATTGGCCTACTAACTGCAATGTTGTGAGTTCAATCATTGAGGGGGCCATTTAGGGGTCTGGGGTGCAAAAATCTGTCTGGGGATTGCTTCTACTTTGAGCAGAGGGTTGGACTGCATAGTCCCTTCCAACTCTGATATTCTATGAATAGTTTAAAACCATAACCTCCCTTCCCCCATATTCTGCTATTCTAGGTGTATGGAGCCAAATATGTAAAAATTCATGGTGGAGCCTTGCTCTGTAACAGGCTGGTCACCATGGCAAAACCCCTTATTTTTTTTACAAAAAGTTGAGTTTCTGTGATGGAAATCATGGCTATGACTAACATGCAGCCTGAGGCCTTCTCCATTTTGGGGATTTACCACTGATTTCAAACATCATTTGCAGCCACCAGTGTAGCTGCACCAGCACAGGCTGCTGGTGTAGATAAAGAAAGCTGTGATTTGCACTGGTGGAGTTATCCCTTGCACTCTAAGGGACTGCTCATGAGTAAAGTTAAGCACTTGGATAATTGTTTGCAAGACAGGGCCTTACCCATCAGCATTTCAGACCTGATATTGTGATTGCTAGATCCTCCACTTTCTTCCTTATTGCTTTTTCAAGGCTCAAAACCATTTTGTCACATTATGCTGCTGACAGGATGAAAGTTGATCTTTTTTGTCTTCTATGCCATGTCCAGCTTTTCTCTCTTTTATCCATTTTATTTTCTCCAGTTTCTGTTCTTCTTTCCAACTTTTCTCTCTTGTTTTGTATAATTTTTCCTCCTCTGTTTCAGTTTCATTCTGTTTTATTCCCTGTTCTTATCTTAGGTTTTGCTCCCCTACCAAAGTGCTGTAGTCTTGCTAGACACTGAACTTGCTCTGTCCCTTCTGGTCCCAGAGTCACCTTTTGTACATTTGCTCTGGATTTCTGAAGCTCTAGATCATGGACACATGGATATGTAGATGGCTTTATTTATTTATTGTTTAGTATTTATTATACTTGTAATTGCAGATGGAACCACCATCAATGGGAGCTGCAGGGGCAGTGCCCATGGACGGGGCAGCACGCAGAGCTGCCTGGCCACGCTCCGCGTAGGTGTCAGAGGTGGAACATGCCGCTGCTTCTGGGAGCTGCTTGAGGTAAGAGCTGCCTGATGCTTGCACCCCTGAGCCCCTCCCACGCCCCAGCTCCCAGCCCTGATCCCCCTCCCACCCAACGAACCCCTCGGTCCCAGCCCAGAGCACCCGCCTGCACCCTCAACCCCTCATCCTCAGCACCACCCCAGAGTCCACACCCCCACTTGGAGCCCCCCATCCCACACCTCAATCCCCTGCCCCTGTCCGGGGCCCCCTTCTGCACCCTCATTTCTGGCCCCACCCCAGAGCCTGAACCCCCAGCTGGAGCCCTCACCCCCTACCACACCCCCACCCCCAATTTTGTGAGCATTCATGCCATGCAATTTCCATACCCAGATGTGGTGCTCAGGCCAAAAAGTTTGCCCACCCCTGCTTTAGGGTTCACACAGGGAGGGGTGACACACATACCCCTACCCCCACTCACTCACTGGGAGAGAAGACACACACACACTGCCATACACCTCTCTCACACTGTAGGGGGGTGACCGACCTACCCGACCCTCCCTGCCCAATGCGTTCTACTCTCCATACTGGGCTGGGCCCCCAAAATGGACCCACCTCTCTTAATATCTGGTGCCACGTCTTCCCGATGCAACATGTGGTGGGGGCACACAAGGTAACATGCCCCCTCCCCCTTCCCAAGGTTTCCGCCAGGGTTCACATCAGATTGTGGCCAGCAGCAGCCTTTCAGCACTGTGTAAGAGAGAAGGGACCGGAGCTGCTTCCTGCCGCAGGCGGGGGGCCGAGGGGAGAAGGGATGACCTGGCCCATGTTTTTGCAGAGCTCATCTCTTCTCCCCCCTTCCCCATGTGGCTGGAAGGAGCTTGTCCCTTCCTACCTGCACAGTGTTGAAAGGCAGCTAACACATCCAGGCTGCTGTTGGCCACCCACATAACCCAGCAACGTTCTGTCCCCGAGCTACAGCATAGGCAGGAAGGGGTTCAGCACTAAGGATGCATTGTGCACCAAGACCCAGGAACCTGACTGCAGCGGCTTCAGTGAACTTGTCCAGAGAGGTGGCTCAGCAAGGGAGGGTGCCTGGGGGCTAGAGTAGCCCCGCACTCCTGGGGGCAGGACACAGGTTGGGGGGAAGGGTGGGTGAAAAGGGTGCTAAGCCCCTGCCCCGGGGGCTTCTGTGGAGCCTACAGGTCGGGGCATGAACAGGCTGGAAATTGCTTCCCCCTATACACACACTCCAGAGCTTAGCTGATGGGCAAAGAGGCTTCCTCATGCCAGCACTGTTCAGGGCTTTGGCACATGCAGGGCTTGGCTCCCCCTGGCCAGTGCCTGGGCCAGAGAGTCTTGGGCTTTCCCAGGGCACCGGCCCAGCCAGAGGCAATGGGGGAAGGACGAAGCCTGCCAGCTAAGCTATTGGGGTGAGCTGAGCACTCTGACGTGCCCTGCTGGGGGCGGGGGGTATGAAGGAGCAGCAGGGCTGGAGTCAGATGAAGGGGCAAAGCAGGGAGAGGACTGCAAGAGGGGGAGCATGCACAGGGCCGATGGATGGGCAGAAGAAGTGACATGTAACCAGCAGCTGCCACCTGGCACCTGCCCACACTCATCAGCCCTTGCAGTGTGTAGCCAGTGCTGTCTGGAAACTGGAAACAGTGCACAGCCAGTGCTGGCTGGGACAGGAGCGGGGCCCTGCTGGCTGAGAGCTGGCACGCAGCGAGGGTTGTGCTGATGGACCAGCAGGGAGAAAGGCCGGCCCCATGCGCTGCATCTTTGCCCTGCCACCAGCCTTGCACATCCACCCCCATCTTCGGCCACTGGACACCTCCCCCTCCCCCTGGTGGGCAGGGGCTGGCGAGCAGGGATCTGGACAGCAGCAGGACCCACCACTATGGATGAGGGGGAAACAGAAAATACGGGACAATTTGCCCACAACCACAGAAGGGATAAAGTGGCAGAACAAGGATTAGAATGCAGAAGTCCCTTATCATCAGGCCACTATATTGTGCTGTCTGTCATGATGTTGAGCTGCCCTGTGTTATGGCTGCTCAGCAGAGGAGTTGGCTCAGCTACAGGCTCAGAGGGAATTTGTGACAGCCCCAGTGTCATCAGTAGCAGCCTTACTGTCATTACCCCCAGAGCCACAAATTGGAATGGAATATTCCCCAAAATCAAGATATACCCTGGCTGCTTGCTGGTAGCACTGGGGCGGTCCCAAATATGACCACAGTTTTCACAGACTCAGAGGCCAGCCTTGGGGGGCTCTGAATAACCTGTGAATTTTAGAAGTCAATAACAGATTTTCAACTCTAGTGCTTTACTTTTCAAGACTATCTTTATAAAAAAAAGAGATGGAAATTGACTCAAAAAAAAATAAATCTAAGATTCTTCTTTCCATTTCTAGGTTTCTCAGGTCAGTGGGGAGGCTAACAGCTGCAGGCTGATAAATGTTCTCAGATACTATGGTAACGAGCATCAGCTGGATAGACAGAAAGATGAAGATAGGTCTTTAAAAGTCAGCCCTGTTTCCTCTCTCTTTAGCTATCTGTTTCCCCCAAAGGAGACTCCACTGAAATCATATCAAGGAGTGGGTCAATTGGGCATATAAACCCATCTTTGCTGGGTAGAGCTCCAAACACTCTGGTAACCAGACCTCTAAAATTATTACAGGAATTGTGACTACCAGAATTATACAGGAGAATATAGCTTCTGATGGTAAGAAAATGGGGGATAGTTCTCAGAATCACAAAAGATCAGAAAAGTCACATGTATTATCTCCATAGCTACCAGAACTATTCATCAGCAATTTGGCAGATATCTGTTAGCCATTTTTAATCTTTTCCAGATACACGCCTCAGTGTAAAGATTATTAATAATCATGCAGACTTGCTCTCTGAGCTCTTAAAACAGAAGGATTTCACCTTTATTCAAAAGGAAGAACATGTTATAGCAGTACTTCATTGTACTAGCATGTTGCAGTATGTTGTAAAAGTTTTGAATGAATGGGTGTCAGGACCAGGAGGTGAGTGGTCTGACTTACTGGTCAGAGCCAGGATCAGGAACCAAGCAAGGGGTGAGAGCCAGAATCAGGGCCAGGCTCAGAGAACCAGGGATCAAACAAGAGTCCAGCCCAATCAGAAAGTCTCTTGGCTGCTCAAATAACTTCCTGTTCCTCTTTCTGTCTTAAATAGTATGGTCAGCCAATCAATGGGGCTGGTCATTATCTCCAGCAGTATCCTTGTGGGTGGTGCCTCTGGGAGGGGTCAGAGTTTAGCTAGCCCCTCACTTCCAGTAGTTCTGGGTGAGCTGCTTGGTGGTGGCCAGGGTGTGAGAGTTGTGGGCCTGGATTTGAGATCTGTGGAACCCTTACATCAGACTAGAAATTAGCCCATTGATCTTTTTCACATGGTTTGGAGGGGGTAGCAGGTTTCCCCACATCTTTGTAGAGGCAACCCCTTTGTAATGAAATTTGGAAGACAATATTCCCCTGGTTTCAGGTCTCATTGTGACCTTGGGAGGGAGAGAATTGCTGGCAACCGAACATCTGTTTCAAGAACAATCCTGCCAGGACAAGGTAGGATGGTTCCATGGGGTCAGCCACAATATGCTGGCAAGTGAAAGGGACTGCTATGGTTCCCCAGTTAGAATGTGCTACAGATTGCATCCTATGCCTCAGCTGAATACACAGGGCATGACCCCTGGTTAGTAAGCCACGTTTTTTAGGGCCATGGTATATTGGCTGGCATGGTAGCAACAGTCCCTTGTGGTACTCTCATGAGTGCCAGGTAGAGATCTTGCATTTCTGCTTTCCTGATGGAAGAAGCCCTTTGTGCCTAGTGTACCTTTGAAGCAGAAGTCAGGATCCACCCTATGCTATAGGTTTACACTACCAGCATGATGCCTACTTTTAGAAGACTTCTGCCGCAGTAATGTACATACAGGTAACTATGGGAAAGCCTAAATAAATATTAAGTTACACTTTCCAGCATGGCAATTTCAGAAAAGCTGGATTAGTCATGGATTAATGAATAGTCATTTGTATCACAATGATAAAAACTAAGGCCTACTTCGTTCTATGAATATTCAAGCACAGTGTCTGCTAGCAGCATCACCTTTAGATGGCTGCAGTCATATTTTAAGAGATGTACAGCAATGTCATATCCCCTTTTCAATGGGCTTGATCCTCAGGTGTGCCATCTCTCTTAGATGACACTGACTCCCTGTGATGAGGTCTATCAGGCCTACTCTGCCCCCTGATGGAGGCATCTGCACTCCAAGGAAAATCCACCCAGACCAGATGACCAACAAGACAGGCCTCCGGAACAGTGCCTCTCAACTTTTCCAGACTACTGTACTCATTTCAGGAGTCTGATTTGTCTTGCGTACCCCCATGTTTCACCTCACTTAAAAACTACTTGGTTACAAAATCAGACATTAAAATAGAAAAGTGTCATCACACACTATTACTGAAAAATTGCTTGTTGTGTCATTTTACCATATAATTATAAAAGAAATCAATTTGAATATAAACATTGTACTTACATTTAAGTGTATAATATATAGAACAGTATAAACAAGTCTGTATGCAATTTTAGTTTGTACTGACTTTGCTAGGGCTTTTTATGTAGCCTGTTGTAAAACTAGGCAAATATCTAGATGAGTTGATGTACCCCCTGGAAGAACCACTGCTCCAGAGGCCTAGAAGGGCCAAGAGGAAATAGTGACCTATCAAGAACTAGCAGATCAGTTGAGAAGGTTTGCTTGCATTCGCTTGAAGGCAGAGCTGGCTCAGACTGGGATAGGGGAGGCATGCCTCAGAACCAGGCCTGGCCCTAACTGCTTGTATTTTTAAGAGGTTTTTTTTTCTTTGTTCACATGTGCAGACAGCTGAATCCTGAGCCCTATTTTTGTTTAGAGATTGATGCTAAGCTTACAGCACAGGCCATCATTCCCTGAGCAGGTGGCCAAACGCTGCAAACTAAGGTCTGGTCTACACTACAAAATTAGGTTGATGCAAGGCAGCTTATGTTGACTTAACTGCGTAAGCGTCTACATTACAATATTGCTCCTGCTGATGTAACTTGCTCACTATGCTGACTTAATAACCACCTGCATGAGAGGCATGGCACTTAGTTTGACATAGTTAGGTCAAACAGTGTCAGTGTAGATGCAGCATTATTTATGTCAACTTTAGTGGTCTCCAGAAGGTGTCCCATGATGCCCCACCATGACTGCTCTGGTCACTGTTTAGAACTCTGCTGCCTGGCGGTCAGGTACACAGGAAAACACCCCACCCTTTTAAAGCCCTGGGAATTTTAAGTTCGATTTCCTGTTTGCTTGGCATGGAGAGCTCACCTAGCAATTGCCCAGCTGACCATGCTGGCTCCACACTGCAAATGCGCACCTACATGCAATACACAGGAGGTGGTGGATGTCCTGGATCTGTGGGGAGAAGAGTCTGTGGAGGCACAGCTCCAATCCAGCCGTAGAAACGTCTACATCTAAGAGCAGATTGTTTGGGGTATGGGGGAGCAGGGCTACAGGAGGGACACGTAGCAGTGCCACATGAAAGCCAAGTTGCTGCGGCAGGCATACTAGAAACCAAGGAAGGCAAACAGCCAATCTGGTGCGGAGCAGCAGATATGCTGCCTCTACAAGGAGCTGCATGCCATCCTTGGTGGTTACCTCCCTCAAGGCCCTGTTGATAATTCTGGGGAGCTGGAGTCACAGGCCATCATAGTGAACCCTGAGGATGAGGTTTTAGATGAGGAAAAGGAGGAGGAGAATGAGGGACTGGCAACCGGGGGATCCAGTGGTGCTGTGAGCTAGGACCTCTTTTTGATTCCTGAGCAGTCAAGCCACTCCCAGCAGTCCAGCACGGGTGAGCCTGATGCAGGGATAGGAACCTCTGGTAGGCATGCAGTTTGTTTTGATATTGCAGGGACACATCTGTTCATTTATTCTTTTTTAATCATGCTGCAAGAGGTAGTGAAATAACCAATAGAGGTAGAGTTGTTATCTTCTTCTTAACAGTTAGGCAGAAGGAGCTCTGCAGATTAGTTTGTTTACATGGACCGGGATGGCCTGTGAATCCTCCATAGAGGTCTCAAGAAAGCTTTCCTGGAGGCTGTCTGCAATCCCCTGCCGAAGATTTCTGGGGAAGGCTGCCTTATTTCTTCTGCTGCAGTAGGACACTTTCCCGCGCAACTCTGCAATTACTTCAGCAGGCATGATTGCTGCACACTGACTAGCAACATACAGACCCAGTCTGCAGCTGGACGCGTGCAGGAGCTGTTCCATGTCAGCCTTCGTTACCCTCAGGAGTGAGATACCAGCTAAAGTCACCACTTCCTGTGGACAACGGTGCCAGTATTCAGTTCAATTGCCCTAACCGCATACTCATGTCCGAGAGCTCCCCTCCTTTATTGTCTCAGGTGCCCACCCATACTCCTCTGGGCCATACTCACCATGGCTGGGACTGCCTCTGTGCCTCTGAATCCCAAGCAGATGTGAGAATGTAGTGCTTGTGACTTGCGTGGATCAAGGGGAGTGAATGGACTCACAACAGTACTTCTGTCAAGTGTTTCTTTTGCAGCTGCAAATGTGGCCGTAAGAGTCTCTCTATCCACATCAGCAGAGCAGCTCAGCCAGATAAGGTGGAGAAAGAAGTGGACAAGGGAAGACATGTTCCAGGAGATCCTGCAAGCCTGGTGTTTCAGATACCAAGCAGAGGGCTTAGAGGATGATCCCCAAGGACACAATGGACAGGGATAGTGAGGTCAGGAGAAACAGACAGCAAGAGATGATAGTGCTTCTCAGGGAGTAAACACACATGCTGCAGTCTCTGATTGACCTTCAGGTTCAACAGATCTGTGCTTGCCTTCCCTGCAGCCCATACAGAACTGCATTCCAACACTTACTTACATGACCCCCACTACTGCCATGTGGCGTTTGGGGCTAGTGCATTACCTCTTCTGCTCCACTTGGTGAGAGAGTACAGACAATCACAGATGCACATACACTGACCTGTGAGAAAGTTGGTGTATATGTTTGTGAAAGGGAGATGACTGTTCTTTCCCCTTCAAAGGTTCTTTTCCCTGAATTTTTAAAATTTTGTTCAGTTTTAAATGTGTCTGTTTGCCTGGGTTCAGAATAAAAGTCTATTTATGGAAACTTAATTAATCTTTATTAGTTCACAAGATATGGTGGCTGGGGCTGACATCATTCACAGCTAATAGCAGTAGATGCATTTGCAATGTTATATTACCACACACACAGCACTCGTTACAAGGTTCATACTGGAGTGCAAAAAAACAATGCCAGGCACAGCACACTACAGCAACACACATTACAATGTCTCATTGTTAAAATGGTCCTTCAGTGCCTTCCTGAGCCATATAGTGCCCCCTCCTACCTGTTGACCTCTTCTTATATTTGGCTGCTCAAAATCAGCAGACAGTCATTCCACCTCCACCCCTGCGGAAACCTCTCCCCCTTTGTCACACAGCTATTATGAAGTGCACAGCAGGCAGCTATGACCATGAGGATATTTTTTCCACTGAGGTCTAAACTCATGAGTAGACACTACCAGCAGCCTTTCAAACTCCAAAGGCACATTCATCTGTCATTCTGTACCAGCCTAGCCTGTTGTTGAAGTGCTCGTTGCTGTTGTGGAGGTGGACAGTGAACAGCTTCACAAGCCATGGGAGTAAGGGGTAGCTGGGTCTCCCAAGATCACTACTGGCATTTCAACATGACCAGTGATAATCTTCTGGTCTGGAAAAAAGCCCCTGCTTGCAGCTTTCTGTACAGGCCTGTGTTCTTAAGGATGCATGTGTCATGCACCTTCCCTGACCATCCTGCATTGATGTTAGTGAAGCAACTCCAGTGAGCCACCTGCACTTGCAATACCATAGAAAAGTAGCCCTTTCTGTTGATGTACTTCATGGCATGGAAGTCTGGTGCCAAAATAGGGACATGCATGCCATCTGTCCCCCCCCCCACAGTTAGGGAACCTCATTGCTGCAAAACCATTCATTATTTCCCACGCATTGCCCAGAGCCACAGTCTTTTGTAGCAGGATGTGATTAATAGTCCTGTGCACTTGCATCACAGCAATCCCCACAGTGGATTTCCCAACTCCAAACCGATTCCTGGCTGATCAGTCTGGCATTGCAAGCTTCCACACAGCCATTGTCACTTGCTTCTCTACCATCAGTGCAGCTCTCAATTTGGTGTTTCTGCACTGGTGAGTTGCATTGAGCTACACACACAGTTCCAGGAATGTGGCCTTCCACATCCAAAAGTTCTGCAGCCACTGCTTGTCATCCCATACCTGCATAATGATGTGATCCCATCAGTCAGAACTTTTTCCTCGGGCCCAGAACCAGCACTTCACTGTCTGCAGCTGCTCCATCAATACCAACATTGAATTGTTTCTTTCCATGGTGCACAGCAAGGCAGCCTACAAGAAATCATCATATTCCATCTCACAACTCTGAAAATACTGCAGGATCAGGCATGTTGTGTTCATAACGCTCAACACAATACTGAAGAGCAGTGTAGGATCCATGCTTCTGGCAGAGATGGTAGACATGCAGGTTTTTGGGGCTTTTGACAAGATAATTGGATGCCCATAGAGTGATGGGATGGAGAACACTGCATCATGGGATGTTGAACCAAGGTTCCCAGTCATCCCTGGGCAACTTGTTTGCCCCCATGTGGCATTGAAAACCCTTCCCAAAACACCCTTGCACTAGATGGTGGTGAGTTGTGCAGTGGGATAGTTACCTATGGTGTACTGCTCTCTGCATTGATACAAGTGCTGGTAGTGAGGATGTGCACTGCTGACACAAGGAGCATAGTATGGACATACAAAAGTGATTTAATTACTGCAGCAGCCATATATCAACGTAATTTAGGTCAACTTAATTTTGTAGTGTAGACATGGCCTAAGGCAGAGAGTGGCTGCAATTCCATTTGTGGCACAGAAGGGGGCACTGCAGAGCAGCCCTGCCTGCTACAACTTAGTACCAGAAGTGAAGTTGACTCCCTCTTTTTCTGTAAAGGGGAACCATGGAAGAGCTAATACAACTTCTAGCTCAGCAGCAGGCCCAGGCAGAGGTGCAGTGGCTTTTCCTGGAAGGGCAGCAAGCCACTCAGCAACAGCAGCAGCGGTGCTTGAACTATTGCAGTAGCAACAGCAGCAGCAGTTTCAGGAGGCAATGCTGGAACAGGTCAGTGGCTGCTCCAACTCTGAAGTGACTTTGTCATCCCCAGGTATTGCCCTTTCCAAACTGAGACCCGCTGATGACACTGAGGAGGATCTTATGTTTGAGCAAGTAATCCATGCCACTCCATGGGAGAAGACCATGTGAGTCACGTGAGTAGCCCTCTTTTGACTGGGGAAGCCCAAGTGATCTACCAGGATCTAGATGATGAAGTTGCAAAGAACTATGATGCTCTGAAAGTCGCTGTCTTTGACCAACTAGTGATATTAATTGAGACATACCAGCATCAATTCTGGACAGAACCAGGGGCATGACCCCAGGCTATGGCTCAGTGGCTAAAGGACTGGGTCACTCATAGGTGCCAATTTTGTGGGTGCTCCAGGCTGGAAGCACCCATGTAAAAGATGGTGGGTGATCAGTACCCACTAGCAGCCAGCTCCCCTCCATCCCCAGCACCTCCCATCCACCAAAGTGCCCCACCAATCAGTGTCTCTCTCCCCCCCAATGCCTCCTGCCCACCACAATCAGCTGTTCTTCAGCATGCAGGAGGCTCTGTGGGGGAGGAGCAAGGGTGGGACATGCTCGGGGGAGGGGTCAGAAAGAAGCGGGGTGAGAGTGGAGCAAGGGTGGAAAGAAGCAGGGTGGGGCCTTGGGGGAAGGGGTGGAGTGGGATGGAGCCTGGGGAGGAGCCGGGGGGAGCACCCCCCAGCACATTAGAAAGTTGGCGCCTTTGGGGCCACCCACTTGGTCCTGCCAGCAGCCTACTCTCCAGTTGAGATTCTGGAGTCAGTGGTACTTGAACAGTACCGAGATATTTTGTCAACCACCATTCAAACCTGGGTATGTGAACACAATCTCAGCACACTGACAGTTGCTGTCTAGCTCACTGAGGACTTTATGGTGACAGGACGGTTCAGCCAGAATGAACATCCCAGGTTTGGTGAAACCCAGCCCCAGCCTCCTGAAGAGTCAACCAGAAAAGGTCTAAGAGGGCTACCCTTCCAGTGGACCCAGAAGGTGCCCCAAAACACCACCGAAAGAACCATGAGATGGGAAGTGCACAAAGTCTCTCCCAGAAGCAGGCAAGGAACTGGCCAAGGAGCCTCCCCAATCATTTCTTTCCACTGTGGGAAGCTGGGGCATGTCAGACACTCGCACCTTGTCATGGAGTGTGATTTCACATAATGTGGTTGTGTAGAATGGTAGGGTCTCTGGCCAAACAGATGAAGCTGTTGCTGGGAATGTGTAGCTCCTGTGGTACTTGGGGGCCAAATGATGACAGGACTAATAGGCTCTGGGTGCTCCCAGACCTTGGTCAGGGAGACGTTACTGGATCTGGAAGAGTTGTGAGACAATGACCTAGAGCAAGTGACCGTTGTCCACAGGGACACTCATAGCTACCTTACAGCCTGGGTGCATTTGAGTATAGGGAACCAGGCCAGAACACTTTGTGTTGATGTAACCCCCAGCTTGCCATGGGAAGGGGTAATCGGAAGGTATTGGCAACATTCTCCTCACTACTGCTGCATCACCCAGGGGCAGCCAACCTGAGCCTGAGATGGAGCCAGAATTTACCAATGAACATTGCCAAAGAGCCACAGTAATGTGTCAGCAGCCCCTCATCTGCTACCACCCTCCAACTCTCCAGCGCCTCCCACCCACTGGCAGCCCTGCCAATCAATGCCTCCCACTCCCTCCCCATGCCTCCCACCTGCAGCAATCAGCTGTTTTGCAGTGTGCAGGAGGCGGTGCTGATGGGGACTGGGGAGGAGCGAGGGCATGCCAGGCTCAGGGGAAGAGGCAGGGGCCTTGGGGAAAGAGGTGGAGTGGTGGCAGGACCTGGGGCAGAGCAGGAGGTTGAACCGTGAGCACACCACAGCACATTGGAAAGTTAGCATCTGTAGCTCCAGCCTCGGAGTCAGCACCTATGCAAGGAGCCACACATAACCTCTGAAGAGCCACAGCCTGGCTACCCCTGATCCAGAGAATCCAGATAGTGCTCTAGCCTGATTGTCTGACATCTTTCCATTTGCCATGTCTGAACTTTGTGAAGACTCATCGCGAACCAAAAAGACTTCGAAACAGTGACCATTAGCTGAGAAGGCCAGGTGGCTGACAAGCCAGCTGGCAGCTCAACAAAACCAGCTCAGGACAACCTTTTTCCTGAAATTGACCTTCTGATTTGGCTCAGAAACAATGAGGAGATAACACCCTTGGAGAGACATACACATAAGAATGGCCATGCTGGGTCAGACCAGTGGTCCATCTAACCCAGTATCCTGTCTTATGACAGGTTTCAGAGTAGCAGCCGTGTTAGTCTGTATCCGCAAAAAGAACAGGAGTACTTGTGGCACCTTAGAGACTAACAAATTTATTTCAGTATGAGCTTCCGTGAGCTACAGATCACTTCTTTGGATGCATAGAATGGAACACACAGATGTATGTATAATGTATGTATAAATATCTTTTGTCTGTGTGTTCCATTCTATGCATCCAAAGAAGTGAGCTGTAGCTCACGGAAGCTCATGCTGAAATAAATTTGTTAGTTTCTAAGGTGCCACAAGTACTCCTGTTCTTTTTGTCTTATGACAGTGGCTGGTCCCAGATGCTTCAGAGGGAATGAACAGATGAGGGCAATTCGAGTGATTTGTCCCTTATTGTCCAATCCCAGCTTCTGACAGTCAGAGGTTTAGGGACCCCCCGAGCATGGAATTAGATCCCTGACCATCTTGGCCAGGGCCGGCTCTAGCCATTTCGCCGCCCGAAGCACGGCGGCATGCCGCGGGGGGTGCTCTGCCGCTCGCCGGTCCCGCGGCTCCAGTGGACCTCCCGCAGACGTCCCTGCGGAGGGTCCACTGGTCCTGTGGCTCCGGTAGACCTCCCGTAGGTGTGCTGCGGATGCTCCACCACAGCCGCGGGACCAGCGGACCCTCCGCAGGCACGCCTGCGGGAGGTCCACCGGAGCCGCCTGCCGCCCTCCCGGCAACCGGCAGAGCGCCCCCAGCGGCATGCCGCCCCAAGCATGCACTTGGTGTGCTGGGGCTTGGAGCTGGCCCTGATCTTAGCTAATAGCCATTAATGGACCTATCCTGCATGAACGTATCTAATTCCTTTTTAACCTAGTTATATTTTTGGTCTTCACAACATCCCCTAGCAACAAGTTCCACAGGTTGACTGTTTTTGTGAAGAACTACTTCCTTATGGTTGTTTTAAATCTGCTCCCTATTAATTTATTGAGTGACCCCTAGTTCTTGTGTTATGTGAAGGGATAAATAATACTTCTCTATTCACTTTCTCCACAACAGTCATGATTTTATAGATCTCTATCGTATTCCCCCTTAGTCATCTCTTTTCTAAGATGAACAGTCCCCATTCTTTTAATCTTTCCTTTTATGGAAGCTTTTTCATACCCCTATTATTGTTATCCTTCTCTGTATTTTTTCCAATTTTAATATATCTTCTTTGAGGTGAGGTGAACAGAACTGCATCTAGTACTCAAGGTGTGGGCATATCAGGGATTTATATAATAGCATTATGATATTTTCTGTCTTAATATCTATCCCTTTTCTAATGATCCCTACCATTTTGTTTGCTTTTTTAACTGCTGCTGCACATTGAGCAGATGTGTTCAGAGAACTATCCACAATGACTCCAAGATCTCTTTCTCGAGTGGTAACAACTAATTTAGACCATATTATTTTGTATGTATAGCTGGGATTAAGTTTTTCGATGTGCATTACTTTGCATTTATCAACATTGAATTTCATCTGCCATTTTGTTGCTCAATCACTCAGTTTTGTGAGATTGTTTTGTAGCTCTTTGCAGTCTGCTTGTGACTTACCTATCTTGAGTAGTTTTGTATCATCTGCACATTTTGCCACCTCACTGTTTACCCTTTTCTCCAGATCATTTATGGAAAAGTTGAAAAGCATTTGTCCCAGTACAGATCCTTGGGGGACCCTGAAATTTACCTTTCTCCACTGTGAAAACTAACTATTCCTGTCCTTTGTTTCCTATCTTTTAACCAGTTACTGATCCATGAAAGGAACTTCCCTCTTATCCCAGGACAGTTTACTTTGCTTAACAGCCTTTGGTGTGGGACCTTGTCAAAGGTTTTCTGAAAGTCCAGTACACTATATCAGTGGGATCACCCTTGTCCACATGCTTGTTGATCCCCTCAGAGAATTCTAATGGATTGGTGAGGCATAATTTCCCTTTACAAAAGCTGTGTTGACTCTTCCCCAACATACCATGTGTGACAGCCTCTCCTCATATTCACCATTTTATAAAGTTATGATATATTTTGTACAAAATATGCCTTGTGAGGTATCATTTGCAAAGTTATAATCTGCTGAACATTATTGACCTGGTAAAATATGAGTGGCAACATGGTATGTAAAGTTACAAGACTCTACTGTATAACATTGTTATAACATGCTCCAAGGTTAAGAAAAGCAGACCCAAACCAGTTTTTCAGGGACAAAGACACACTAGCACCTGAACTAGGTGCTAAAGGGCTATCACCTGCTTAAGCAGCCATTTTCCAGCAGGGGGCAGGGATAAACAAAAAATTTACATTCCATCACAGGGATGGTTTAAGCCACACATCCACAAGAGACTGTTTTGTCACCATGACTCAGAAAGGATATTTCTAGCACAAGAAATTGAGTTATAAAAGGGGAGGAAAACACTTGATTTCACTCTCCTCCTTCATCTGTGTTCATGACGTCAACAACTCTTAAAGAACTAAACTTGTGGGTGAGAGAGTCCTGGCTGGGAGGCTTTTCAGCCAGTACAGATTGCTGTGAACATATGGTGAGACAAAATCTTTTTGCTTTTAAGTTCACTTAGTTAAGTTAGGTATTAGCAAATCTTTCACAAAAATATAATAAAACTGTGGTGAGCTCAAGAAAGCTTATTAATAGATTCCTAGGGACCTCCCTGAGGATCTGAGTCCCCAAATTCAAGAGCCAGTAAGCACTGAAAATGTGTCAATAAAAAAAATCTTCCTCCTCTCTTACGCTAGCAAGCAAGGAACTTACTGACCTACTATGACATGGTGTTCTCCATCCAGCCAGGGTGAACACATCTAATGAAACAACAAATCCAAGCCAGCCCAGAAGTAAACCCAGGAACATGAGACTTATGTTCCTGAGCCACTCCACAAACCATGGAACAGGAGGTACAAGCCATGTTAGACCTTGGAATCATTGTGGAGTGCAAGAGCCCCTGGTATTGCCTGGTGGTTCTGGATCCCAAACCTGATGGGGGCCACTCGATTCTTGTGTGGACTTCAAGAGGCTTAATTTGGTATCACAATTTGATGCCTACCCAATGCTATGCATTGATGAACTCATTGGCCATCTTGGGAAGGCTAAACCTATAACCACTGTGGCAAATTGCCGGTATTGTTCTCTGGGTCTCACGCTTTCTCTTCTCTGGGGTAGGTTCAGGGCGATATTGCTTGCCCCTGAACCAGTTCTTAATCATTCCCCTAGTG
>NC_133771.1:146919408-146953741 GCF_003597395.2 Chelonoidis abingdonii
TGTTCTAGTTAATCTAAAGCAAACCTTCCTCCCTTGGCAGGGAATAAGGCCCCCTGCTAACACTCTTATGCTGCCCTCTGGCCTTGCTGTATCACACCACATTTTATTTAACAAAAGGGCACTGGCAAATACCCCTGGACCCAGATTCCAAAGGAAAGACAGCACTAGCTACACATCTTGGGCTTTTTCAATTTACAGCCATGCCCTTTGGATTGCACAGGGCCTCAGCCACATTCCATATACTTATGGATTATGTCCTATGCCACCATAGCCAGTTTGCAGCAAACTATTTGGATGATATTGTATAATTTGGCAGTTGTATCTGCTACACCTGGCCTCTGTGTTGCAATCACTGAAGGAGGCAGGATTCACTGCTAATCCAAAAAAAGGTATGTTTGGGATGCAGGAAATCCAGTGTCTCATAGGGAATTGGCTGGGTTCAACCACTGCAAGATTACACAGGAAGGAAGACCCCAGTTCACACCAAAAAAACAGGTACAGGCTTTCCTGGGTCTAGCCAGTTATTACCAAAATGTTGTGCCTCACTTCATGACACATGCAGCACCATTGACAAACCTCATGAAGGCCAGCGTACCCCAAGCAGTCCAGTGGATAACTGAGTATAACAAGGCCTTTGCCTAATGAAGGATATCTTCAGTCAACAACCTGAGCTATGGTGCTGGGACTTTTGACTCCTGTTTTATATTACAAATGGATGCCTCCACAGTTGGACTGGGAGCATGCTGTCACAAAACTTCCAAAGGTTGGAACAGTCAATACTATACCTAAAATGGTAGCTGCAGCAATGAGAGACCTGGTATTCTATCACTGAGAAAGAGCACTGGCCATCAAACGAGATGAGGGGTGGGAGCATGAGGCTACTACCTGTTAGGGGTGCCTTTAATCTAGTAACAGACTATGCACTCCTTAAATGGTTGCAGATGATGGACATTAACCCTCACATTATTCTGGCTGCCACACTCCCCTCTTCTATTTTCTCTGTATGTGCTTTCTAGGCAAGTTGATCCAAACTGTGCCTTAGCTACATGACCATCCTTCCTCTAAACTATACTTTCAGTTTCTTTGGTTGATTCAGTGCAAACTACCAATGCATCTTTAGAGACTCAGATGAAACAAACACCAATGCCAGCTGATACTTTGGTACCACTGGATCATTTATACAGCAGGCAAAATAAAGTGTTGATTTCATTATATAGTTTAATAACCAGCCACACACAGTTTAACAAACTGCAAACCCTGAACAGCAAGAAAAAAATTAAAATGGCTATCATATACTGTAAACAAAACCATTTTTAGGCATATTAATATAGGCATCCCATCCGTGATAGTAAATCATGATGCACTTAAAATAAAATTGGAAGAAGTGTTTAATCTCTGTGGGTTACCAACCTTTAATCCAAGGTGGATTATTAGATTTGTATTTCAACACTGCAAAAGTTTAACAATCAATTTAAAACGTGTATGTACATTGGTTACTCATTTGCCTCTGCCTGTATAATACACATGATCACAATATTCCTATATATACCTAGTTCTGTAAATATTTGCTTACAGGAGTAATTTTATTCATTCAAGTAGTTCCACTGAAGTCAATAGAACTGCTCATGTGTTTTCAGGACTGAGCACAATTTGATCACCATAAACAGTAGAAATCCATGACAGAACCCCTGACCCACTCTAATTTTGTGGAACTACTGTATAAATTCTCCAGAGATTTTGTTTTTATTTCTATTGTGTTTGGCCCTATTCAAATATTTTCATGGGATACAATTATGAGACACAAAAGGTGACTAATTCATATAGCTTTATTAGGGCATTAAAGTGAACTATTTCTGCTAGGACAATGCTTATAATATGTCTGGAGTGTCCATTAGCAGCAGTTTATTTCATCTCTGGCTCTAAGGCCACTCCTACACTATGGGTGCTACAGCGGCACAACTGTGCTGCAGTAGCTATGCTGCTGTAGTGCCATGGTGTAGATGTTTCCTGTAGGGAGGGAAGTGGTTTTTTCTTAGGTGGAGGAATGCCATCTCTCTGAGTGATAGTAGCTAGGTTGATGGAAGCACTCTTCCATTGACCTAGCTCAGCGGTTATCAAACTGTGCGTCAGGACCCCAAAGTGGGTTGTGACCCCATTTTAATGGGGTCACCAGAGCCAGTGTTAGACTTGCTGGGGCCTTGGGTTGAAGCCGAAGCTTGAGGGCTTTAGCCTTGGGCAGCAGGGCTCGGGCTCTGCCCCCTCTTCTCCCTCCCTGATGGAGTCATGTAATAATGTTTGTTGTCAGAAGGGGGCTGTGGTGCAATGAAGTTTGAGAAATGCTGACCTAGCTGCAGAGGTTAGATTGGAATAGCTCAACACTCGGGAGGGGGAGGGTGAATTTTTCATAGCCCTGAGCACCATTACTATATTGACCTAACTTTTATATGTAGACCAGGATTAAGGCCTCGTCTGCATTATAATAACTATACTGGTAAACCTTTTGTCTAAAGTGACTAACTTTTATTCCAGAAAAGCATATCAATCCATGGAGCTATTCTGGAATAGCTATTGCAGAATAGTTTATTTTTCAGTAGCTGTTCTGGTCAATTTCATCATGTAGGCAAGCCTTAAAATTGTTTGAATATGCAAAAGAATATCAGATAGAATAGTCTACCCCAGTGGTCCCCAACCTTTTTGTCTGGTGGGCGCCAGATGAAGGACCGTGGCGGCGATCGAGCATCTGCCTCCTCTGGATGATGTCGCTTGTCAGTGGCAAGCGGCATCATCCAGAGGTGTCGCCGCCGAATTTCAGCGGCGATGCCTCTGGATGACGCCGCTTGTCGGTGGCAAGTGGCATCATCGAGAGGCATCGCCACCAAATTTTGGTGGCATTTTGGCGGATGCTCAACCACCAGCCAGGACACGTTGGGGACCCTTGGTCTACCCTTTGCATACTTACATAATGCTCTGCCAAATGAAAAGACTGTCAGGACATTGAAAAAGCAAGTTAACTTACTAGTTTTTAATAAGGAGATTCATCCTGAAATGGTTTATAATTTTAACCTTTAAATGGAAGTGGTAAAAATTAGCTTATAAAAACCCAACTGAGATGAATGAGGAAGTTCACACTTCACTAAGGACTTAATCCTGCACCATTCAAGTCAGTGTGAGTTTTTTCATTGATTTTAATGGAAACAAGATTGAGCCCTTGGAGCCTATCTCAAATTCCATTGAAATCCTTTCATTGATTTCAGTAGGCATTGGATCAGACCCTCAAACCCAAATCCTGTACCATTATAGTCAATGGGTCTTACAGATTGAATTCAATGGAACCAGGAATTATCTCTTTGTACTATTGTTTCAGTCTGTCTGCAGAAGCAAAAGAACACTGCTGTATAAAATTATATTCTGGAAAAATATCTTGCAAAAACAGATGGTCTAGCTTTTTTAAAAAAAATAAATGAAAACCTAACTTCTGGGGAAAACAGTAAAATCCATGGGAAGAGCTTAAATTTATGGGTTTTCTTGTGCCCAGATTTGTTGTGTTCCTGATGATCACCAACATAGTGAGTGCAGCGATATATTGATATCTAAGAACATGTTAATAAAAGGCCTAATAAAGAACAAAAAGAATCCCTCTTCCATATGCCATGAGAATGAGTCTCAATAATTGTATGCTACATGAGAGATATTCATGTTATGTAAAAAGTGAGTCTGACTCATTTTTTACTATTTACCCTAAAGTATCTACCCTTGAAAGTGAGATAAGAATTTTCACTGTCATAATCCAGTTAGGGGCACCTCTGATCCCTTTGGTGGTCTCTCTTTAACTGCATGCCCTTCCAGGCTTCAAGCTTTTTTCTCCTTGGTGTGGAAACTTGTGATTTTCCTATCTGCAGACTGTGTGCTGGGATGCAGCCTCCTGTGTACCAACTGTGATTGCTCGGCAGAGCTGGCTGGGTTCAAGCCCTGCAAATCTTCCCTTTGAAAACTGTGACTGGTGTGTGAATACAGTGACTTAAAAGAGTCTTTTAGTGTTTAATCTTAACATTAAGAAGAAAGCATAAGAACAAAGGGTTTAACACAACAAACAGTTTACACATGTATCTTATCTGACTTCCTAAAACTGTCCTGGATAATCCCACCTCTGGGACTGGGGCACAGTCTGCACCCCTGCAGTCTCTGCCTCTCTCCCCCTCATGCTTTAATGGTTGGCTCTTTATTCATCTGTAAGTTCTTCACCTACAGCCCCCAACTAAAACCTCTCCAGCGCATCATCAAGGATCTACAACGTATCCTGAAGGATGATCCCTCACTCTCACTGACGTTGGGAAACAGGCCAGTCCTCGCTTGCAGACAGCCCCGCAACCTGAAGCAAATACTCACCAGCAACTACATCCCACACAACAAAAACACCAACCCAGGAACCAAACCCTGCAACAAACCCCTGTGTCAACTCTGTCCACATATCTATTCAAGGGACACCATCGTAGGACCTAATCACATCAGCCACACCATCAGGGGTTCGTTCACCTGCACATCTACCAATATGATATATGCCATCATGTGCCAGCAATGCCCCTCTTCCATGTACATTGGCCAAATCGGACAGTCTCTACGCAAAAGAATAAATGGACACAAATCTGACATCAGGAATCATAACATTCAAAAACCAGTAGGAGAACACTTCAGACTCTCTGGTCACTCAATAACAGACCTAAAAGTGGCAATTCTTCAACAAGAAAACTTCAAAACCAGACTCCAACGTGAAACTGCAGAACTGGTATTAATTTGTAAACTGGACACCATCAGATTAGGCCTGAATAAAGACTGGGAGTGGTTGGGTCATGACAAAACCTAAACTTATTTTCCCCAATACTAATTTCTCCCTACTATTACTCACACCTTCTTGTCAACTATCTGAAATGGACCACTCTCATTACCACTTTAAAAGTTATCTTTCCTCCTGTGGTATCCTGCTGTTAAGTGAATTGTTTCATTAGACTGACCTCACACTTGGTAAGGCAACTCCCATCCTTTCATGAATTTATACCTGCTCCTGTATTTTCCACTTCATGCATCTGATGAAATGAGTTCTAGCCCACGAAAGCTGATGCCCAAATAAATTTGTTAGTCTCTAAGGTGCCACAATGACTCCTTGTTGTTTTTGTCTTTCCCTGTGTCTCTTAAATTTGGTGACACCAGTTTATGTGTCCCCACCGGGGGGTGAAGGATAGATTTAAAAGCAGTTGGGTTTTTGTGCTTTGTCCTTTAATTATCAGTAAATGGGGTGACTATCAGAAGTGTCTGTTCACTTTCCTTTCCACATGCAGCCTAACTTATGCCTGATTCAATCCCTTGTGTTCATGTAGCAAAGAACAGAATAACAATCAAACAGATGATCATGTAATATTCATCAAATATTACAGCCATCTTCCAAGTCCTTTAAACTCTCATCCCATTATGGTTGCTTAACTGACAACATGAAGTTGATTACTTTGGATATCTGTCTAACTTTTTGTATCTATTTGTATTCTTATATGGCTCCCTTCACTGTAGGATCTGAGTGCCTCCCACATATTAAAAAGCCACATATTCAATAACAGTATATATCATTATCTGTCTCTGTTCCTTCCTTCCAAGTCTGCACAAGTAATATTTTGATTAGTTTATAAGATTTGGTTTTTTGTTTTTTGCTTGTCGAAATTGGATTATGTTGTGTGTCGGCTGTGAGTGTGAAGAAGTTATTGAAGGAAAACTATGCTGAAGGAATGAGCTTTGCGTTTAGTTATGAATCTCTTGTAAAAGTAAGTTCCATTGTCGAAGTCCAGCTCCTGTAAAAGTTTGGTCTGCCTCAGTCATGAGCTTCCTCTGTAGGCTGACAGTTTCATTGTTTTGGTAGAACAGAGATGTTGTAGAAGGTCATAGTCATAGAAGGAGTGGCAATCATTCAGGTAGTTAGGCTTCAATTATTAGTACATGAAACTTGAACTTGACTATATTCAATAGAGCATCAATGCAGAGAGTGGAGGTGTGGTGAAGTGCTCATAACAGCCTATGTTGCTAAGCAGATGGGCTATTGCATTTTGTTCCAGTTGAAGTGTTCTTAAGGGCTTAGTTTCTAGCTATAATGAATTACAATAAACAAGCCTGGAGGTTACTAATACATGGATCGCTATGTCTTAAAGGATGGGGCACAGTCATCTGGATAGTTGCAGGTTGAAGAGGAAGTTTTTGCTGCTATGGCTACTTGGGCATAGAGTTCAAAAGGCCCCCAAGACTGAGGAACCTAAGTAGTGGCTCTTGACAGTGAGAGATGTTAGTGAGGTGGTAAGTTTATTCAAGTGCTTCCCTCTGCCTATTAGTATCATCTCTGTTTTGTCTAGGTCCAGCTTTTGCCAGCTGGGCTGCTTTTATCCAAGTGCTGATTTTGATAGGCATGGAGAAAGTTGGGAGATAATGGTGTTCATGGTTAATGTGAGGGAGCAGGAATGGTGTTCTTTGCATATTGCTGACACTTCAGCCTATGTTGTCTAACCAACTCTCCCAAGGTCTTCAGGTAGATATTGAAGAATACTGGGGAAAGGATTGAGTTTAGTAGGACTCACAGATGAGACATTTGAGGTAGAGGAACATTTACCCATAACTCCTCTCTGGGTTTAGTGTGAAGTGAAGGATCTGAGACACTTCTTTGTGGAAGTGGAAAAGAAGTATCTGGAAATCAATAGGCTCAAGTGCTGCTGAAAGGTTCAGCATGGAGATATATATAGATATAGATATAGATAATTTGTCACTGGGGGGCAGGAAGTTATCCAGCAGGGCTGTTTCTGTACCATACCCTCACCAGAAGCCTAGCTGAGAGGGAACTGGAATTCTGACATCTTACAGGTGGCGCTGTAGTTTTTCTGTTTTTTTTTCTCTCTAGCTTCTAGTTAACTTGCTTAGAAAAAGGAGGTTAGATAATGATTGGTAGTTTGGAAGGCCTCTAGTGTAAAATAATAGTTTCTTTAATGTTGCTTGTATAAAGAATGAAGAAGGTATCTCTGTTTTTTATGAATACCATATGCACCATAGTTTATCTGCTTGGTATTATTCTGAGAGTCTGCATGAAGTTACATCAAAGGAGGCTGTTGGGGGAAACAAACAGGAAACAAAACAATGATAGTGAGAATATCAAGGATCATGAGGAAAATGTTGAGGGATCTATTAGCTGGGAAAAGCCCACCTACCTGGCTTCTGCCAGGCTATCAGGTTTATTTTTCCCAGGCCTTTGCCTAAGATGAAATGGACACTAACCCACTAAAGCCCCTTGTATCAAGAGGAACAAGGAGTTGGTGGGCAGAAGCAGCTGTAGGTGAATCTTTGACAGAGAAACACTGTTAAAATTTTTCATGCACTGTTTGTCTCTCTCGGGCCAGGGGCAGGGATGTCTGGCTTGATTGAAGCTTACCAAAAACATGTAAGGAAAAGAATCAAGTTTAGGTAAGACCCAGACATATAGGCCTTTTGTTTTATTACTTTTCTCTGCTTGCTGTGTACCTTTGGGCCAATAAATAAAAATATTCTTTATTTTGAAGAAGCTATTTTTAAGTCACTTTAATTGGCTGTTAGTAGCAGGGTCCTGGAGAAAAACTGTTTAGAGGTGCCAAACACAGTTGAGCCTTTTGTGTTTCTAAAGTTGGTAAAGAATTTAGTCCAAATGTGGTAGGACTATGTGGTTCCACCCAGAGACAGGGCAAGGTAGTAGCACCTGTCACAAGAGAGCGGCACTTGAGAGGGACTACAAAAAAGATCTAACATGCAGCTCGCCCTGTACCTGTGACAGCTTATTTGGGGGTGAATGGTAAATTCCCTGTAAAAGGAGGTATTGACAGTCTGCTAGTAGAGGTCCTAGATGTTCATTCTTTTACCATCCAGAAATTGCAGGGGTCCGTGTGAATGGAGTAAATCCTCGAAAAGAGGGTGTTCTTGGTAGCCTAAAAAGGTGATCACCAATAAGATGCCATTGATGCTCTTCTGTGTCTTATCCTTCCTTGCATTTGCACAATGAGAATAAAAAAAACCCACCAAGCTTATTTAGCTCTTGATCCTTCCATTTTGGGTTACGACTAAATACAGAGGCCATTTGCGAATGCCTAAAGTAAAGCAGCAATGTGCCATGTGGCTATGGAGCAAGTAAGGGCTTGTTCTGAGAGTCCAGTGGAAAGCAAAGCTTTTCCCACATTTCAAGATTACTATTGTCATACCCTGTTTGGGGAGGGGTAGACATTTCTTCCCATCCTGAATCTGACAACCAGTTAAGCCCTGAGCATATGACCAAACTTTGAAATGGCTAAACCTCTAATCCTATTTACGCTCTGAGATATTATTGGTAACTAAGTAATTGTTCATTTCTGTCCCCTCACCCCCACCCCACCACCCTTGACTCCTAGAAGGTAGATTTTGACAGTGTATCTGGAGACAGAGGATTTCAAATGTTGATTGGCCTTTGAAAATAAAAACTCTTTACTTATGATATTTATTTTTTGAAATTGACTGGTTCCACATATTTTAAATGTATGAAGACAGAGATGGTCTCTCAAAGAGCTGGAACCCAAACTATTGGAGGAGCAATAATTTAAAAAATGAACTGGGTTCTAATTTGGATTGTGAATCATCAACAGAATCATTAAATAGGTGACTTTATATTACAGAGTCAATTCTATCCTCAGTTACATCTGACAAAAGGAAAAAGCAATGAGGTTTCAATAATGTAACTAATGGCAGAATTTGGCCTGTAGACTGTGAATTAAAAGTGATGATGCATGAGCCCAAAAGAACCCAGCTTGACTTTCTGATCCTAGACTGAGTTTGCAGAATTGGCAGCTAGAAACACGTCCATTTACTTGTGAACTGAGCTTTTCTTGGTATGGTGTCACTGAGACAACAAACCTGCCATTTCCATTATACCTATTCTACAGAGTCATTTTTCCACAGCCTATCTGTTCTTTAAGCATTTGAGCCTATTGGCATAAAGGCCCCAACTCAGGACAGCATCTTTGATGTTCTCCTCAGGGCACCCAGAACCAAAAGCCACTGGGCTATCTCTCTGCCTAGCAAGAATTAGCTTTGCTGGGGCTTAAGCTGTGTGTCAGCTCCCTGCCATACCCGTCTGTCTGTCTCACCAGCCAATTCCTTGAGACACCGCCCATCTAAACCTGGCCTTACAGGTAACAATCAGTGAACTCTTCTTCCCAAGTTCCCCATATCTCTCTGTAGTGTCCAGTCCCTCTCACCGGACTCACAAAATTATGTTCACTGACTCCAAAGAGACAATACTCGCACCAGCCTGTTGGTTTAGCTGAGGACTTACCCTTTACTTCAAAGTTACAGAACTGAGATATTCTTAGTTCATAGTAAAACTAAGTTTGTTAATAAAGAGCATAGATTTAAGTGATACTAAGCAAGAGAAAAAGGCAGGATTACAAACAAAACATGTTTTCTAGTGTCCAAGACCCACTTTATCAAGCCACAGTCTTTGCCTAAACAGCTTTCTCACTTACTTCAAGTTACCAGCATCTCTAGCCCTTCTGTCAGGAGGATCCAGCATTCTGAGAACTAGAGGGTGCTGTCTTCTTTATCCTCTAAGGCCTTGGCTACACTTGCAAGTTGCAGCACTGGTGAGGGGGTTACAGTGCTGCAACTTACCAGGTGTCCACACTTACAAAGCTCAGCCAGCGCTGCAACTCCCTGTCTGCAGCGCTGGCTGTACTCCTGGTCTGCTATGGGTGTAGCGAATCCAGCACTGGTGATGCAGTGCTGGTCATCAGGTGTGGACACTCACCAGCGCTGTAATTGGCCTCCAGGGTATTAGGAGGTATCCCAGCATACCTTTTCAGCCTCTTCTAGGTCATCGCTTCGCATCCACTGGCCCTGGGCTCAGGTGACCCGCCCTTTAATGCCTGGGAATTTTACAAATCCTCTCCTGTTGCTCAGCGAGGGGGGTGGTGCAATCAATCATCATCGATGACCTGCCTCCCTGCCCAACGAGCCCAGCATGGAGCACTGCCGAGCTGCAGGATCTCATCCGTGTTTGGGGTGGAAGCTGTGCAGGCACAGCTGCGCTCCAGCCGTAGAACTTGAATCTCGCCAGATTCACAGTCAATGCTACAGGGGTATGACGCGACGCGGTGCAGTGCAGGTTAGGTTAAAGGAGCTGCGGAGTGCCTACTGCAAAGCCCGTGAGGGGAACCGCCGCTCAGGTGCTGCCCACGACTGCCGTTTTTCAAGGAGAGCTGATGTGTATATGGATGTAACCCCCTGCCAATCCGAGGATCACGCGGCAGTTCAGAGCTGGAGGGAGGGGGAGGGTGAAGAGGAACCCGAGAGGGGGCTACTGAGGGTTTGGAGACTCCCAGGGGTCATGCAGCCAGGGCTATTTTCCAGCCAGGAAGAGTAGCCAGTCGCAAGCCGCTTGGGACTTCGTTAGTGAGGACCGGCAGAGGGCTGTTCCCGGTAAGAAGCTTTATTATAAGTGGAAATGTTTTGGGAGAGGGGGCTTGGCTGCCTGCCGCATGCCTAGATGTGGAATAGCTGCTCTTTGCTTTCCACAAGTCACAGAACCACCCCTGGCTTCCAGGTGAAGCACCCCCACCCTCCCCTTCCAGGTGAGCCGCGTGTGCAGATGGCTCTGGCGTACCTGCGGTGGCAGATGTGGGTTTAGGGTTCAGTGTTTTTCCTGTAGCTGCTTTCTGCTTTCAGCAGTCACAGAAACCCCATGGCTTCCAGAGTGAAGCAACCCCCCCACCCCCGACTTCCCAGGTGAGCCCGTGCAGCCCCCCCCTCCCTGTGAGCCCGCGTGTGGGGAAACTCACCATGTCTCTCTGGAGCTGCGTTCTCTATGTGCTATCCGGCAATGTGTCCTGATGCTACAAATAGTCTTAAAAACAATACATCCTCTGTACTAAGACTTATTCTCTGTGTTTTTTTTTACAGTGACCTTGGATACTTGCTCCATCGCCCAGCTTCTGAAAACTATGAAACTTAAGGAAAACCAGGAAGAGTAGGAGGAGATGGTGAAAGCAGTTTGAATTTGTATTCCACAGATAATAAAAGTTGCAAGGACTGGAGGAAAAGGAAAGTAGGAAAAAGGAAGAGGCGCCAAGAAAAGGAGAAGGCTGCCAAGAGAAAGGAAATGGCTACAGAGAAGCACAGATCGGCTTGCAGCATCATGGAACGCACACAGACCTCATGCAGTCAATGCTAGCCATGCAGCAGAGCACTACCGTGCCTTCCTCACTCCTCCAAGTTCAACCCATTGTGCCCCATTGTTTTCTCAAACACCCTTCTCCAGCATCCTGGTTCTTACCACTACCAGCTGCCCCAACACCCATACGTTCACCTAACAGCCCTATAACTATGGCCTTACCCTATGCACTCACCCCCATCTGCAGCATATTAATCCTGAAGCGCAGCAGGCATTGCACAACACTCAAGGAAGGACATATTCAACTCTGACTTTTGCTCATCACCCTACCCCCTGCTGATTTATGTACTGTTTTTTAATAAAGGATTTCTGTCTTTTAAACAGTTTTTATTATTACAGAAATTACATAAAGTACCACAAGTGAAAAATAGGCACTGCAAATCTTGCAACCACTGCACTTAACTGCTGTGGAAGGCACCCACATTACTGTTGGCTTTCAGCCTCAAATTGCTCTTTAAGGCATCCTTCCGATTAATGTACTCGGATGTCAGTGGGGTGGCCCAGAATAGGAATATGCGTCCCATCTATTGCCTCCACAGTTAGGGAACCCATTTGTGCAAGCCATCCACAATGTCCTGCACATTCCCCAGTCACGGTTCTCTTAGCAGGATGCGATTAGTGGCCCTACAAACTTGCATCACCACATTTCCAACGGTCGACTTTCCCACTCCAACGGTTTGCGACCAATCGGTAGCTGGTCTGGGTTGCCAGCTTCCAGACGGCAATAGCCACCCGCTTCTCCAGTGACAGGGCAGCTCTCAGTCTCGTGTCCTTGCACTGCAGGGTTGGGCGAGCTCAGCACACAGTCCATGAAAGTGGTTTTCTCCTTCCTAAAGTTCTGCAGCCACTGCTCGTCTCCCAGACTTGCTGATGATGTGTCCCACATTCCGTGCTTGTTTCCCGAGCCCAAAGTGCATTCCACGGTGCTGGCATGTCCGTTACTGCCACAGCATTAGTGTCAGGTGCGTCGGCCGAATCTATTTCATCATTGAGCTCTCCTCACTGTCACTTTGGAGCTTAGGAATAGCTCGACTGCCAGACGTGATGTGCTGCACATTCATCGCAAGTCCTCAGCAGCTGGGCTCCATTCTACTGAAATCACGTGGCAGACTCACAGTGGCACCAACGGCTCAAGAGGATGCAGACGGGTGTTGGAACAGAAGCGGAATGACCTGCACCCTTTCGTCCCCTCCACAACCCACTGCGCCAAAATGGGACGAGTGCTCTGTGGGATAGCTGCCCACAATGCACCACTCACAACAGCGCTGCAAATGCTGCAAGTGTGGACACACTGCAGCGCTGGTCGCTGTCAGTGTGGACACACTGCAGCGCTGGCCCTACTCAGCTGTACGACCACAGCTGTAACTACCAGCGCTGCAAAAATGTAAGTGTATCCATGGCCTAAAAGTAATGGATAACTAAAATATCTTTTTGATCCCCTTATTTTTGCCAGAGTCCATTGCCTTTGTCTTAAGAGCTAGGAAAACCTCCTGCGGGTTCAGACTCTAGTATGTCCCTCAGTGTACTCACCAAGTTGTTACCTCTGCTGCTTGTTAACTTGTTGCTTTGCTTGCCTTATATATAAAAATGTACTTTCATTGGGTCAAGGTTTATATGCCATAGACAGACAGGTAAATCCATATTCCTTCACCCAAGACAGGCTTATTTATCAACTCTTTCCACAACATATTTCAGCAACATATTTCCAGCACACATACATAACTCTTTATACACAACCCATAAACACACCAAGCAAGGATATTCTTGACCAGCGTGTCACCAGTTCTTATACCCTATAAGACACTGTTTGACTAAATATTCTGACAACAGTGTGTTGAATGTGCCCTTTGCCACCTGGCATAAAGGGATTGTCAGGGTTACAGCATTCCAGGGCAGGACATAAGAATGTGCTTAAGGCCTATAGGGCTTAAGCACATGCTTAAATATTTCCCAAAATGGAACCCAGAGTAGGCAAAGACCATTTGCTAAGTTTAGTGGCTCCTTTCAATGCTTTCCTAGAATTTGTATATTAATATGAAGGTAAAGTATCTATACTCGTAGCATTACTAGAGGGGATTCACCATGACCACGTACAATTGTACAGATTTGTCTTGTTTATAATAATGATTTTAATGCAGGCACTCTATCAGACCATTATTGGTCTTTGCTGCAATTGAACAGTGTGTTCCCACCTTTCATGTTACTGCTAACCAGAATTCCTAAATCCATTTCATAGTTAGTAATTTTCAATATTTTATCCAGCAATGTATAGGTTGCCTTATTTTTAGATGCAGAATAAATACATTTGTTCATGTTAAAATTAACCATCCATTTCATAGATCCTAAAGCTTTAGGTCAATTAGGGAATAACTTTATTTCCAATTTTTATGCTATGAACAGCTTTCACCATACTGTGGCCACACCCTAATTAATGGAGGAGGAGACAGGAAAGAGCATGGAGAAGGGTGCCAGAAATTCAGTGACTGAACTAAGCCAATAGTAGTTATACTTGTGTTAATTTCTCCTGCTGAGATATTCCCTGTTGGTGCTGGTTATTCTGAAGGGTAGCAATGAAGCTCTCATTATAGTCTGAAACAGCATAGTAGGGTGGCTTTTCTGGGTGTTTTTAATATACACATTACTATGTATTTATGTTATAGAAGGCAAGGTCAAAGAAATGTACTTTGCACTTGGAGTAGAAGGTGATGAGGTTTGTGATGGTCCTTAGTTCCTCAGGGAGATCATTCCACCATATTCTTGGACCGGCCCCTGCAAAAGTTCTGTCTCCCACATAGATGAGTTTTAGCCTTGTTATGGAGCACTCCATTGTACCAGAGGACATGATCTTCATCTTGGACCTTTTAGACCGTATTTTAGAAATCCTGGACCCAGGCCATAGAGCACTTTATCAAGTTCAAGGTCTCAGCCCTTTTCAGTCTACTGGAAGCCAGTGTAGAGTCCAGAAGACAGGTTTGATGTGCTTACAGTAGCCTGTATTGCTGAGAAGAACCTCTGCAGCATTCTGTACTACTTGGAATATCCTAAGTGCTGAGGGCTTCATGCGCAGATATATTAAATTGTTTTAGTCCAGTTGAAAGATGACAAAGGCATGAATAACTAAGGGCAGATCATTGTCCATTAGGATGAGACAGACTCTCTTAGCCAAAAGTTACAGAAAAAGCTACTTATGGAGGTTGCCATGTGGGAGCTTAGCATCAGTGAGGAATCCACAAGGCCATAGAAGGTATGTCTGCACTTCAATAAAATACCTGCAGCACAGCTGTGGCTGGCCTGGGTCAACTGGCTTGGACTGCAGTGCTATACAATTGCAGTGTAGATGTTCAGGCTTGGGCAGGAGCCCAGCTTTTGGGACCCTCCCCCCTTGCAGGGTCTCAGAACTCAGTTCCTAGCACAAACATTTCCACTGCAATTTTATAACCCCACAGCTGGAGCCCCGTGAGCTCAAGTCAGCTGATCTGAGCCAACCACGGTCTTATATGGCAGCGTGTCTGTCCTTCAGACTACTACATACCATTGGGAAGATATCTACTTAACATTTTGTTCAGCATTCAAAATACAGTACTAGAATCTGTATGGAAAGTACTGCCCAGAGAATGTGCAATAGGGCCCTGAAATGTGGAGACCTCACAGAGAGCTGTTTGTGATGCAATCTCTTGGGCACAAATGGTTAGAGTTAAGAGTATAACGTCAAACTTCAGTGGATTCAGTTCTTATATCAACAATGTAAGCTTCTTCCATTGCTTTCTCTGCCATTATTTCCTTAAGAATTTGAAACTATTTTTTCCTTAAAAAAGCTTTAAAGGGTACGTTCTTTTCAGAACTCTTAAAATGTTGTGTATAGCAGCTGACATTCCAAGCTGTTCAATTAGTTGCTCCGGGTTTCCTTTAGCATTTGTCCGTGCCAAAACATGATTAGTAATTTCAACCCACTCATACTCTTGAGTGAGATGTTTGTGCATTAAGTTAAAAGGGACATAGTCACATAGTTTAGGTCCCAACACTTGATTATCACTATAATTGTTACAGTTTTTCTACATGTCATTTTTCAAGGCATATTGCCAGGAAACTAAAGAAAAAAAATCACTATTTTAAGACACATCCAGCACTGTGTTCTGCTCTTGTAGTCAGCTGAGAGATTGAAGCCTTGAACATTCAGGAGAAAAACAGGTGCTGACTTTAGGTCACAAGTTACTTGTAAGCAGAAGGAAACTCTAGACTGGAACAGGAAACACACTCAAAAGAAATTTCAGTTTTACCATACCTTTCACCCAAGCAGCTGAGAGTCCATTCACAGTATGGGACTAAATGCTGTTGCTGTGCTAAATAGTAAGTGAAAAAAGACTCTGCAGCCACATTAAAGGAAGCAGAGCTAATGCTTGTGGAAAGAAGGGATCTTTTAGCTCTTCAGTGTAATGCTCTCCTGAATGAGCTATTCTGGCCATTAGTGAAGTCTTCTCTTGGGCATTGCACATTGGAATGTTAATATAGTTGGAACATGAAGGGAAGTCAGGTTTTTCTCTTGCTTGCTTAATTTGCTTTTACATATTCTTGCAGCCCTTATGTTTGTGAGAAACGAAAACAAGCCTGCAAGAAAGAGCTGACCTCAAAGGCCTAGTCTGCTGAGGAGGCCATGGCACAAGCCTCTGGGGAAACTTACTAGGATGATATCAAGGCACATGTCTGAGTGAAGTCATTGCCTCACCTCCTTATTCTTGCAAGCACTTATTCAAGGTTATAGGCTACTGTGAGAAACAGAAGATCCTTGATGAGAAGCATA
Source organism: Chelonoidis abingdonii (assembly GCF_003597395.2). NCBI lineage: Eukaryota > Metazoa > Chordata > Testudines > Testudinidae > Chelonoidis > Chelonoidis abingdonii. The sequence continues at coordinate 146,935,452 of NC_133771.1, forward strand.
ATGTTTCTGCCCAGTTTCAAACCAGGGATTTCACATTCTAGGGGAGTGGGTTGGATACAAAAAAAAATCTAAATAAAAGAGTAGAATAAGATTTTTAAAAGGCATGTGTTAGGTGATGAGTGAGGAACCTCCAGCCCAGATCTGGCCCGCTGCTTCATTTCATCTGGCCCACAGCAAGTCTCTGTGCCGTGGTCCAAAAGCCCCAAGTCTGAGCACCCGCTTCCCCCCACACATACCACCACCACCACCAGGTTGGAGCTGCAAGCACCAGCATGTCCCTGTGGCCCCTCGACAGAGGAGCAATCAGGGAAGGTCCGCATGCTGCCCCCACCCACAGCACCAGCTCCGCAGCTCCCATTGGCCAGGAACCAAGGCCAATGGGAGCTGCAGGGTGGCGCCGGGGCAGGGGTAGCACACACCGCACAGAACTGCCTGGCCCCTCCACCTATGGGCCGGACATGCCAGCCACTTCCAGGAGCAGCACAGAGCCAGGGAGCCTGCCTTAGCCCAGCTGTGCCACTGACCAGGAGCTGCCTGAGGTAAGCACTGGGTAAGAGCCTGCACCCCAAACACCTTCCCACACCTCAACTCCTTTCTGGAGCCTACACCCCAAACCCCTGCCACAGCCCTAAGCCTGCTCCCACGCTTCAAACCCCTTGTCCCCAGTCCAAAGCCCACTCCATACCCCAAACCCCTTATCACCAGCCCCACTCCAGAGCCTGCACCCCCAGCCAGAGCCCTCAGCCCCTCCTGAACCCCAGCCCAGAGCCCACTCCCCACCTCCCTCATTTCTGGCCCCACCCCAGAGCCTAGGGAAAGCTCTGAGCCACCACACCCTCCCCCCCCACAGGGCTGGAGCTGCAAGCAGCTGCTTGCCCCACTGCAGAGGAAGCCCCGAGCCTCCATGCCCCCCTGCCCCCAAAGACTGTATGTGACCCCCCAACTAATTTTTTATATGGGTCAATGGCCTGGATAGAAATTTCCCCACCCCTGTGCTAGGTGAATGTGATAAACACTCTGTGACAGATACTGTGCTGAATTCAGAGGCTCCAATGAGTTTTTTATTAAATTAGGCAGCCAGAAGAAATCAAAATGCCAATGCCAGGGAAAGAGGAGTAATAGAAAAAAAATGAAATTGCAGAGCTGGGAATGGGGAAAGGAGGCAATGGGAAAGACCCTGTGTTAGTTTTGAATAATGATTTCTCACCATTCCTTAGTTTCAAGCATAACTGCTTGCAATGGGGTGCACTCACCTCTCACAAGCTCCACCTGGTCAAGTATGTGCAGGCTCTTTCTCTCCCTGTAGCCCTCCTTGGGCTTAGGTCCTTCATTAGTCCCATAGTCTATCACTGGTCTCAACACCATACTTCCTGGCCCTCTCTGGGTGTTTCAGGCCCCAGCTCTCCTGCTGAGATGCTAAAAGTTTTAGTTCCCCTTCTGGGGTGCCTCAAAGTCCAGGCCACTTCCCCCAGTGAGTAATAGGGTGAAGGAGACCCAGGCCAGGGACCCTGTAGATAGCAGCCATCCATCATGTTCCTTCATCTAAGCCACACCACCACTCTAATTTCCTGGACCACTTCCTCATGGCCCCACATCGTCTTCACCCATATCTCAGGGCCTTGCCCTAATGGAGTTTGAGCAACCAGCACAGAACTCCTTCTCAGGGTACGTCTATACTACCCACCAGATCGGCGGGTAGTGTTCGATGTATCGAGAATCGATTTATCGTGTCTGGACGTGATAAATTGATCCGCTAATCGACACCCATACTCCACCTCAGCAGGAGGAGTAAGCACAGTCAACGGGAGCGCCGTGGAAATTGACTCGCCGCTGTGAGGACGGCCAGGTAAGTCGAACTAAGATACTTCGATTCAGCTATGCAAATAACATAGCTGAAGTTGCATATCTTAGTTCAAACACTCCCCCACCCCCACCCCAGGCCTCACTCTCCCTGGCTTCTGGCAGCACTGCCCTGTCCAAGGTCCTGCAATTTTCTCAGCCAGCCATACACACCGTCCATGCTCCTCCAGCTCTAGCAAGGAACTGATTTCACGCTGGCCCTGCAGCTTGTCTAAGGGTACTTCTACACTATGGGATTATTCCGATTTTACATAAACAGGTTTTATAAAACAGATTGTGTAAAGTCGAGTGCATGTGGCCACACTAAGCACATTAATTCGGCGGTGTGCGTCCATGGTCCGAGGCTAGCATTGATTTCCAGAGCGTTGCACTGTGGGTAGCTATCCCATAGTGTTGTGGAAAAGACCACCACTCTCTTGAATTTGAATCAGATAGTCTGAGGCCACCTTTATTGTTATAACAAAAATACAGGTGTACACAGGGAGAGACAGCATGGTCTTGGGGGCAGGGATAGTGAGTGGTTTGAGCATCAGCCTGCTAAACCCAGGGTTGTGAGTTCAATCCCTGAGGGGATCATTTGGGGATTGGTCCTGCTTTGAGGAGAGGGTTGGACTAGATGATCTCCTGAGGTCCCTTCCAACCCTAATAATCTATGATTCACTATGTTAAAAGATAGGCTGCTCTGTCCCTCACCAAGCTTATAAAGGTTAAAACCACAAAACGTCATATTGATTACACAAGTTATTTGCCTTTTTTGGCAATTAATATTGCAAATCAGCAGGTTATTTACTGTAAGTTCAGTTTGGGGTATTTCCAGTTACAGACTGTCTTATGACCCCTTGGTACATATTGCAAAAATCATTAAAATATTGCTTATTAGCAAGGTAGTCAAACATATTTCACGTGTTCTGGCAGTGATTAAGCTGGTTCTTTGATAACCCCATCTTGCATTTATCATAAGCAAGCATTTAAGTGACAGTCTGTTCCCCCCCTCCAGCCAAGTTCCTCTTTTGTTGGTGCTTTATACTTTATTTCTTCATACCTAGTTTTTATTACATCCCAGTTTTTTATGCTTTAGTGCTTAATATGCTGATAATCGTATGCACAGTCCTCAGTATCCAACAAACAAAATGTCTTATTTAACACCTGGCCTGCTAGAGACTGAAGTCCAAACACAGGGCCTGCAAAAACAATTACAAAGCTTATCTAACTATGAAATAATGGCAAAGCTATATCTAACAAGCCGGGGGGGTGGGGGTATCCCTTGTTCCCTCCTAGTTCCTCTTTTGTCAGAGTTCCATACCTGTTTCTTCATATCTAGTTTCCTCCCCACCCAGTGCCTGGTACACTGATAAACAAGTTTATTTGAGAAATAAAACCATGGCTTTTATTTTACATTATTTAACTTGCATTAATTTTTGCTAAAGCCTAAGGCCTGGATATATAGGCTTGTAAGACCATAAAGCTAAAAGCATTTAATTGTTACATATTATATGTTAAAATTATAGAGGCTCATATCAATGTCAGGGCTCTGCAGCAGGGACTGACTCAATTGCTATTTAATCAGGGTCCCACTGCAGTATCCGTGTCAGTGACAGCAAACTCTAAAGGCAGTGATGGCTAAACAAGGCTCTGTATGGATAGTTGCAAAGCTTCATCTAACAAGAAGGGGGGGGGGTCATGGTCCCTCACACGTAGCTATCCCATAGTTCCACAGTCTTCCCCGCCCCTTGGAATTCTGGGTTGAGAGCCCAGTGCCTGATGGGGCAAAAATCATTGTCGCGGTGGTTCTGGGTACAGCCTCACCCCTCCCTTCATGAAAGCAGCAAACAACCATTTTGCGCCTTTTTTCCTGGGTGAACTGTGCAAACGCCATAGCACAGGAAGCATGGATCCTGCTCAGATCAATACCACAATCGTGGATGTTGTAACACCTCGCACCATTCTCATACAGTCTATGCTGAACTGGACCTGCAAAGCCAGGTGAGGAGGAGCGGCGGCTACGGCAGAGCGGCGACGAGAGTGATGAGGACATGGACACAGAATTATCTCAAACACAGGCCCCTGTGCTTTGGAGATCCTGCTGGTAATGGGCAGGTTCTAGCCATTGAACGCCGATTTTGGGCCTGGGAAACAAGCACAGACTGGTGGGACCGCATAGTTTTTGCAGGTGTGGGACAATTCCCAGTGGCTGCGAAACTTTCGCATGCGTAAGGCACTTTCATGGAACTTTGTGACTTGCTTTCCCCTGCCCTGAAATGCCATAATACCAAGATGAGAGCAGCCTTCACAGTGGAGAAGCGAGTGGCAATAGCCCTCTGGAAGCTTGCAACGCCAGACAGCTACCGGTCAGTCGGGAATCAATTTGGAGTGGGAAAATCTACTGTGGGGGCTGCTTGTGATGCAAGTAGCCAAAGCAACATTTAAGCTGCTGCTACGAAAGGTTGTGACTCTGGGAAATGTGCAGGTCATAGGAGATGGCTTTGCTGCAATGGGATTCCCTAACTGTGGGGGGCAATAGATGGAACCTATATTTCTATCTTGGCCCTGGAGCACCAGGGCACCCAGTACATAAACTCAAGGGTACTTTTCAGTGGTGCTGCAAGCACTGGTGGATCACAAGGGACGTTTCACCAACATCCACGTGGGATGGCCAGGAAGGGTTCATGACGCTTGTGTCTTCAGAAGCACTGCTCTTGTTTAAACGGCTGCAGCAAGGGAATTACTTCCCAGACCAGAAAATAACAGTTGGGGATGTTGAAATTCCTGTCGTTATCCTGGGTAACCCAGCCTACCCTTGATGCCATGGCTCATGAAGCCATACACAGGCAGCTGGACAGTGGTCAGGAGCTGTTCAACTACAGGCTGAACAAGTGCAGGATGGTGGTAGAATGTGCATTTGGCCGTTTAAAGGCGCGCTGGCGCACATTACTCACTTGCTCAGACCTCAACCAAACCAATGTCCCCTTGTTATTGCTGCTTGCTGTGTGCTCACAATCTCTGTGAGAGTAAGGGGGAGACCTTTATGGTGGTGGGAGGCTGAGGCAAATCACCTGGCCGCTGATTACACGCAGCCAGACACAAGGGCGATTAGAAGAGACACCACGAAGCGGTGCGCATCAGAGAAGCTTTGAAACGAGTTTCATCACGGGCCAGGGTATGGTGTGACTGCTGTGTTTGTTTCCCCTTCATGAACCCCCCCCCCTTATTGACTCCTTCCCTGTAAGCAACCCACCCTCCCTCTTCGATTACAGCTTGCTTAAGGAAATAAAGTCACTATCGTTTAAAAATCATGTATTCTTTATAAAAATCATTCCCTGTAAGCCACCCACACCTCCCCCTTCGATTACAGCTTGCTTAAGGAAATGAAGTCACTATCATTTAAAAATCATGTATTCATATAAAAAGAATTAGAAAAAGAGGCAGAGAACTAAAGGTATCCCAGGTGTGGTTTGGGAGGAGGATAGGAGGGAAGGAAAAGGCCATTAAACACATTTCAATGTAATGACAGCCTTTTGGTTGGACTGTCCATGGGGTGGATGTGGCGGGTGCACGAAGCCTTCCCCACGCGCGTCTTACGTGTGGGTGAGGAAGATATGGAACATAGTGAGTGGTGAGGGTGGTTACACAGGGGCTGCAGCGGCACTCTGTGACCCGCTGCTCTTCCTGAAGATCCACCAGACGTCGAGGATATCAGTTTGATCACGAGCAGCTCCAGCGTTGCATCCACCACCGCTGATCTTCCTGCCTACACTCTGATCTTCCTGCTGCCACCTCTCATCTCGGCGTCTCTCTTATCCTCATGTTCGTCCCTCCTATCCTCACGTTGGTCCTCCTGTCCTCACGTTCACTGGCATCTTTCCTGTACTTTGCTACCACGTCCTTCCACTCATTCAGGTGAGCTCTTTCATTGCGGGTTACTTCCATCATTTCCGAGAACATTTCGTCTCCCATCTTCTTTTTCTCCGCCTTATCTGAGATAGCCTTCAGTATGGAGTAGGGAGACTTGAAAAATGTGCAGCTGCAGGAGGGGAGAAAAAAGGGAGAGAAGTATTTAAAAAGATACATTTTACAGAACAATGGTTATACTCTTTCACAGTGAACAACACTATTCACCTTACACACCACATGTGATTTCACTACAAGGTCGCATTTGCATCTTATATGAGTGCCTGCGGCTCTGTGTTACAGATCTCACAGACGCAGGTCCGGACATCAGAATTCAGCTTGTATGCGCCATGGTAACCATTGTCTTTCGGTTTCTCCAGCCTTCCTCTGATGCTCTTTCCTGTTAACATGCAGCAGCAGAAGCCAACCCCCGCCCAGTCCAATTCTCTAGGACGATTGCTTTACCCCTCCCCCCACTGCATGGCTGGTATCATGGCAGATCACTGCTAATCACCCCCCTTGCTCCCCCACCGCGTGGCTGGTAGCTGGGAAGATTCCTGCTAGCCAACGCAAAAAAACTCAGCGCTATCCTTCCTCCCCTCCCCTGCTGGCTACGTGCAAGGAAGGATTTCTTTTAAGCAACAGCCCAGTAGGAAAATGGCCATCTCTTTTCCTTAAATAAATTCCTGAATTTCAAAACCAGGTTACCATGAACAATATCACTCTGCTGAGGATAAACACAGCGAGATAAAGAACGGATGTTCTTTGAATGCCAGCAATCACTGGCACCATACACAGCTATGCTTTGTCATGCAGTGATACCCGATTAATTGCTACATGCATGCCGTGGTAAAGTGTCCTACCATGGTGGACGGAAAAAGCTGCCTTGCCCAGAAACCTTCTGCAAAGGCTTTTGGAGTACCTCCAGGAGTGCTTCATGGAGATGTCCTTGGAGGATTTCTGCTCTATCCCCAGACATGTTAACAAACTTTTCCAGTAAACTTTACTGTCCGCGAATGCATCCCAAACCCTCATGGCAAATCAATCATTAAAAAACACTTGTTTTAAACCATGTTTTATAATTACAAAGGTACACTCACCAGAGGTCGCTTCTATGCTTCACTGTCTGGGCTAGCGGCTTGGGAAGGCTGGGAGGGTAATTCCGTCTGGACCACAAAGTTTCCTGGCTGTTGGGGCTAATGGAGTGCTGTGTGCTCGCTGCAAGTTCGTCCTCCTCTTCCTCCTCCTCCTCATCTTCCCCTCGCAGAATCATCAGCCATGGTTGAGATTACAACCCCACCTCGGAATCCACGGCCAGGGGTGGGGTAGTGGTGGCGGCAGCCCCCTAAAATGCTGCAGCTCAGCGTAGAAGCAGCATGTTTCGGCCCTGACCCGGACCTTCCGTCTGCTGCTTTGGTTTTCTGGTAGGCTTATCTGAGCTCCTTAACTTTCACTCGCACTGCACTGAGTCCCTGGTGTGGCCTTTTTTCCATCATATTCTTTGGAAATTTTTCAAATATTTTTTCATTTTGTCTTTTGGAACAGAGTTCTGTTAGCACTGAATCCTCTCCCCATATAGCGATAAGATCCAGTACCTCCCATGTGGTCCATGTGGAGCTCTTTTTCGATTCTCAGGAGACTGCATTGCTACCTGTGCTGATGAGCTCTGCGTGGTCACCTGTGCTGATCAGAGCGCCACACTGGCCAAACAGGAAATGAAATTCAAAAGTTCACGGGGCTTTTCCTGTATACCTGGCCAATGCATCCGAGTTCAGATTGCTGTCCAGAGCGGTCACAGTGGTGCACTGTGGGATACCGCCCAGAGGCCAGTACCATCGATTTGTGGCCACACTAACCCTAATCCGATATGGTAATACCGATTTTAGCGCTACTCTCTCGTCGGGGAGGAGTACAGAAACCGATTTAAAGAGCCCTTTATATCGATATAAAGGGCCTCGTAGTGTGGACGGGTACAGCGCAAGTTGGTTTAACACTGCTAAAATCGGTTTAAATGCATAGTATAGACCAGGCCTTATACTAGCCTGCTGGGCCCTGATTGTCTGCTCCCTGAAGCCTCTCTGATTGTCTGTCCCCCACACAGAAGCTCTAGGCAGTTTGGAAGACCTCTCTTCTGCCCTTTTCTGGGGTGGGGTGGGGCCCTCCTGCAGGGGACCTCTGAACCTAGACTATCCCATCATGCAGCTACACTGCAGAAACCCTCCTAGTCATTTCCCCAGTGTGAACTGAGAGTTCTCTTTTGGTGGGAAGGTGGAACCACTAATAGTTAAGGTGGAGGCAAGCTTTGACAGATGTCAGAGTGCAATGTTTGTTTGGGATTCTTCCTCCTTCTCCTGTCCCAAGAGTCCCTTTTTGTCTCTGTCCTGCCACCCTCCCCAAACCACCTCCCCCAAAACTTTCATCAACTTCAGCTGGAATGGGTTCACATTCCTAATGAGGTCAATAATTTCTTTTTTAGTAATATTTAATATTTCTGTGCATTGGTAGCATAGATCAGATAGACCACAACATTTCCTGCTGCATTACAGAGGCTGTGGATGAACTCCTAAGGAAACAGATCCTAAAGACAAAACCTTGGATTTCGTTGTGATGCTGGCAGACCAAGTGCCAGCTCATGCCACGGCCCCAGGCCTCCCTGAACAGTGACAAATGCATAGCTGGAGACCACTCTGGCTTACCTGTGTGTTTAGTATAGCTAAAATAGGTATTATACTTGTAACAATGTGTTTAGACTTTATGAAATGCTTGTAAATTGCTGCATGCATTAATCTAACTTATGGTATCTGTAACCCTTATTGTAAGGTAATACTTAAGTGTCTATTTTGTAACTATAAAAATGTTTGCTCTGAAACTGTAAATCCAATCAGGAAAGAAACATCACCAAGTGTGAAATACTGGTTTGCACCCATGAGGATGGGTTATCTCCAGGCCATCAGAGGGCCTGTTGAATCCAAATGGGCCATTGTAAGCTATCAGAAAACAAGGACTTTGTTGATTACTCCCAGCATACCCATGAAAGGGGATGTCCAGAAGCACTCATCACATCAACTTGGACTCTATGGAGATGGGGATAAAAATCTCTGACCAGAAGGAATTAAAGTCTTTTAATGTTGTTTGGACTCTAAAGGCAAAGATTCCTAAACATAAGCAAGAGATTCCCAGGATTAACCTGGGTTAACCCGAAAGGATTTATAGAGCTGACTTATTTCAGCAGCTCTATTGCCATCTGAAACCTAAGGCTGCAGCTCATTTGTGTGTGTGTTTACCTGTTTTAACCTTGTAAATAACACTCATTTCTTTTTCTTAATTAATAAATCCTTAGTTTACTATAGGATTGACAACAAATGTTGTTTTTCAGAGTGTTTCAGAATGCCCCAGGGTACTGTCTGTGACTCCATGTTAAGGCTTTTCTGATGCCATATAAAAAGGGAGATGACTGTTTGCACTAATATAGTCACCACTGTTATAAAATTGCAATAAATCTTGTACAAAGTGTGCCTTGTAAGGTATCATTGGAAGAGTTGTGATCTGTTGAACAATGTTGTCTTGTTGAAATGCATGTATTATCACTGGGTATGAAGTCATGAAACTTTGCTATGTGTTTGTGTCTCAAATATGTTGTGCTCCTGGGTAACACCTACAAAACAGATTTACATTGAGACTAGCCAACCATGTGTTGATGGGCCATTAAGGAGAATCAGCTCTTCCAGTGGGCCCCTTCTGAAGATGCCTCAGTGAGCACAGAGACAATGGATGCCTCATGACTCAGCAAGGCACTAGAACATGTGATTCACGACTCCGTGTTTGAGACAGTATTTTTCTAGGTACATGGAGGTATAAATTGGAGACTGTGACATCATTTCTGCCTCATTCCTGCCTCTCATCTCTGGCCTGTGATTTCTAACAAAGGCAGCTTGACAGTTGTATTGTGCCTGAGGAGTTTACACTTGTTGTTTTGTTGGTGAAATCTACATACAGAACCAGGGCCGGGTCCAGGATTTTTGTTGCCCCAAGCAGCAAAAAGACAAAAAAGAAAGCCGTGATTGCGATCTGCAGCTCTGCCGCTGCTGTTTCAGTCTTCGACGGCTGGTCCTTCGCTCCAAGAGGGACTGAGGGACACGCCTCTGAATTGCCAGGGAAGACCTGGACGTGCCGCCCCTCACCATTGGCTGCTCCAAGCAGCTGCTTGCTGGGCTGGTGCCTGGAGCCAGCCCTGTTCAGAACTCACAATAAGTCTGGGGGTTTGTGCCCTTCTTCTTAACCATCTGCCCTGTTGTTGGTATTCTTGCTTGTGAGCCACTCCATACAAAGACATGCATGGAGAATATTATCAAATTGTGTGATCAATGAAGGAAGCTAAGAGAGAACAAAAGATGGATGAAACTGCAAGAGAGCAATATTCCCATATGACATGAGAAATAGATGCACTGATTAAAGTGGCAAAAGAAGATTGGCTTGGACAACAGTGGATTGATATACAGAATCCTTTGTAGCAAATGCCATTAGGAAAGCCTACCAAACCATCAAAAGTCTTGAAAGGTTTCCCTGGCAGGAAAAAAATACCATTTCACCCGACATTTGGGGTAAGTATTGCTGACAGCTTATAATATGATCAATATGAACTCTAAGTTAGAAGTGACAGAGGCAGAGGGGATCTACTTGAGAAGCTTGACTTATCCTGATGAACCTCCTCCTCCAATCTACAAAGTTGAAGATGTGATGTGGACACTGAAAAGCAATAAGGTCCCTAGAGTGGATAACATACAAGCAAAACTAATTCAAAGTGGTGGAAAGGCACTCATCTGAGTATACCATACACTTGTCAACGTGATTTGGGAATCTGGTAAATGGTCCAAGACTTGGACACAATCCCTGATGGTTCCTATTCCTAAAAAGGGAGACCAAGCTATCTCATTATTGACACATCAGAGCAAAATATTATTGCACATCATCCTGAAGAGAATTGCACGCAAGATAAAGAACTTCTGGCTAAAGAACAAGCTGGGTTTGTACCCAAAAGAGGTACAGTGGAGCAAATATTCAATCTGTATGTGCTGTGTGAGAAAGTGATAAAGATGATGGGAATGTGGCCCATGCCTCTTGATTTTGCTACGACATTTGACAGCATGTGGCTCATATCTCTTCAGGCAATCCTGCAGCTGAATGGAGTTGGTGAAAATGTAATAAGTCTGATACAATATGTCTGTGGAAATGCAATGGCTTCAGAGTGTGAGCAAAGTAGTTGGTTTGACTTGAGGATAGGTGTCAGACAGGGCTGCATGCTATCACTGACCCTCTTCAACTGTTATCTTGAAGAAATTTTAAGAAGAACCCCTGATGGAAACCTACAGGAGGGTGTACCTGTTGGTGGATGAAAAATTAGTCATTTGTGCTTCACTGATGACATTCATCAGATGGGATCATTGCAAGGAGAGGTGCAAAATCAGCTAAAAAGAGTAGTGGTGGAAGGGGAGAAATTAGGTCTTAAGATATCACACAAAAAGACAAAGACAATGGTGGCAGCTAAGTCTGCTGAAAAGGCAAAAATATTCCTACCCAAATCTGAGGAGGCACTGAAGTGCATTGAGCACTTCAAACACGTAGGTAGTGTGGTAAACATCACTTAGAGATCTGACATAGAACTGGAATCACAACTGTTGTTCTAGCAGCACTCAGCCACATTTGGAGAAGCAAAGGAATTACCATTAAGTGTAAAATGAAATTGCTGCTGTCTCTTGTCTTCAGCATCTTGCTACACGTTTGTGAGATATGTCTACACTACCACTTTTGTCAGTATAACTTTTGTTGCTCAGGGTTGTGAAGAAAACACACAGAGGAATGACACAAGTTACACCAACAGAAGCACCAGGGTAGACAGTGCTACGACACCAGGAGAGTTTCTCCCACTGACCTAGATACAGCCACTCATTGGAGGTGGTTTAATTATGTCATTGGAAGAACTCTCTCCTGTTGGAATAGAGCGGCTACATGAGAGATCTTATAGTGGTGCAGCTGTATCAGTACACCTGTGCCGCTGTAAGCTCTGGTGTAGACATGACCTTAGGAAACAGGACACTGGAGACAGAAAGTTGCTTAAACTGAAATTCTACAGGCAATTGCTGTACATTAGCTATACCTTGTACCCCTGAGTAACGAGAAAGTAATTGCCCAAATTTACAGCATAACTGGAGCGATACCTGATATCATCAAGATGATCAAAGAAAATTTGAGTTTGCAGGACATGTGGGTGGAATGAACTGAGGAAGATTGCTGAAGCAAGTTTGCAGGGACTGGTGCCAGGGGCAGGAGGGTATTCATGGCAAACATGGTTCGATGATGTGGCTAACTGGGAGGATGCATTATGGTGTTTTTCTCAAAGCTGTGTGAAGACCAGGAAATGTGGAGGAAGATTGCTGGCCAAAGACTCCCATATGTTGTGTTTACTTTTAATTGTGATGTGATTCTGTGGTGCTTTGCACTAAGAGAGATTGTATGTATGTATGTAATATTTAAAGTAATTTGCCCAAATGTTTCCAATCCATTCAAAACCATTCAAAAGCATCTACTTTACTCAGAGAGCATAAGATGTTGTACCAGTAGGCTAATTATATGTTGTCTTAGGACTCATATCAGGCCCATTTTTTTAATTCTACATTATGTTTGAGTAAAAGAAAAAGACAAAAATAACTGGTGCAAGGGGTACAAGGTATGGTCATTTCAGCAAATAACATGTTATAGGATTAGAAAAACATAATTTGTTTTATCAAGCAATGAGGTCTGGCTTGTGTTCAATGTTATAGCTGAACTGGCTGTTCTAAATTTTTATTATTTTGCATGAACTCTGAACGCTCCATAGCTGTATGTTTGTTTAGGAAAAAATAATCACTCACCTCTGCTTTGCTGCACTTCAGCATTAGAAAAAGCAGCAGTTACTTAGGGCAAAAACAAAGGTCTAGTTCTAGGACTTTCATAATGAATGTGTTTAATGTGAAATCCTACATGAATACTGTGGATGTATCTCAGGGAATCCTTGACTTAAACATTAATAATCCTAAATAATCTTGTTTTCTCATTTAAAAAAATAATACTCTAAAATAAAAATGACACACCACTCTCAGTGCAGCTTAATTTTATTCTTTTATCTATATTTTATATTTTTAACTTTTACAGTTGATTTTGAGTTTGAAAAAACATGAATTGCATACATGCTTAAGTTTTCAGCCAAAATTCTAACCTGGATTTCCCCTCAATGTCAGTGGATATACAGAGTATTTTAGCTATCTCCATTTTTCTTTTTTTAAGAATAAAATATCTTTTAATTGTTTGATGCATAGATGGAGATTTATTTCATTGCTACTAAATGCTATTTTTTAAAAAAACTGATACCGTGAAAGGGAAAGATTGTATAATTCACTGCACAACATTATTAATTTGAGATGGCTACCCTAAAAGCAAACATTTTAAGGGGAGAAGGGGCTCTTGATAGAAAACTCATATATTAGGAACTTATGCTACAGACAGAATGAAAGGGAATTGCTTACTACTGAAATCTATGGGACTATGTGGCAATAAGTACTATACTTCATAGTGTTTGCAAGACTGGGCCCAGGGACTTTTCTTCTGATCATCGTTGGTGCTGATTCTGCTTTTAAATCAGCGTAACTTGTAAAGAGTGTATGAGGGTAAACATAAATTTACCAGTATACTGATGGCAACAATAACATAACACTAAACATAAAAAAAACAAAATTCTACAAATAAAATCCAGTATCTGGGTGTAGCCAACCATTTGAAACTTTTACACAGAAGATAGTGTGCTACCTTCTCTGCACATTGTCTATTGGCCTGTAATCTCGCGAAGAAGATAAAATATAGTGGTCAGGTTCCAAGAAACCCCCATTTAAAATATTTTATTTATTTTTATATTGTTTGTTTGTAGTTGCAGTGTTTGTGAAGAGTCATAAGCATTGGGGCTAGGGAGAAACACGGAAGTGAGTTTATTTATTTATTGTTGTTGAAATTAATGGGAGCTGTGTTTTCAGTGGTTACTAAATTAGACCCAAAAGGAGATTCCTCCGCGGTTGCTGCATAGACATGGAACTGTAGGCACTGCAACGTAAACAACAGTGACCTATTTTTGCTTTGCAGGGTATGTGGACCTTTAACTGCACCCCAAAACTGTGCTGAAAGTTTGTATGATGGGTTAAGGCAATGGCTCTCAATCTTTCCAGACTACTGTACCCCTTTCAGGAGTCTGATTTGTCTTGCATATGCCCAAGTTTCACCTCACTCAATAACTACTTGCTTATAAAATCAGACATAAAAATTCAGAAGTGTCACGCCACACTATTATTGAAAACTTGCTTTCTCATTTTTACCATATAATTATAAAATAAATCAATTGCAACAGAAATTTTGCACTTACATTTCAGGGTTTAGTATATTGAGCAGCATAAACAAATAATTGGGTGAAAAATTAGTGTGTACTGACTTTACTAGGACTTTTTCTGTGGCCCAGGGGTTCTCAAACTGGGAGTCGTGACCCCTCAGTGGGTTGCAAGGTTATTATGTGGGGGGTCGCGAGCTGTCAGCTTCCACCCCAAACCCCGCGATGCGGCCAGTATTTATAATAGTGTTAAATATATATAAAAAATGTTTTCAATTCATAAGGGGAGGGATCGCACTCAAAGGCTTGCTGTGTGAAAGGGGTGACCAGTTCAAAAGTTTGAGAATCACTGCTGTAGCCTGTTGTAAAACTAGGGAAAGATCTAGCTGAATTGATGTACCCCCTGGAAGACCTCTGGATACCCCCATGGGCAGGGCTGGTGCAACCATTTAGGTGACCTAGGCGGTCGCCTAGGGCACTAGGTTTTGGGGGGGTGGGGGCGCCATTTTCTTCAGCAGTGACTGCAGCAACCAGATCTTCGGTTGCCCCGGTTGCTGCCGGCATTTAGCTGGAAGGAGCTGGGGCAGGGCAGCGTGGGGAGGGCCGCCTGCAGCAAGTAAGGGGGGGTGCCATGCAGGGGAACTCCCCGCCCCAGCTCACCCCTGCTCCGTCTCCTCCCCCAGCACGCCGTGGCTGCTTCACTTCTCCTGCCTCCCAGGCTTGTGGCGCCAATGCTGATTGGTGCCGCAAACCTGGGAAGTGGGAGAAGTGAAGCAGCCACTGCGTGCTCGGGGAGGAGACGGAGCAGGGGTGAGCTGGGGTTGCAGGGGTGAGGAGCTGCCGCAACGGGGGGGTCACCTTAGGGCGAGGGGGGAGGGAACTTCCTGGGAGCGCGTCTTCTGGAGACCTTGCAGCCCCCAGAGCCGGCCCCCACTGGTCGTGTCTGCGCCTGCAAAATGGGGGCGTGCGGGGTGGGGACCCGAGGGTTGGCCCCTTAATGGCCGATATCTTTCGGCGTGCCCCTCCTGGGTGCTCTGGTGGGCCAGTGTGCTCGCTTCAGGTGAAGAGTCCGGGCAGCGAGCAGCGCTCAGCCAGGCCCGGCCCCGCGCTACTCCCATCGCCTGGTTCAATCCTGCTGAGCCGCGCGCACCGGTGTGGCCGTAGCCACTCTGGGGCTTGTGCTCGAGCAGGTACAGGGGATGCCACACTTTACAGCTGGGGGAACAGCCAAGGAGCGTAGAGAAGATCGAATAGGGCTATCGCTTATCCCCCGGGACGGTCCGCCAGAGCACCCCTCACCAAATCGGGTGTGTGTCACCTTGGTTCCCCTGGTGTTTACAGCGCCCCCAGAAGTGGACATTTTGGGTGTTCGGTCCGCGTAGACTCCTATGCATATACCTGGCATAATGGGGCGTAGTGTTTGCCTCAGCCTCGTGCTTAGAGGCCCACATAGTGGATTTTTTCGCTCCTAGTGTTGGAGAATCTCTCCCCAGGCCTAGAGTTCCCTGCTGATTAGTGGCGCTTGCTGGCCCCCTCACGTCGTATGTGCCCCCAGCCTCGCGTGAGGCCCCCCTCGATACCTGCGTTTCTAAGCCCTGGGGATTAGGGGCCACCTGGAAAGGAGTTCCTCCCTACTTGCGGTCCCGCTCGGTTAGGGGCACTTGAACGTGAGAGGTTTGGGAGCCCTCCCCGCCCGGTGCCTCATGTGGGCAGGTTCGGGGGGCTGGCCCTGTCTTCTCCAGCCCCTGCGAACCAGCTGCGTCCCTTGCGTAGATGCGTGCTCTGGTTCCCCCAGTCCGGTTGGCCGGCCCCTGGGAATGACGCGTAAGTTAGCCCCTGGAGCGTGCTTTCGACTCTCCCTTCCGCAGAAATGTTGCCAGCGTTTGCTCTCTGTGACCCTGGCGGCCACATCAGCGTTAGTGGCCCATTGGTCGCCACATAGCAAAGGCCTGGGGTATTCGGGGCCATCGGTGTGGTATAGGGCTCTGGAAAAGGGGTTCTATCAGGCAGCCCCTGGGATGGCGGCGCTGGCAAATTGGGTTTTGGGGCCCCTAAGGTATAGGTAGACCTGTAAATGGTGTTTTGGGTCCCTGGTTGGGTGCCGCTGGAATTGGCTCCCGGGAGGAAGAGGACAGGGTTTTATGGGGCCGCCGTTAGCCCCGCTAGGGGGCGGGGGGCCTTCTGGCCAAAGGCTGCGTATATTGTACACCCTCCTGCGCGTTAGGGCCCTGGAAAATTCGGTTGGGGGGCCCCTTGTTTCGGCGGTCCCTGGAAAGAGGGGTTTGGCCCCTTCAAGCTTGCCCCCATAGGAAGTGCGGCTCTGGCCTCCCCACGCCTGCCCTGCCCCAGCTCCCTTCCAGCTAAAATGCCGCCACGCCAATCGGCTCTTAAGTGGCCCCTGTAAAATTGATATTGTGGGGGCACCACTCTCGAAGATAGTGGCTGGGTTGCAGTGGCACGTCTCCTGCTGTCCCATAGAAAAGTGAGAAAATAGTGTGTTCGCGCGGCCCCGAGCCCTTCACATAACCGCCTACGTTGGATAGATCCTAGGGCGACCGCTAGGTCACACTAAATGTTTGCTGTGCGACGGCGCCTAGGTTCCCGTATGGGGAGGGAGCCCCTGGTAAATTTCGCATAGTTTAGGTATGTTTGCAGCCGCAGGGCATTAGGGTCCCTGGAAAATGTGGTACCGTATCTAGAGTTCCCCGCGTGAGAGTCTAGATTTGCTGGAAATTGCCTGGGGTTTGTTTTACAAGCAGGGCTACCCTAGACGAGTTGGAGACCATTCGGTCAACATTGGTTTATGCTCCCTTGTTGGGGCTCACACCCTCTGATCACACTCGAGTCTTAATTGCTGCCTCGAGTGGTCAGTTGGGGGTTTCCGCGCCCATGCGTCCCTAGGCTTCCCCTGATGAAATTGAAGAACATGTTTTGTCAATCCCAGCGTTTAGGGGCTCACTCCACTGTGATATAGGGTTCAGGGGCTCCGTAGTGATACGTTCTATTAATGGAGGACTACTTAAAATTCGTGGTTCTCTGGGCGGCACTTCGGCAGCGGCGTTAGAGGGGTCCTGGGATTTGGGGGTTGGTGTTTGAGGCGTGCCCTCAGCGTGCGCACCCGTCTGCAGCGGCAACCTCTGAATAATAGGACTCTATGGCTCCGATAGGTATTCCCCTGTACCTCGTGGAAACTGTGGTTTGGGGTCACCTACGTGGTCCAGGCCGCGTTTCTGAGGAATAATCGATGGCTATGTGTTGACCCAGGTTTTGGACAGAAACGGCGCCCTGAAATGTTTTGAGCACCCTGCATTTTAGGCGGTCTGGAGTAAATGTTTTCAGTACACGTATTCTTGGAATTTTATCACCCATGTCACTCTTCGATGTAATATGCCCCTGAAATGCTTGGTTTTTGGCTGTTTCGGTTAGGGACGACTCGAAACTGGGGTATTTTAGCGTGAAGCCCCTCGGAGGATTAATGTGGCCCCTAGTGTCAAATGGAGTTTCTTTTGTGTCCCTCTGCAGTCTAATTGTGATATTGATCCTCTGTAAAATGGGTTTATCAGGCCCCTGGGGTAGGTACCATGGAATAGGGTATGTAAATTTTAGAGGCAGACAGTTTATGGCCCCGGAAGTGGGGTTTGGGGGCGTTTTCACATAATGAGTGTTTAGGGCCCCTGGAATTTGTTGGCGCGTGACACTTCTGAATTTTTATGTCTGATTTTATAGGACAAGTAGTTAATTGAGTGAGGTGAAATCTTGGCTATTATGCAAGAAATCAGACTCCTTAAAGGCAGAGCTACAGTACGTTCTGGAAGATTGAGAGCAATTGCCGCTAACCCATCATACATATGTTCAGCACAGTTTTGGAGGTGTGCAGATTTAAAGGTTCCACTTACCCTGCAAACCGCAAAAAGGTCACTGTTGTAATACGTTCGAGTGCTACAGTTTTGTCCGGCCCATGCTCGGGTCTTATGCTACGAAGCACATGGACCAGTGGGAGTGAATCTCGCCTCTCTTGTGGGCTCTGCGGTGTGCCTACGTTATTGTGAAGTAGCACCACTAAAGATTGGCAGCTGGTTCTTCCTGATCGTGAATCCGCCTCTGGAGATTAGACGCGACAATCCTTTAGAGAATATGA